>NC_082684.1:80200723-80555098 GCF_949987515.2 Delphinus delphis | reverse complement strand
GTTTTCAGAGTTTCACCACAATATGTCTTGGCATGTATTGCTTTGCTTATCTCCTGTTTGGGGTTTGCTCAGCTTTGTGAATCTCCAGGTTGATGTGTTTTGCAAAATTTAGGAAGCTTTCAGCCATTATTTCTTTAAATACTTTTTCAGCCTGCCCTCTGTATTCTCTCTTTTTTATGATCTAATGACAAAAATGTTAGATCTTTTGTGATAGTCCCACAGGTAGCTTCGGCTCAGTTAATTTTCTTCAGTCTATTTTTTTCTCTATTGTTCAGATTGGGTAATATCTATCATTCTACTTTCAAGTTCACTGATTCTTTCCTCTGTCCCTTCTATTCTGCTGTTAAGCCCATTCACTGAGTTTTTAATTTTAATTTTTTTTTTTTTTGGTTTCAACATTTTAATTTGGCTCTCGTTTATATTTTATATCCTTTGCTGAGAGTTTCTATTTCTTTGCTGAGGCTTTCTCTTTTTTTCGTTTGTTTCAAGTGTGTTTGTAATTTCTTTTTGAAGCATTTTTATGATGGCTGACAAACATTTTTCTCAGATAATTTTAATATTTCTGTCATCTCTGTGTTTGCAACTATTGATTGTCTTTTTTTACTGAAGTTGATTTTTTCTGCTGCTTAGTAACTGATTTTTAAAAATTATTGGGCTTCCCTGGTGGCACAGTGGTTGGGAGTCCGCCTGCTGATGCAAGGGACACAGGTTCGTGCCTCGGTTCAGGAAGATCCCACATTCCGCAGAGTGGCTGGGCCCGTGAGCCATGGCCACTGAGCCTGCGTGTCTGGAGACTGTGCTCTGCAACGGGAGAGGCCACAACAGTGAGAGGCCCGCGTACCACAAAAACAAAAAACAAACAAACAAAAAAATTATTAAACCTGGATATTTTGGATAGTATGTTATAACACTGTGAATCTGATTTACACCTTCTGTTTTAGTTTGCTTCTTTAATTTCCACTATGACATAGAAGGTGGAAGTTTTGCCCTGCTACTGGCAAATGGGAACAGAAGTCCATGTTCCTCACTCAGCTTCTGTTGACACACAAGTTGGGGAGAGGCTCCTCATTATTGCGGGGTAGGAGTGAGATTTCCAGCTCCTCACTAATTAGTCCTCCACTGATACTACTGGGAAGTGGTCTTGTTACAGCTGTTTGGTGTAAAAGTCCTTATTCTTCACTAAACTTCCTCTGGCTCTACTTCAGAAGGGTGGGGGATATGCAGTTCTTTACTGCTGGATGGGGGTGGGTGTAGTTTCTGGGTGCCCACATGATATCCATTGGGCGGGCCTCGTATCTGTTCAGTGATGATAAAAGTCTGACTCTTTACATGATCTTCTCTGATACCATCCTGGCAGGTGGTGGCAGCCTGGCAGGGTAGAAGTCTAGCCTGCCCACTCAGTCTTTGCCAGTGTGGTTAGGGGTGAGGCCACAGTTTTTTCCCGTGGTGTTGGGCTGGAGTAAAACATTTGTGAAAATTTTCTATCTTGCTAGGCTTCCCCACTCCTGGTCCTTTTTCTGGAGAGAGCAGGCTTTGTTGGAGATTTTTTGTTTGTTTGTTTGGGCCAGTTGACATTTGCAGCTTTCCAGCTTCTTTAGCTCCTAGAATCAGATATATGAGGCCAAAGAAAAACTCAGGTAACTAACTAATATGTTGTTTCTTGAGTCCTACATCCCTTACAAGTCTGTCTTCTTCTTCTTTTAGAAATATGTTGTCTAAAGGTTTTAGTTGTAAGCAACAGAAGAAATAGGGGAAATGATCTCTATTCCATCTTTTTGGAAGGAGAAGTGTCTCTGATAGCTTTTAAAGGTATCTTTAAAAAATGCTGTGACCAGTTTGTAGCTGGCTTGTCCCTGCCTTGATGTCCTCCTCTTTCTGAAAATATTTATATTTTCATAGTGAATGAGAGCTTAAATTATAAGCAACAGAAATAAGTTGTTTTTGCCATCATTTCACATTCAAGTCCTTCCCAAGACTTAACAAATCACACAATGAAACATTGTGTTGAAAGCTTGTATACATTGATTTATTTATTTTTGAGAGCAGACAGTATTTTGAAAATGAATAAGTGACAGCAACACACTTGCATCAATCTTTCTAACCTCTGCTAAAATACAGAAGTTTTATATATTAGAAACTCACCAAGGTTTATAATGGTTTTTACACTTTCCCTGTGTACTGTGTCTTTTTTGTAGTATAAAGTTTCATGTAGTTGATAAGGGTCAGAACAGAATAAGATTCTCCTCCATTTCATAAAACACAGACATGTGAGCCCATATGCCAGGGGACAGGGCTAGGGGACTGAGAGAAAACGCCAGGAAATCTCTGGAGTTTCTATATACCAATGATAAACAAGTGGAATTGGAAGATAAAAACCCAATACCATTTGCATTGTCAATCCAAAAAATAACATAAACTTAACAAAACATGTGTAAGATCTATATGAGAAAAACTATAAAACTGTGATGAAAGCAACCAAAGAACTAAGTAAATAGAGAGATATTCCATGTTCATGGACAGGAAGACTCAGTATTGTCAAAATATCAGTTCTTCCAAACTTGATGTATAGATTCAATGCAATCCCAATAAAAATCCTAGCAAGTTATTTTGTGGATATTGACAAACTGATTCTAAAGTTTGTACTAAGAGTCAAAAGGCCCAGAATAGCCAACAAAATATTGAAGATGAACAAAGTCAGAGAACTGACACTACTCAACTCCAATACTTGCTGTAAAGCTACAGTAATCAAGAGAGTATGGTACTGATGAAAAAAGTAGACAAATCAATGGAGCAGAAAAGAAAGCCCAGAAACTGACTCACACAAATGTAGTAAACTGATCTGACGAAAGAGTAAAGGCAATACAATGGAGCAAAGACAGTCTTTTCAACAAATGGCACTGGAACAACTGGATATCCACATGCAAAAAAAGAATCTAAATACAGATCTTACACCCTTCAGAAAATTAACTCAAAATGGTTTATAGATCTAAGAGTAAAATGCAAAACTATAAAACTCCTAGAAGATAATAGGGGAAAATGTAGATGACACTGGGCATGGTGCAAGTTTTTAGATATATATAGACACAATTCATGAAAGAAATAATTGATAAGCTGAACTTCATTAAAATTAAAAGCTTCTGTCCTGCAAAAGATGCTGTCAAGGGAATAAGAAGACAAGCCACAGACTGGGAGAAAATATTTGCAAAAGACATAGGTGTTCAAGAACTGTTATCTAAAAATATACAAAGAACACTAAGACTCAGCAATAAGAAAATGAACAACCTGATTTAAAAATGGGCAAAATACCTGAAAAGACACTTCACCAAAGAAGATATACACATAGACAAAAAGCATATAAAAAGATGCTCAACATCATATGTCATTAGGGAATTGCAGATTAAAACAACAATAAAATACCTTTACACACCTATTAGAATGGCCCAAATCCAAAACACTAATAACGCCAGATGCTGGTGAGGATGTGGAACCACAGGGACTCTCATATATTGCTGGTGGGAATGCAAAATGGTAAGCCACTTTGGGAGATAATTTGGTAATTTCTTACAAAATTAAATATACTCTTACTGTATGATCCATCATTCGGACTCCTTGGTATTTACCCAGGAGAATTGAACTTATATTTGCACAAAAACCTGCACAGAGATGTTTATAGCAGCTTTATTAATAATTGCCCAAACTTGGGAGCAACCAAGATGTCCTTTAGTAGTTAGATAGTACTAACTATCTTTAGTAGATAAAGATTCTGTGGTACATCCAGACAATGGACCATTATTCAGTGATAAAAAGAAATGGGCCATTAAGCAATGGAAAAAAAAAAAAAGAGGAAACTTAAATGCATATTACTAAGTTAAAGAGGGTAATCTATGAAAGCTAGATACAGTATGATTCCAGTTACATGACATTCTGGAAAATGACAAAACTGTGGAGATAGTAAAAGGATCAGGGGTTGCGGGGAGAGAGGGATGAATAGGCAGAGCACAGAGGATTTTTAGGGCGGTGACGCTACTCTGTATTTGGATTTTATTTAATTGTTACTTACAGCATTGGCATCAATAAAAAGTCCAGTGCCTGGAACACAGTAGTCATGCAATAAATGTTGGACAAAAAGAATACATAAATGTATGAATAAATATTCACCTCTAGGCAAAATGGTGAAATAGGGCAAAGTTTCCTAAAAGAGTGAGCTACTTTTATAGTTCATAAAGAGTTTCTTTTATGAACTACAAAATACTTAATTGGAAAACTATTCTTTCTTCCTAATATTTGAGCAGCATTTATGACCTGGAGAAAGCCTTTGATGAATATGACACAGGCTCATTAGGCTGATCACAGAACTTCATGTGTTTGGGATAGGTGTCCCCTAGTTATAATAGGTTGTAAACATTTACATAACAAGGGACTGTTTGTTGTTACTCATTTTATGTCCAGCATAGAACCTGGTTGGCATGCCTTTTGAATAGTAGATGCTTAATAAACATTTGCTGAATGAATGTTAAAAACTAATCCATTTTAGTGTCCTGGGTAGCTATGAAAGAGGATCTTAGTTTAAAGCTGGAATTTATACTTTGTCCTAAACGTTTTTGTTATGCACTGAACTGTGTCCCCCACACCCCCACACCCCCCCCAAAAAAATTGTGTGTTGAAATCTCAACTTCCAGAACCTCAGAATGTAACCCTTTTTGGAGATAAGGTCTTTAAAGATGTGATTAAGTTAAAATGAGGCAGTTAGGGTGGGGTCCTAATCCAATATAACTGGTGTCCTTATAAGAAGAGGAAGAGACACCAGGGGCTTGAGCACAGAGAAGAGGCCATGTAAGGCCATAGTGGGAAGGCAGCAACCTACTAACCAAGGAGAGAGGGCTTAGGAGAAACCAAATCTGCCAATGCCTTGATCTTGGACTTCCAGCCTCCAGAACTGTGAGAAACAGATTTCTGTTGTTTAAGCCACCCATTCTGTGGTCTTTTGTTTTGGTAACCCTAGAAGTTTAACATAATTCCTTTGAATTAAAAACAGGAAAACCCCACAATTTAATATTGTGAATGTTTTATTGAACAGATATGTTGCTGTTTCGCCACATGTGAGAAACATGTGCACACTGGCAAATATGTGTTGCTTGAATTTTAAATCATTTTTCTGGTAAATATTAAGGTTTTTTTTTTCTTCTCTCTTTTTTTTACCATTAAAATTGTACCTGAGAATTTTTACACGTTCTGTTTCTTTTCCCCAAGAAACTACCATCTCTATCTTATACTCTGCTTTGGTCTGACTGGTGCTAACTTGACACCCTTTATCCCAACTGACTGAAATCTGGGGACCTCAAAGAGTGCTAATCCACACTGTCCCACACCATGTCATTTGATATTCAGTTCAATATTTCCCTGCAGAGCCTGGGACCTACTTTATGCAACAACTTTCCCTCCATATGTGTTATTTTCCCCCCAGAACCTTCTTAGATGACACCCTCCCAGGTTAGAAAGAAGGAGGAAGCAAACTGATGATATTTTATCAGTGGGCTGTGACCCAAGTATCACCACAACCCCAATTTCGGGAGTCCACTTTTTAAACACCCCTACCGGAGGTAGGGTGATAATGAAGCCAGACACAGACATTTCCTTCAACTTTTGCCAGACAATGTGGCTCCTTGAAGTAGATTACAATGAAGTCTGTACAAAGTAAGAGGCGTGTTGGAGCCTCCCTCCCCAGAGGAAAACCAGTTTCTAGTCTGAGGCTGACCCCATAAGTGGAGTCAAAATCCAATTGTTACATCATCCTTAAAGTATGCTATTTAACACGAAGGCAGCCTATAAAGTAGCAGTTAAAGCAAAAATCTCTGGCTTTAAGTATCATCAAATACTATTTTAAGAGGAGATAGGAGGGTTTCAAAGGGTAACAACATAAAGTTTTAAACGGTTTTTATCTATGTCATCTAATTTTTCTTTTTCAGACAACATCTTTATGGTAAGCCTTGAACTTTGTGAGTTTTAATATGACATGCAAGATATTTTTGAAACCATAATTACTATATATTTGTTGTATTATTCATAGCTATCTGATAAAAGTATGCTAATTTAGTCATAAAGTGGAGAAAAAATCTAGATGCAGTCTCCAAAGACATTCTATTTCAACTTTTGTTCTTTCTTACAATCCTGTTTATCACCAATCAGTGCTGTGTCTGGCCTGGCAGTAGGTTCTGGGGGACAGAGAGGAGTGGAAGTCACAGTTGAAGAGTTATTCCATGCCCACAGTGTGTTAAAGCACTGTCTGAACACAGCATTTATCATTAAAACACCCTGTTAAGTGGAATTTTCTGTTCACTAACTGATCAAAATACTTTTGTTACTTATTACTGCTGGATCTTTAGCAGTTCCATGAAGTTTTGTGAATTCCTTGAGCTAAAGGATAACTGTAGGCAGGAGGGACAGAAATGATTAAGATTTTCCAGAAATGTCCTCTGTGAGTTGAACAGTGGTCTGAGACTCACAGGTCATGGGTGTCATGGGTGGTCTTTAGTGTTGTGAAGAAAGTTCTCCAGATTTCTTCCTGACTTAAATTACTCATGTGTGAAATGAGATGGTGAAATTGATTTACCCCCAATTATCGTTTTATTTTGTAATGGGGAGGTTATTTGTAGAGAACTGGTGGCAGTGGTAACGTGATACCCAGGAACTGCTTTGGAGGGCAGCTACCTCAAAGGCCCCCTCCACCTTTGACTCTTGTGCATGGCTTATATGCAAAATTACTGACTTTTTTACATGGCCTATCCTACATGGGTCCCCCTTTCCAGGAATCCTGGGCTGCGTGATAGAGAGAAGGAGGCGTTAGACTCTAAAGGGAATTGTGCCAATGATGGCGTTGTTGGAGATCAAGTATATCATTAGTGAATCAGCTGCTAGGCTGATTTGGCCAAGAGATGTGAGGAACGGATACAACTATTTAGATAAGTCAAGGCTAGCACTAGTTTAGTTTTCTGCCATATTTTAACCATGAAATCTAGGCATTTGGGTCTATAATAGTGAAAAAAATTAAAAACAGACATAGTCCTTCAACTTATGCAATGTACAATCTGGAGGGGGTGACAATAAAAACAAATACTTACATAGTTAAAAATAGTTGGACAAAGATAAAAATAATAGAAGCTAACATATGTGGATTATAATCAATATATTTTCTTTTAAGAAGTAAGAAGTACCCAAGGTTCCTGTTTCCCCATGTGGACTTAATTAAGTTGGTTGATATTCAGAAGTTTTAGGCTTTTTCAGAGGTCAGAGGGGCAATTTTGGTGCCAAGCAACATTCAGTACTTTGATTTCAAGAAAGAAAAGTGATAATGATCCGTATTCCATTGTGTACTTTTTATATAATGCAAACTTACCAAATGTGAAAATTTTAATTGGACTATTCTAAGCAGTACCATTGCTATAGACATCCTTGTCAAGATGAATCTTACATGAAAACATTTCTCCCAAGCTATCACAAAACCCAGAATCATTAAAAATTTAAGAATTGCTAAAATACAAAGGACATGCATCTCCTTACATTGTTTATGTTTTGCATTTCACTCAGCTTGAGTAATGAAACTAAATTGGTTGGTTTCTTTTATACTTTGCCTGTTTCTAATCAGTTTCACTTTTGATTTTCCATGAGCTCACTGAGTGATGTTGTTTTGGGGGTTTACATACTCCTGGCATTATCCATATTCTCAACAAGCTCTTGGTCATTGAAAGAAAACTTTTCAGTGTATTTGAGGGTTTTTGAAGCCTGGAATCCTGTGTTAGAGGAAATTTAAATTTGGGGTTAAGAATACTTTAACGGGGATAGGAATGGAATTGTGTGGAACTTGGATTTATTTTGAAATAAGAAAAGTCAAACTTTATCTGTACCTCTATATTTTCTCAGTTGCTTAATAAATTTCATAATTATGCTGAAATATGTTGAAGCACTGTAATATGAATGGATATGTTACAGTCTTTAATTCTTATCTCTTGATGTCTTCTATAAATCCTGGTAATGTAGGCACCGTATATATTTAATAAACACAGATGGGATACAGCATATCCTCCAAATAATTGTAAGGCAAGCTTGATAGGATATTAAATCTATGCCAGCTCAGACAGTTTCAGCAGGAACAAAATGTCTTTGGTTAGCAGATCATTCTACTGTGCTGTTAATTGGTAATGTAAATGAACAATTCATACGCACCTTGCTATACGTTCTGCTAGAAGACTCATATTAAACTAAACCTTTCAATGCAAACAATCATAATTGAATACAAAATAGTTGAACTCCATCATTTATGCCAAGTCTTTCTAATAATTTAGTATTTATGAGTAGAATGATAGGATTGCTGCCTCTGGATAGGTGACAGAAGTGGAGATTAAGCTGGCATTATCAGTGGTTTATCATTTAGCTGGAGGACTCCCTGACTCTCTTGCCTCTTCTCTCCTTTGGGTGAGCTGCCTTGTGGCCATTCTGCTGTTCATTAGCACCTCCACCAGAAGTATGTAGGACAAGAAGTCCTAGTCAGCCCCACTTTACTCCTTGTCAGCAATTCTGGTCAAAGAAGGAGCAGGGGACAAGAGTGAAACTAATGGCTGAAATGAGGTTTGAGGATTATCTGTGGTTTTCATTAGTCCTCTCCACTTGTTAACAAGCTGAATCCAGAGCTGAATGCAGTATTTTTTCTTTATTCACCTGAATGTGCAGTGTATTAAGTCCCTGATAAAAATTCTGGCTTGCCATTTATGCCCTACCAGTAAGTGGGACATAAGAAAAACTGAATATACTAAAGGACTGTAAATTAGTTTTGAAAAACTGATGATGTTACTATATATACATAGAAAAAAGATAAGATGTTTTACACACATGAAAGGAGGGAGGGAGGGAGGGAGGGAGGGAGAGAGAGAGAAAGAGACTTTATAATCAAGTCCTTGCAAAGTCTCTCATCTTTTGTGGTGTTTTCTCAGTAATTTTACTTTGGACACAAGTGATTATTTGTGGAAGACGCATGTTAGCCTGAAACTCCCTCAATCAGTTGTTCCAAAAGAGGACAAAGAAATTTAACACAGATTTAGTAATAATTTCATGAAACATTAAAAGTGCAAGTGTTGGATATTATTACATAAATCACAGCAATTGAGCATGGAAATCAAGAATATACACCCACAGGGGAAAAAATCGGTTTCAGTGTTGTGAATAGGTGTTTTGGATAAAACAGCGAGTATCAGCATTTTATGTGGATTGAAATAGGCCTGTATCTCACAGACCCAGGCAGAAGCAAATGGAGAGAGCTCACTGGAGAGCTGGGTCAGATGACTCAGGCCCTGGCCCTGGTGATGACCAATAAACTGATGTTAATTAAAGACGCATGTGAAAAGTTTAAATAAAATTATTTTGTGGGCTTCCCTGGTGGCGCAGTGGTTGAGGGTCCACCTGCCGATGCAGGGGACACGGGTTCGTGCCCCGGTCCGGGAAGATCCCACATGCCGCGGAGCGGCTGGGCCCGTGAGCCATGGCCGCTGAGCCTGCGCGTCCGGAGCCTGTGCTCCGCGACGGGAGAGGCCACAACAGTGAGAGGCCCGCATACCGAAAACAAAGAAAAATTTTGTAAAATATGTGATATTTTGCATAAACAGATGAAGCAACAGTCCCAAGTAACATATTTAATATAGACAATTTAAATACGAAAGTATAACTAAATTAATAAATGAAATAAGTAAATATTTGACAATTTCATCTATATCCCTAAAAGTTTTATATGTGTGTGTATATATATATATAAAACTTGGTCATAGATTTTGGTACATTCTCATTAGAAGTATAAAGGCTGATCTTATATTCAGGGTTGGTCTTATATAAGAGAACGTAGTTTTTTTCCCAAAACATCGTTAAATTTGATTGTGCTTGCAATCAGCCACCTTTTATTGTAGAGGGCGATATAGGGTTAAACAGTTGCAAAAGGACAATAACATATGGAGAGCGTTTTATAAATTCAACATAAATATAATACATCTTAATCATAAATGCCTCCAGAGTTGTATGAGCCATTCTATACAATTTAAATCTGAATTTTTACTACTAGGAGACCTGAGGTAGGAAAGCTCATTGAACTGTCAAACCCAGTCCTTGAGATACAAACCTACGGGATCTTTTGCAGCTGCCCTGTGGGTGAATCCAAATCACTGCCCGTTTATTTGCATGTGTTAACAATTGTGAAGGGACTGGAATGTATTTTGTAGCAAGTAGCTGATGTTACTGCTCATTATTTTTATTTATTTATTTTTTCAAATTAAGACTTAGGTAACCAAGCATTATATAAGGGTAAGAGTGACAGTTTTCTGTATTAATACAATAGCTTGCATCTTTTTTTAATGGCAATTTGTCTGTAATCTTTTGGTATTTAGAGAAAAATTTGTTTTTGCTTAGTGCATCAAAAAAACTACTGGAGCCCCAAAAGTTGAATTTTACAATAATTCATCAGGTCCAGTAAATAAGTAACATCTAGGTTATTACTATCCTGTTTTCTTTAATCCAATATAAACACCAATATAGTCTGAACCTTCATCTTTCTGGAATTGAGCTGTGCAGTCTGTGAGAAAAAATCTCCTTTTTCATTTAGGTGACCCGATGTTAGTCCACAATAAAAGAGCTTCTGGGGCTTTCCCTGACCAATTTAGTAGAACCTGCAAACTGGAGAAATCATACCAGACCAGATTCTAGAATCTATTGTCTAAGCCTCCTAAGACCTCTAATCTGAAAGCAAAGCTTATCTTAGAAAACTAGTAAATGCCACATACTGTCTTTCCTGGGAAAGCCAGGAACCTGTTCTCTTCCGTAATATGACTTTTAAAGAAATCTTTGACTAGTGTCAAATTGCTGTTTTTGCATCTTGGGAAGCAGTCTGAAAACTGGCACTGAAATAGGTAAGGGAAGCCTGATGGTGCCCTAGAAGCTGGAGTATTATTGATTAATATTTGGTAACATTATGAATTTGCATTTTATCTATTACTAGGCAAACTCTTGGGAAGAGACTGAAGTTTAAAAGTTACCTTAGCGGGTGTTCAGTGTAAGCAGTGAAAGTTAGCCACTAGTCCATCTTACAGATCAAAAAAATTGGCTTGATATGTGTTATAAACAACAAAAAAGGATTTGCCTTTTGTTCAGGCTGCAAGGCAGTTTATAGCAAAATAACTTGCTGGAAGAATAGGAGAGTTGAACTAGCAACATACAAAGTCGGGTTATTTGGGAATGCCACTGCTTTGGAGAAGCAGTGTCTTCTGCTGAGGCTAATGATGTGTCTTTTGTGCACAGTATTCCCTGAAACCAACTTCAAGTAATGGACAGTGACTTGGGACAGTGCTTAAAAGATACATAGATACATGGAGCAGTGACACAGCCCAGATGGCCAGAAAGAGGAATGCCACCATGGCCAAGCCTTCAGTATTTTCAGAAGTGCCCATCCTGATCCAGCCTGACTGCCCAGAGTATAGAGACATGAAAGTGAAGGCTGGGGAGCCCACTGCTCTTGAGTTAGTCACTCTGACCTAAGTCCTTGTGGAGAGTGAGCCCTTGGTGTGAGTGACTAAGCTGGCACTATGTATCAGTCTCTCTGTTTACGGCAGCTGAAGAGAGAGAACAAGAGCATGAAAGAAGCAACATGAGTCCTACATGGTTTTATAGGTTTATTATTATTATTAGTTAACATTGGTCTGGCAGTTTCTCTTTGTGGAATACTTTTGTTAGTTAAAACATATGATATCTTTGAGAAATGGCAAGAGGTGAGTGAAAATTATGTTTCACCTGTAATTTTACACAGACGAGTAAAGCACAGGTAGGAAACTACACATGAAGGCTACCATAATGCCTCTATGAGTATCAGATCCACTGATACTGAAACATATTCTATCCCCGGTAGCACAAGTGGGATCCATGCTAGCCAATTACAGTGGATCAGTACGAGAGCCCTTCTCTCTTGGTCACTTTATAGTGGCTATTTGGGCCTTATGCCTGGCTTGTCAGGTCTGTCACTATGAAACCATCATGTTGTTTGGATTTAAAAAAAAATTTAGTCCTGATATTATTAAAATAGAGGACAATATTGTTTAAATGTAGAACTAAAGTATATATATGTGAGAGGGGGAAGTGTTGGTTCACAAACCTGGGCGTTCCCTGAGTTAAATCTGAATCTGGCCCCTATACACAGAGGGCCAGGAGAGAGCAAAGAAAGAGGCAGGTCACTCCAGATTGGTAGGTAGCAGGTTTAATCAGCAAGGGAACTTACATATGAAGCTTGTCTTGGGCGACCACAAGATGAGCAGATCTTTGCACCTGCCCACCAGAACCTTAAAAATTTATATGGCATCCTTAACAAGGTTCAATCACATATACCACCCAGATGGTGTCAATAACACATTGCTCTCTCAAGGATGCATCCTTGAAAACAGCTGCCACTTTGGGAATGGTGGGCAGAATGCACGTTCCAAGGACAGGGGAGGGGTGAGGAGCCTCTGATTGCCTGGGTCCAGTTCCTGGCTCAACTGGCAGTCACGTTCTCTCTGTGACCTCCTTCAATGGGTAGGGAATAGAGTTGTAGAAGAATACAGAAGGAATAATGGAAATAGAAATAGCATATCTCCAAGAAACTGCTTCGAATTAGAGATATTATACAGTTAATTAGTTGTATTAGTTTCTACTGTTGCTATAACAAATTACTACAAACTTGGTGGCTTAAAACAAAATAAATTTTTCTCTTATAGTTCTGTGGGTCAGAGGTCCAACACAGGTCTCAGTGGGTGAAAACTGAGGTGTTGGCAGAGTGGTGGTCTTTTCTGGAGGCTCTGGGGAGAGTCCCTTTCCTTGCCTTTCCCAGATTCTAGAGGCTGCCCACATTCCTTGACTCATGGCCCCCTTCCTTTACCTTCAAAGCCAGCAGCATCCCACCTCTTTGACACTTCTTCCATCATCATGTCTCTTTGTGCAGCTGGGAGGGATTTTCTGCTTAAGGACTCATGCAATTAGATTGGGCCCACCTGGATAAAACAGGATACTCTTCCCAGCTCAAAGTCCATAACTTCGTCCCTTCTGCAAAGTCCCTTTTGCCACATAAGGGGACAAATTCACAGGTTTGGGGGATTAAGACGTAGACATATTTGGAGACTCTTACTCTGCCAAATTCGTTAATGTGTTCTGCTTTTCCTTCCCCTTAAATTTTCTTCCTTTTGCTTAATCACACAACTTTACCTTAAGACTTTTATCAATTCAATCTCTGCTCACTTTTTTGTTCATTCATCCATGTCTTTTAATCTATTTATCTATTATTTATATAAGGAACAAGTATTTATTTATGTCAGATTATTCTCTAATCTCTTGGCAAACATATAGGAAAGGCAATTGTTTTATGACTACTATATCAAATAATATGTAGTCATCTTCACCCTTGTTAAAAGGGAAGTACTAAGTAGAAGACAGAACATTCTTATAGACTGAATACATGGAGTACTGCTGGTCCTGAGTGCTCTGCAGCATTCATGGGTCAGTTGGCTGAATAAGAGTCGTGTGACAGAAACTGTTATGTGTACCCCCAAATCTGTCCAACCTAGGGCTGGCCAAAAAGATTGTATCTCAACAGACCTAAGTTCACATGAATTCATCTAAGTCAGGTTGGCCAACTACGGTCCATGGACCGAACTAGCCCCCTGTTTTCATAAATAACGTTTAATTGGAATACAGCCACACACTCGTTTACATTATGTTTATAGCAGCTTTCATGCTATAACAATAATGTTGAGTATTTGTGACAGAAACCATATGGCCTGCAAAGGAGAAAGTATTATCTGGCCATTTTACAGAGAAAATTTGTCAACCCCTGATATAAGCCAACAAGGGACTCAATATCAGTTAGGATGTTTTCAGCATCAAGTAACAGTGTTTATTGGTGGCTTAAATAATGAAGAAAATCTATTATAGCACGTAAAGATAGTGCAATGTTTATTAATTATATGGCTCAGAGGAGTCATCAAGGAGCTGGGTTCCTTCCATCCTTTATGCTCTGCCAGTCTCGGCATGTTGGCTTGGTGTGTAGGCTATATTCATGTTCCTAGGATGGCTGCTACATTTCTAGGCGTCGCATGCTCATGCAACCTCATTAGAGGTAGAATACATGTGATAACTTCCTTCTATGTCACTTTTCGTGAAGGAGGAAGATTTTCCTTGTATCCCTCCATCCCCATCCCAAAACAGACTTTCACTGGACAGAACTTACTTTTCATTGGATAGAATTGGCTCACATAATCATGGCTAATTCACTGGTAAGGAGAGTGGAATCACCATGATTGACTTAGGCTATTCCCCAAGCACATGACTGCTGGGAAAAATACACATACAAACTGGGACTCTGCCAGGGATAAAAAGGTAGAAAATGGCTGTGTCACCAAAAGTGTCTGCCCTACTTGCCCTAGTAATTATGTGCCAATTCTAATCCCTTTAATCTCAGACCTGCACATGGAGGCCCAATGCATTTACTCAGCTCAGATTTTTTGCTGCTTGCCATTTTAATGAGTAAACTAACCTGACTTTTGATTCAAGCAACTTATTTTGGACTCCTGCCCATGCTCTCTCTGGACTAAACCTCTGCTTTCTAACACAGTGGTTAAACAAGGAGCTGTGGAGTTACTTTGGGAGTCAAATGACCACACCTTGAATTTCAGATCTACCAATTACTTACTATGCCACATTCTCCCCACCCCCCTTAAAATGGACATAATTACAGTACTAATTTCACATGTTATTATTAAGGTAAAATAAAATTATTTAAATAAAGGTTTTTGTACAGTTGCAGGCACATGGAAGTGTTCAGTGAATGTTATCTGTTACTGTTATCTCTACTCCCATCTTTGCACCGGCAGTTCATTGTAGTATTTCCCTGAAGTAAGTCTGAAGGAGGATACCAGTCTAATAACTGATTATTTTATATACTCATAAAAACATCAATCAACTCTTTGAAAGAAAAACAGAACCCCAGGACCTGAGATTGTCATACTGATATCCTGAATTCTAGGATGCCAGCTCAAAACAAGCTGCCTGTGAATACATGCAAACTGATCTAGACTGAATTATGCAAACCATTTATTGGTTTGGATACGCTATATTTAAGCCAAAGAAAGTATTTTGTGTTACTTAAAATAGAGTGCCTTGGTAAACACTTTGATTGAAGATCTATCCCCATAAAATTTAAGATCTTACCATGTTTCACCTTACATATCTATCCTTTCTGTTTTCTTAATCTCTTACTGGGTTTTATATTTAAATTGTTTCTTAAATCTGTCTCTTCTTCATCCCTACTACCATAGTCCTCAATATCTGACATCTGGACTATTGAGCAGAAGAAGGTAATCTGTAAAAAATAACCATGCACAAATTCTAGAACTCAAAAGGATAATATCTAAGATTAAAAATTCACTATATGGATGAACTTAGCAGTAGACTGGACATTAAAGAAAAAATGATGAGCAAAACTGAAGAGAAACCATTTGCAATCATCAAAATGAAGTACAGAGCAAAAATAGATTGAAATGAACAAAAGCTCAGTGACTTGTGAGACAATACCAAGTGGTCTAAGTGATTATAATAGGAGTCCTACAAGAGAATGAGAGAGAAAATAGGGCAAAAAATATTCAAAGAAATAATGGCTGAGAATTTCACAATTTGGTGAAAATAAACTACAGGTTTAAGAAGCTCAGTGAGCCCCAAGCAAAATATATACAGAGAAAACCTAGGCATATCTTAGTTGAAATGCTAAAAATTAAAGTAAAAAGTGATCTTAAAATCAGTAAAAAAAAAAAAAAAAAAAGGGATATTACATACAGGAAAATTACACAAATCATGGCTGATCTCTGATCAGAAACCATGGATGTCAGAAGACAGTTGAAAAAGACTTTGACGGATCCTCTCCCCACTCTCCTCCACCAAAACCCCACTCAATCCAGAGTTCTATATGCAAGAAAACATTCTTCAACAATAAAGGCAAAATAAAGGCATTTCAGATTAAAAAATGTGAGGAAATTCTTTGTCAGCAGATAGGTACTGTAAGATATGCTAAAGAAAATTCTCCAGAAGTGACACTAAATGGAAAATCAGATCTACAGGAAGGACTGAAGAGAACTAGAAATGGCAATATGTGGGTAAATATGAAAGATAAATTTTTTTCTTCTCTTAAATTTTTAAAAGACTATGGACTATTTAATGCAAAAATAATAATCTTTATTGTGAAGTTAGGGCACATTTGGAAGTAAAATAAAGCAACAAAAACACTAATGATAAGGGATGAACAGAAGGGTATTAAGTTAATTATAATGTTAAAAGTTAGTTTCCTATATTTTATTTATGTGAAGAGATACGTTACTAATTCTAAGTAGATAGTGATGAGTTAAGGGTATATATTTGATCCATAGGCTAGTATTACTAATGAAAGTAATATACAGAAGTTTATAGAAAAGTCTAAGTAAGAGATGAAATGGGATATGGAAAAAATTAGTTTGAAATCAAAGAAGGAAAGAAGAGGAGAGGAACAAAATTCAGATGAGACAAGTAGGAAAGACATAGTAATATGGTACATTTACCTTCAACTGTATCATAACTGTATCAGTGGAAATGGACTAAATAATCTTAAGAAAATGGAGAGATTTTCTGACTGGATAAAAACAGTAGGATTTACTGTGTATAAAGAGATACAGCTTAATATGAGGCATTAGAAATTGAAAGTAAATGTATGGAAAATATATCATGTGAAGAGTAAGTACAGGGAAGGTGGTGTGGCTATGTCAATATGAGTCAGATATTTAAAGCATGAGGATTGCCAGAGATAAGGAGGGACATTTCATAATGAGAAAGGAAGCAATTTACCAGGAAGACATAACAATCAGAAATGTGTATGTATCAAATAATAAATCCTCAAAATATATGAAGAAAAAATTGACAGAACCAAAAGGAGAAATAAACTCACAATCCTTTTTCAGTAATACACAGAAAAAGTAGACAAAAAAATTATTGAGAATATAGATTTGAATAACACTAGCAACCAATCTGACCTAACAGACATTTATAGAATGCTAGATTGAACAACTACAGACTACACATTCTTTTCAAGTAAACATGAATGTTCGCAGAGATAGGCCATATACATGGGCTAAAAAAATAATTTTCAACTCATTTTAAAAGATTGAATTCTTACAGATGACGCCCTCTGGAATAAAATTAGAAATCAACAGAATTAACATATTTAGAAATGCTCCAAGTATTTGGACATTAAACAGAATTTTCTAGGCAACCAATGGGTTATAGAAGAAGTTGTAATGGAAATTAGAAAATATTTTGAACTCGACAATAATTCAACATCTCAAAACTTATGTGATACAATGCTCAGAGTGGAATATATAGTTTCATATTAGAAAAGATAAAAAAGTCTTAAAATAATGTAAGATTCCACCTTAAGAAACTAGATAAAGAAGAGAATATTAAACAAAGTAAGTAGAAAGAAGGGACTAACAAAGAAAAGCAGAAATCAGTGAAATAGAAAACAGATGACCAATAAAGAAATGAACAAAACCAATGTGACTTCTGTGAAAATAGTAATAAAATTAATAGATTAATAGACTCCTAATAAAACTGTTCAAGAAAAAAAAGAGAGATAAATATATATCATGACTGAAAGAAGGGACATCGCTATATATGCACCAGATATTAAAAGGAAAGTAAGAGAATATTATGAATAACATTATTTCAATAAAATCAACAATTTAGATGAAATAGACAAATTCCTTAAAAAATATAATATACCAAAACTGGCATGAGAGGAAAATAGAAAATCAGAATAGAACTAAATTTATTAAATAAACACAAAAGAAATGTATTAAGTAAAGTTCATAATAAAAATCTTTTCCACAAAGAAAACTCCAGACTTGGATGACTTCCATGGTGAAATTTATCAAATATTTTTAAAAGACATAAAACAACTATTAAAGAAAGAGTATAATACTTTCAGGAGATAGAGGAGGGAACACTTTTCAATTCATTTTATGGTGCTAGCATAACCCGGAGACCAAAACCTGACAAAGACATTGCCCTTCTTTCCCTGAAAACAAAACAAAACAAAAACCTAAGAAAATAGTTATAGAAGGGAATTGCTTCAATTTTCTAACAGCATTTATGTAAAACCTATAGCTAACACCATTCTTAACGCTGCATGACTGAACATTTTCCCACTAAGACTGGAGAAAGGCAAGGATACCTGCTCCCATCACTTGTATTTAATATTTTACTTGCAATAAGTTGAGCCAAAGCAATTAAAGAAATAAAAATTAGAAAAGAAAAAGCAAAACAGGGCTTCCCTGGTGGCATAGTGGTTGAGAATCCGCCTGCCAATTCAGGGGACACATGTTCAAGCCCTGGTCCGGGAAGATCCCACATGCCGCAGAGCAACTAAGCTCGTGTGCCACAACTACTAAGCCTGTGCTCTAGAGCCCGCGAACCACAACCACACGAGCAACTAAGCTCGTGTGCCGCAACTACAGAAGCCTGTGCACCTACAGCCCGTGCTCTGCAACAAGAGAAGCCACCACAGTGAGAAGCCCGCGCACCGCAAGGAAGAGTAGCCCCTGCTCTCCACAACTAGAGAAAAGCCTGCGCGCAGCAACAAAGACCCAATGCAGCCAAAAATAAAATAAATAAAATTTAAAAAAAAGAGCAAAACAGTCTGTATTTGCACACTGTGTAAAATTGTGCATATATGAGAATCTACATATAAAATCCTAAGGAATTTACAAAGCAACTACTAGTAGTAACTGCAAAGTTGGTAAGTCAAAGTTTCAGGATACAAGGTCAATATACAAATATCAATAGTAGTTTTACATATTTGTAGCAAACAATTCAAAGTAAAATTTAAAAATACAGTTTAAAATAGCAAAAATAAGATAAAATATTTATGAATAAATATAACAGAAAATGTGCAAGAACTCTGCACCCAAAAGAATAAAACATTGTTGAAAGAACTCACAGAAGACTAAATAAATGGATAGGAAGACCCAGTAGTGCTAAAATGCCAGATGTCCCCAAACTGATCAATAGATTCAATGCAATGAAAAAATCCCTGTCTTGTAGAAATAGCTTAGATGATTTTAAACTATGTATGGAACCAAACAAGAATAGCCAATACAATCCTGAAAAAGAAAAATGCATTTGGAAGACTTAACACTACATTACTTGATGACTTACTCTAAAGTTACAGTAATCAGAACATACTTCACTTCATATTACAAGTTTCAACACACACAAAAGGAACTGAATAGTATAATACTGTAATGCTTATGCGCTACCTCCCAGTTTTAACAATTATCCATTTATGGCAACTATTGTTTTGTCTATATACTCTCTACTTAACCTTAATTGATGATTTCTTCTTAATTTATTATCTTAATACATCTAAAAAAAAAATTTCTGCCGGTCACAGATTTAGTTACTTTAAAGTACAGCTCATGTAGGAAAGACAAATTCAATTATTTATTTTTTTCCCTTTACTTACCGGTTTTTAAAATAATGAATCGGTACCCTAGCATGCTCCAGAAATGATCAATTTTTGTTTAAGTATTATCAAGAATGCCTGGTTTTAAACATATTTAATGTCTTTCAATATATTGCAGATATAATATTTATTGATGCTCAGTTGGTCTATCTTTGACAAAAGAGAGCTTATTCAAGTGCATTCCTGAGTATCTTTGAAAGCCTTCTTGCTTGTGCCAGGATAATCCTGTATATTTCCTCTTCCACATCTGGAATTGGCAATTTCTTAAAGGATTTCTTTTTCCTTTTTTAGGAAATGGTATTAGGAGAGCAATACTGAGTACTAGGTGTGCTCATTACTACTGAGTTGGTGTAAGTTTTTGTAGTGGAGAAACTGTGTGTGTGTGTGTGTGTGTGTGTGTGTGTGTGTGTGTGTGTGTCTGTAAATAAAAACATCATTGCTTTATACCAATTTAAGTACATCATTACTTTATACCAATTTAAATTCAAGATATCAATTTTTTTTAACCTAACCTCACTGATCCCGTGTTGTCCTTAACATTTGTTTACTTGTCGCTCTCCCCACTAGAGTGTAAGTCCAGACTTTATGGCTTTTCCTCTCTCGTGCCTAGTATGATTTTATGATTTGCTGTAAAATTTTGTTGAATGAGGGAACAGGCAAATAATTACAAAGTAATGTTTCCCAAAGAGGTTTACACTTTCTGGAGAATGGCAATGGAAGTGTGGTATGCGTGCACATGTGTGTGAATGTGTATATGTATTAGTATTACTGGGTGGGTGATGCACTCTGTTCAAAGGGTTAAGTAGGCTCATATAAAGGTAAATCAGGATGATTCAGATTGGGATAAGAATTTTTCTATAGATTCAAATACTTTGAAACTTGACATTAATAATAAATGAAGACATTGCCATTTTCATATACTTCTTAGGTAGAATGAACTTATCTGGATCACTTAATGGACGAAACCTCAGTCAATTCATTCACTTTTGGTTTCCATTATTGTCTTGTACTGAGTAGTGGATTGCATTACCCTACAGATGTTCTCATCTGGTTATGCTGAAAATGCTGGGTTGATTAACTGAGAATTCATTACAGCAGTGGTTCTTCTGCTACTTGGAAATACCTGTGTGACCCACAGTGCTGAGGGGTGTTAGCCCCATCTGTAGCGTTTCCCAATCGTTTTCTATGGAAAATAAATATTTCTTGACCTTATTTAAACCACTGTGCAAACATTTCTTCAAGACAAATCTCACAGCTGTTTTTCCTACCGCATTTCCCCCACCTACAGAAACTCCTACAAAGACATTCTGTAGCTGCCACTGTTGGGCAATAATAAGTAAATGGCAAAAAAGGATGTTAATGACAGCATAAGAGGAAAGCAAAACTTCTATGTCCCATGGTCTATGCTAAGTATTTTCACATGAATTAGTAACAATAATACTGATTCTTGTGTCAACTTACTGGAATCCAGCATTATTTTAAATACTTTCCATATATTAACACCTCACCCCATAACTACTGTTATCTCCATTGCACAGATAAAGAAACTGAGAAACAAAGACATGAAGTAAGTTGCCTGGGTCAGTTTCTATACTCTTAACTACTGTCTTGGACTGCCTCTCAGAATGTTATCTAACCTTATTGGCCACTGAAGATAATTGTTTTTTGATGTGGATATTATTATTCCCTTTTTACAGATAAACTGAGGCCCCAAAAGACTAAATGACTGGGTTAAGTTCATACAACTTATAAATTGGACCTAAGGGTGTTTGAGTCAAAAGCCGCTACTCTTTTAGATAGAGGTAAACAGAATAATTATTTATGTAAACTAGCTTATCAACAGTATATTATTTGTCTGCCTAGTTTGTATTTTATGTATAAGAAAATATTAAAATGTTATAAATTAGAGCACTGTAAAACATATAGTTTTGTATTAAATTGCATTTAGCAACTTGATTTATTAAAGAGATAAGTAGAGGCAAGAATTTGGATTTCAGTGGTTTGTTTTCATGCAGGTCAGTGTAACCAGTATGAGATGTTATCACTGTGCCTGCCTGTTTTTTTCTGATGTAAATAAATTAATAAAATCATGCAGTTTTTTGTGCCATATCTAGCTTTTTGCTGGCAAATTAGTTTAAAATTTGGATACATAAGAAAAATGGAAGCAGTGAAATAGTTTAGTTTTACACGAAGAGAAAACAAAATTCCTCCTGGCATAATGACTGCCTAGAGAAAAATATCCTACAGTTACCCCAATGGAAACATTTGCCCTTGGAAATAAACTCAAAAGAGAAAAGTTTAGAACTAGTCAGAGTTGTGTAACCATATCAGATACAATAAAAGTCATATTTAAAAGGTCATTTACAGACATTAACACTTCGTGGCCAAGTGTATCCCCAGTCAGGAGATTTAGTCCTCCAAGACAGTCATGACATGCTAATTATTGTATGGATCATTTACTGATATCTATGCATATGACTTGTATTACTCTGTGAAATACCATGTTGGATATATTTTTATTTAAATTCTGTAGTTTTTTTTCTTGGCTGTATTGTAGTTATTTATTTTTTCAGACTTGTAGTCTTCAATAACAATTAATTAGGAGGGAAAATTATAGAACCAACTTTCTCTTCTAGCTATTTTTCATAATAAACAAAACAGAGATGTACTTAAAGACCTATAATGTAAAAAGCGTTATTGAATTGCATTTTAAGAAGATGCTTGCTATTTCATAAATGCCTATAATAAATACAATCTGTAAAATATGAAAGGATTAAAAAATTTTAACTATAGTCATCCAATCTCTGAGAGCAAAAGGGTGAATCAAACCAAAGGAAAAAAGGGATGAAGCAGTAGAGAGTAAGGGTGAGGAAAATTACAGATGACTGGAGGCCAGCTCCCTGACCTTCTCCTACCCCCACTGCTGCAGCCAGTGGTCGGGGGAAGTAACACTGACACTAGCTGTTTATCATGCTTTAAGACCAGAATGTAAAATGAAAACCATTACTACCTCTCAGGATGCAAGGAATGTACAAGAAGGGATTAAATCAATTGAAGATGTTATCTCAATGGGAGAAGGAATTCTAATTAAATTGAAGTCTTAAAAAAAAAAAGACTGCCTGTTTCAAAAGACTGATAGAGACATATATCTGATGAGTCAACTTGGTCTTTTCAAGGCCTTACCCAGGCCCCTCTTCTATTTATGCTTATGATTAGAGGGATAAACAGCTCATGAGAGTTGCTATCTACCAAATCCAACCATGCAGTCTTAAAAATCATTTTCTGAGTCTACAGATAATTCTTGCATCAAATAAGTTGATACAAGACACCAAGAGTTAGTAGGATTGGACTAGAGTCAAATCCACTGCATTCACTAAAACATTACCAGACTGTGTCCAGCATGTGTTGGGGTTTAAGGGACACTTAAAAATATATGGCAAAATCAGTTCCTCAGGGAACTGGCAGAATGATGTGCTGGCAAGAGGCAAATACAACAAAGAAGACAGAATATAATTAATTGAAAGGCAGGGGTATAATGGACTCATTCTGGAGGCAGACAAGCTTAGCTTGCCTCTGTGTGACTTTGGGCTAATTATTGAGTCAGAACTTGAGTTTTCATATCTGTAAAGTGGAAAGAAGATGATTAACCTTATGTTTGAAATGATAGACATCAATTTCCTAGGAGAGAGCCTCATGCACACTAAGCATGGGCTGTGATGAGAATGCTGCTGATGATATAATAATGTCCCCAAGTGAGAGGCAGAAGATAACTAGATTAATAGGAATACCTGTACAGGCTGGAGTATTCGAAGACTGTACCTCAGAGTTCAGAGATCAGAACCAAGTGGACCTTGAAGTACGAGCAAAGGTGAGTGAGGCAAAAATGTGACACATTTAAGGATCACTAAGGGAACAATCCTCAGACCCTCAGAGTTGCAGGCAGTTTGTACTTTGGCCTTGGGGACAAATGATGATACTTGAATTAACACATTTGTCCACATTCTCCAGATGACTCAGCCATGAGCCTCAGTACTTATGATTACTGTGGAATTGGTGCCAGCTTTGCCTCATCAAGAATGCCAGATGTAATGTAATTTTAATGACTTCCATTGTGTTTGAGGCTTCGTTGCTAATATCCAGCATCTCACTGCACATTTAAACTGACCTGAGTATACTAATGAAGATTAATGGTTCATTGATTAAGAAAAGATGAATCACCCTATTACTGATGTGAACTTTCTGTCCTAACGTAAAAGTGTATTGAACTTCAAAATTACTGGCTCAGGTATGGTGGGAAGCTCCATTTAATGGTCTTCCATTTTACTTTGATAGTAATGGTAACAAAACATTTGTTCCTTTTGGAAAAAAATATCAAATAGAAGTTTTATTAGTTTTCTTTAGAAAAAAAGTTTACACATAGTGAATGAATATAGTAGAGGGGTTTTATCAGTACCTTTAAAATTACTTTTTTGTCAGAAACTGAGAGAACTTGTTCCTATGAATCAAATTATCATTTAGGATTGCATTAAGCTGCAGGTAAACAGAAACCTGAACACAGTGGCTTAACCAAATAAGGGATTAATTTTTCTCACCTAATAGAGATGCTAAGGAACTCAGGAAGCAGTTTTTTCTTTTTCTCATTTTGTGAATCTGAGTGTGATATTTGGCTTCATGGTTGCAGGATGGCTGCTGTACCAGTGGGAATTATGCCTTCATTCCAGGCAAGAAGAAGGGGAAGGACAAAGGGCAAAAATTCCTGTGCTATCTGAATCAGTTTATTTTTGTAAGGAAGGCAGTAGCTTTTTCTGGGAGTCACATAGGTACATATATCTCCAATATACTTTTGCTTATATCTCTTTGGTTGAACCTATGCCTCATAGCCATTCATTGTTTCCAGGAAACCTGGGAAACTTTATTATTATTTTTTATCTGGACACATTGCTTTTTCAAACAAACTCAGAGTTTATTTGTTGATGAGCATAGTTGATGGAATTGGTTTCCTCTGATGGGTTTCCCTACTAGGCGTCTCCTTGAGCAGAAGGTTCTATGAAAATGGGCATGACACATCAGGACTCCATGCAGAGTTACCGGGAAAGAATTGGCAAGGAAGGTGGAAACTACATGATTACCAAGCACAGAATGCTTGACTGAGGTTGGAGAACTTCTGAGCTTCAATTTCAGCTCTGTTTCGCTCTTAGGTGTCAGAAGTCTCTCCATTGTCCCCAGGCAGATTTCCTGCTTACAGAGTATAGCCTTCTTTATTTTAACAGCATGGTTCCATGGCATATGTGATATAGACATGGAATCTACCTAGTAAAGCACCATGTAAAGAGTATAGCCTCTGGAGGTGGAAAACCTAGGTCTAAATTGCAACTTTGCCACTAATTAGCTGTTTGATCCAGGGCAAGTTGTTTAATCTTACTGGATTTCCATTTTCTTATCTGTCAAATAGTAGTAGCATCCTTTCTGATAGTTTAAATGAGTTAATACATGTAGAGGATTTAGAATGGCATCTGTCACATAGTAAACATATAGTATTAGCTATTATTTAATTCAATACATTTTCTTTTAACCTCAAACAAAAAAGATGTGATTTCTAACATTTGAGAATTTATCTATTGGGAAGAAAGATAATATAAAAGTTCTTGAAAACAATTCTAAGATTTTAAGGAACTGCATGTTTGGGTTGTTACCTCTGAGGACACTTTTTGTCTCTTTGCATTATTTATTTAACTTTCTAGATAAACGTAAATCTCCCTGAGTTTGAGCATTGGATCTTCTGCCTCTTTGTATATACAGGGTCTACTGTAGGTGTCCTTCATGTGATAGACACTCAATACATATTTATTGATAATTATTACAGGAAATCGAAGTAATTAAAAGATCATTGTGAATTGGAGTAATCAAAAAATTCTTCTTGAATTATGAGAGCTATGACCTGCAATAAATTCCAAGAATTCATTTAGAAGAAAAGGAAAGAAAAGGTCACTTGGCAGAGATGGGTAGGGCAGGGTTTGATGGAATGGTGTATGAAAAGGACAGTGACAGAATGTGTACAGTGTATACAGTGCATGATACTGCTTTGTTTGACCTTGGTCGTGATGGGAAAGTGAAGAAGCTGGTTTTACCACTTGGTTGAAGACCTTAATTATCTGCTAAATAATTTGGAATCAGATTTGATCCAAGAGGCAGTAAAAACAATTTCAGATTCTTTCACAGGAAAACATGAAGAATATTGTATTTTAAGAAGATTAATTAAGCAGTGGAATGCATAATTAATAAAATTTGAAAAAGAACTGGAGGTAAAAAGACCTACTAGGAGATGATTAAAGTCCAGAGGGGAGGTCTTAGGGAGGGCAGCTTTTCTTCAAAGGCCTCAGATGAGAAGTACAGTCTCAATTTCTTTTTGAGGGCATAATGGCAGCTTCAAAAGGCATCCTAGTCTCCTCCTAAATTCCCTAAGGAATTCTAAGCATTTTTCTAAACACACAAAATCACTTAGGAAAGAATTACTCTTCTTACAGAAAAATAAATCTCAAAGTAGGAAAAAATCATTTGCTAGTGTTTATACATTTTTTAAAACCTAACTTTATTTTTAAAAGTATTTATTTGCCAGATTTTTTTTAGTGGTACCAATATTTCTTGAATTTTACGGAGCTGCGTTTTTGTTATCTGAAAATTCTTAAAGGATTTTGTATCCTTCGTAATGCATTTCATCTTCCCTACTAATCTGTTGTCCCTTGAAGTAAGATAACTGCTGTGTACTTTTTCTTCTTCTACATTGTTGATAGTGATGCCTTTAATTAATATTATAAAAATTCAGTGGAACCTATCAGCAGAAAATCTTGCCAAATCTTTTTTAAGGTACTGCCAATTCAATAAGCATTTATTTGATTGGCTTATATTTGCTAAGCACTCTGCTATTCACTGGTTATATAGTGATGAATGAAATAGATATAATCTATGCCCTCATAGAATTCACTATCTTGATTATTAAACTGACAATAAAAAGTAAGCAGATAAATAATAAGGAATTCTGATAAGTTATGAAGAAATTGGACAAAATACTGTGATGCAGAAGCGTAGGAATGTGGTTAAGTGTGAGAGGAGTTGGACCTACTTCAATGGAGTGGTTGGTCACCTCTAAGGAAGTGATATTTAAGTTGAGGCTAGAAAGATAAAAGGAGTTAGTTTTGTGAAGAGTTGGCATACCTAAATATAGTGACTGAAGAACTATATTGAATATTGAATGACAGGACAATTTATAAAAGCATGGACAGAATTAAGAATAATCAACAAGAGAAGGTGAAATACAACAACAGCGCTGAACTATTACCACACATTGGCCTGAAGGGGCAAGAGCTGGAGGACTGCCCATAATCCAGAATGAATGTAGCTGTAGCTATAAGAAATAGCTGAAGAAAAAGGAACTATGGCTTTGAGAAGAGGAGAGCATCACTGTCAAAGTGCAGCCCAGCATACAGTAGCCAAGAAAGTAAACCCTGCAATCTTTCTCTCTTCTAAAATATATGGAAGTTCAACTTAAAGGACTTATAATAAGAAAACAATTTAAAAAAACAAAGTTGGGATATTTATTTTATTTCTAGACTGTCTATAAAGTGATATTAATCAAGACAGTATGGTGTTGGTGAAAGGGTACACATATAGGTCAATGGAACAAAATAGAAAGTCCAGGAAAAAAAACCTCACATATATATGGTTAATTGGTCAATTGATTTTTAACAAAGGGGCTAAGACTATATGTGGGGAAATGATAACCTTTACAACAAATGACCCTGAACAATGATATACAGGTGTTCCAGGATTATCTGTCTATGTGTGTGTGTATATATGTATGTATCTCTCTATCTGTCTTTCATATCTTTCTATCGAGTGAGTGCGAGGGGACAGAGAGACAGACACAGCGAGAGAGTAATCTCTATCTCTCACCACACATAACAGTAAATTATTTGAGGTGGATCATAGACTTAAACATAAAAACTCAAAAAATAAAACATTAAATGAAAACTTGTGTCTTACTGATAGGCAAATCTCTGCAAGCACAAAAAACAATAATCGTTTAAAAAATGTTAGACTTCTTCAAAATTAAAACTTCCGTTCATCAGAAGTCATCATTAGGAAAACACATAGGCAAGCCAAAGACTGGGAGAAAGTATTTGCAAAAAAATATAACTGGTGAAGAATTTCTATCTGGAATATATATAGAATAGCTCCTAAAACTCAAGAATAAAAATGCAACCAACCCAGATAAAAACAGGCAAAAGACTTGGATAGATGCTCCCCAAAGGAAGGTATATGAAAGACCCATAAGTACATGAAAAAGTGCTCAATATCGTTAGTCATCAGGAAAGTGCAAATGAAACCAAAATGAGATCCCATTATATCCCCACCAGATTGTTTGAAAATAAAGAGGAGAAAGTAGTGCTCTCATACATTTGGTGGGAGTAAAAATGGTATAACCACTTTGGAAAAATCTCTAGTAACTTAATATAAAGTGAAATATATGGCTACTCTTTGACCCAGAAATTCCATTCCTAGATATTCTCCCTAGATAAATGAAAGCCTAGATCAACAAAATCCTTGTACAAAAATGCTTATTATAGCTTTATTCATAGTAGCAAAAAATTGGAAACAGTCCAGTATACATCGACAAGAGGATAGAAAAATGAACCGTGGTATATTTGTGCAATGGGAAGATATTCAGCAATAAAAAGAACAGACAACTGATTAAACCACCAACATGGATAAATTCTTCTTAAAAACATTATGCTGTGTAAAGGAAGCTTTATACAAAGAGTACATATCATGTAATTAGTTCATATGATTTTAAGAACAAGCAAAACAAATATATTGTGAAAATAACCACTATAGTAATTGCCTCTGGAGCTGTTTGCAGCGGAGATTGACTTAGAAGGGACATGAAGGAATTTTCTAGAGTTACATTTTGTGTATTTTGATAGGAATTTTAGTTATCCAAGTATATGACTTTTCAAAACTCAAAAATGGCACACTTAAGATTTATGTAATTCATGGGATGTAAATTTTACCTAAAATAAAAAATGTTAATCATGTATTAAACTCTGATTAATAATATGCATGCTGAAATGTTTAGAGGTGATATATACTGATGTCTGCAACTAGCTTTGAATTACAGCAAAACATGAATTGATAGATAAATAGAAGGACGGATTGATGGATAGATATGTAATACATCAAAATAGCAAAATGTTAACTGTAGAGTATCAGTGTTGGCTATATGGGTGATTACTATACAGTTCTTTCAACTTTCTTGTATGTTTGGAAATTTTTATAATTAAATTTTGGGAAAAATTTCAGAGGATCATTGGAAGATCCTAAATGAATTCTTCCCTTCAGTTCCAAGCCCACTTCCTATCCCACTTTACAATGATATATCAAAGTTGGAATTAGGAGAAAAGCAACCTCCCATGAGAATATTTAATAATCATTTTTGTGAAACATGTAAATGACTCCCCCGTTCCACGCTTGACCTGCCCAGTGTACTATTTTTAACCTATGGGATTGGTAATGGCAAAGTGGCCTAATTGTATTTGAGCTGAATATGTGGGTAGGCTGAAAGGGAGTCAGAACTGTCTGTTGTATTTAGATCTGGAACTAGGGACTTAAACTCCTAAGATTAACCACATTAATTCCTCCAGATTAACAGCATTGAGGCAGAGCAACTCTTCAGGTATAGAGGTATAGTTAATAGGCCATTATTGGGCCAGTACTGTCACTCTTTTAGGCTGTATATATCTCCCTGCCTGTCGGAGGCATACTTTCAACGACTGGACTGTTTAAAGCCTACCTTTAATTTATAATGAATCTAGTAGCACTTGATATAATCGCATAGAACACCTGAAGTTTCTAGAAAAAAATATTTTCAATAATAAAGTTTTATGGGATACCCATGTGTTTTAACCTTCAGATTCAGGTTTGCTGAGAGCTGGTTCCCTAGCCTACCCTTGACGCTATTTGCAGGGATAATAGAACATTTCTCAGCTATTGCTTTCTAGGAATTTGTTTTTCCTTCCAAAAAAGTGGGCTTTAAAATGGAGCACATAATTTTACTGAAAAGATCATACTTGAGAGATCATTGTACTAAATATGCTTTCATCCTCTCACACCATGTTTTATTAAAGCCACTATTCCCTTAGGGAATGGGGCAAGGGAACTCAGAGGGGCAGAAACCTAGAAGACAGCACAGGAAACAGACTACTATCACCACTTCTATAACTCACAGCATTTTCTGGAACTTTGTCAGATGCCCTATCCCTCTGTTTTGCAGGTGTTTAGAGTCATAATTGGAGCCTAAAAAAATGTTGTGGCTGGAGATCAAAAGTTGAAAACTCTATTAATTATTAATAGGCCTGAATTCTGGCAAGAGCATCCTTTGGGTCAGAGATGAGTTAAGAAGCACTTAACAAATAAGCAGCCTAGCAGATTCTTTTTACAGTTCCTGATGGAGCTAAAGATATAAAAGCAGACAAGACTTTATTATCTAAATGTGCATATCTTCTATTTTAAAAAATGATTACTATATTTTTATAAAGCATTGTCTCATGGCCAAACATTTAAAATAAAAAAAATTTAGTGACCCCATAAAAATAGAGGTGATCATTTGAACTAAGAATGCATCCACATATTAAGGAGAAAGTAAGTATTTTGGTTCATCTCAAGCTATATTCCTTTTGGCTGTTGTATTAAGAGAAAACGTTTTTGTTCTTCTCAACCTGTATTCCTTTTGGCCATTGTAGACAAATCCGAATTTCTCCTGAGTAGGTTACAAGTAAGTTATGATGCTGCTTGTTGTGTCTATTTGAACAGCAGCACAGGCACAGACAAGCCATATCTTAGAGGGAGAGGCTTCTGGGTACCAGTTAGAGCAACTGTAAGAATCCAGACATGATGCATTCTTACTTTATTCTTTACCCCCCACATGAAAAGTTCTTCGCCCCCAGCCTTGCCTCAGGCCAAAGCCATGAGGCTATAGCCTAAAGCTCCTGATGAATCCTTGTAGACCTCTGTGGTCAGAGTTTCTCAGGCAAAATCAGCACAGAACAAATGCTTTACACTTGATGTCTGACTCTTGAAAGCTTAGGGCAAAGATATCTCTTGGCAAAAATAGAAAAAAATTTTTGAAATTATGCTTATATGTCCATTGTTCATTTCTTCCCATTTGTATACAGAGCATACACTAAATATTGTATTACTTAGCAGGAAGTCAAATACAAGTGCCCAACGTGTCTTAAATAAAATAAGAGGCATGTTCATTTAGAGATCGTGAGTGATAATTCAACATGAAAATCTGGGGGCAGGGAAATGATCTTGGGAGCCCGTGGGCAATCCTAGAGAACTGGCACATGGGCAGTCAGCAACCTGGCTTGCCTTCGTTACCAGTGGGATGTACCTTGCCTTTTTCCTCCTGTCTTTATTCATTTTTCAACAGCCTGCCACATGCAATACGCCAAATCTCATATTAAAAAATGCCCTGTACACACACACACACACACACACACACACACACACACACTGGAACTAAAGAACTTTTACACACACACACACACACACACACTGGAACTAAAGAACTTTTACACACACACACACACACTGGAACTAAAGAACTTTTACACACACACACACACACACACACTGGAACTAAAGAACTTTTACACACACACACACACTGGAACTAAAGAACTTTTACACACACACACACACACACACACTGGAACTAAAGAACTTTTACACACACACACACACACACACACACACTGGAACTAAAGAACTTTCAGCAGATCCAGGCATACACAGTAAAAACAGCCATCTGCATTGAAGCTCAGGGTTTATTCAATTACACTTGCCCAGCTTATTTGTTGGGCTTTGCAATGTAAAGAGTTCTGTTTTATTGTTGGAACTTTTCATGCTGTCGAATTGTTTTCAAAACTCTTTCCTCAGATGCATTTGGCATTTATCAACAGCGAGTAAGCACTAGCAATGGAACCCAAAAACGTGTGTGCCTCACATGGGCATCAAAACCTTTACCCAGGTCACTTGCCAGAATCAGACTAAGATTCCTGGTATTTAATGGAGAGGTTAAAAAAAGTTTACAGGTTTAATGCCTGTGGCACACTGATCAGTTTTCAAGGTTGTGAGGATTAAAGTATATGAGATTCTTTCGAGCAAGTTTGAACAGGGTGTGGGGAAGCATGAATGGCAGGTGGCTGATCTACAAAATGTCAAGCTTCTGAACATGATCTTATCAACAGCCAACTCACATTTCATGTTTGATCCTAAGGATTCTTGTGTTGCTATAATCAAGTCTGGTAGTGCAGTCAACTCTTCACTTTTATTTAAAGTAAGCCTTTTTAGTAGTATGTATGCTTTCTGTTAAACTACATAACTGCTTTAGTATCGTATTATTTGCAAATGTAACTATTTTCCCCAAATGATCATTAACTTTCATGACAAAAATGTAAAATATAATAATCATTGAGATTCTCTGTTGTAAAGCCTCTGTTCTTATCTGTGGCCATAATGCTGATAGACTTTAGATCAAAATGGAAAGATTCTATCTCAGAATACAGTATTATATCTCTATAAGTCTATCTCATGCAATCTTAAGTTTATGTACAAAGTGCATAAAAAGTGCACAAATTTTGGAATTTTCATGACCAGAGATGAATCCAGTATTTTGGGTGTAAGCTTTGCAAACAAAGGTGTAAATCAAAATATACATCTGCTGTAAATGTTTCATACATAAACACAGATTGATGTGTATGTATGTATATGTGTTTCTGTAGCTCTACCTCTGTATCTAGTTTGGAAATTTGATCACCTTAGTAGTAGCTAGGCATATTTTATCCTGGATCTAGCTTATAATAATTATGGAAACTCTAGTTTTTCCTCCAGAAATCTTATCTGCATTTGAACATTTTAAACATCCTTTAATTTGTTCCAGGCAAAAACACTTTACTATATAAAAGAATCAAGCAGAAGACTACTTACTTATAGTTTCTCTAAAAATTTAAAAAATTTAAACGTTTAAAAAGATCTTTTCTTCCTCCCTCCCTCCCTCCTTCTTTCCCTCCCTCCTTCCCTCCCTTCCTCCCTTCCTTTATTCTTTCCTTCCTGGTGCCAGTGCTTGGCTAGGATTTGAAAATAAACTACCCTTTCACTGTTTCCAGAGAAGGATGCGAAAGGAAATTCAAAATATAACAAATAAAAATATATCTAAGTAAAATCCTATACGAGTCACATGAGCATAAAAACTAACGTTCCTAACTGTAAAATTAGGCAAAATGCCATGTTGATGTGCGTAATCATGTAGTCAACTGACTGAGGTTTACCTTCTTGGTGTTTTTCCTTCCTGAATTATTCAATGTCTCAGATTCATACAGAAAAAGAATTTTGTTTTCATTTGTAAGTTTCACCCATAGGTGACAGACCATAGATGATCCTAATATATTCTTGTTTCCCCAAACGCTAGCCAGAGGGATAACTACCTCTGTTGAGAGCACTGGCAGGTTTTCTTCTGGAGAAATCCTGAGAAGCTTGGTCAGTTCTGGTGCTTGGTTAGAAAGCACACTGTGGACTCAGAAAGTGCTTTTCCTTTACAAGACAATAGAAATCCAGGAGACTCTTTTTATCTATGGGAAGGAAATGGGAAAACAGCCATGAGGAGCAAGTCTTAGTTCAGTACAGTGTCCCCGACTTCCTCTCTGTTTCCTGTTTCCTCTATTTCTTTTCCAGTATGAATCTGAAACATGGTGGGTTATGTCTTGTCTTGCAGGAGTTTCTTAAGTGACTCTTTGGTATCAATAGGTGTGTGGAGCTGAATAGCCAGAACTATCCCAGCCATGACTTTGGAGTCCTAGCAAACTGCTGCAAATATTCAGAGTGCAGGACCCAGATTTAAGTAAGAATGGGATGCATACCATATGCATCTATGAATGCATTGCTTTACGTCTGTTCAGCTTTGCTCTCCTGTGAGTAAAACAATGACCATTGCTAATTTACATGCTTTCTGAAAATATTGCTTTGTTGGATATAAGATGTGACTTCGTGTCATAACCCTGCTGCCAGACAGGTGCATAGTTTGCATGTATCAGTGTAACATTTAAACCAAGAAAGACAGTGAATTAATTGTATTTTAGACAGATTAAATTAAGGAAACTGAAGCTGGAGAGGTGGCTATTTGGAATGCAAACAAACAAACAAACCCCCAAAATCCTTTTTCTTGTTGTTCTTAATTGGTTTGTTGTTTAACGCATACTGGAGCATCTATCACGTAGCCCCTGACATTTATTCACTCAAAAACTATTACTAGATGCCTGCTATGGACTAGGCACTGTGTAAGCTGTTTGGGTTATAATGATGAATATGCATAGTAAGAGAAATGTGGAAATACCAAGAAGATTTCAGGGAAAAATAAAAACAAACTAAAACAAAAAGATTGGGAAATTGACCCTTCACTGTGCCAAAAAATACTAGGAGACTTTGAATTGTTCGACAGATAGAGGAAGCTAAGGATTGGCTTTATAGATTCCTCCAAGTGTTCGAAGTATGTTTATAGAGGACACTTCATGTTTACAGACAATGGTGTGAGGCTAAGGAGGTCAAATTTGTTGCAAATAAGAATTGAGTTTTACATAACAAACTTCTTAACTTTAAAGCTAGCACAGAGTTTTTAAGGAAGGATATGAATTCTCCCTCCTTCAGCTGGAGAAGTGAGCAGTGGGTTACCTTCCCACTCTGTCTTAGATGATTTAGGATTTATCTGCAGACACAGAAAGACTGGACCAGATAACCCCTCTTCGTCCTTTCCAGCTTCACTGTTTCTTTGATACATATGTTGGAAAACAGATTTTGCCAAAAAGTAACTTGACATTGCTTGGTTCTTTATGACCTTTCTTTTCCACTTGGTCCAGAGTGAAGTGAGGCTTCGTCAGAAAGGAAGGAATGGAAGATGACAGTGGATTTCATAAAATACACACAACATTCTGTTGTCAGTGAGGACCTGAGTTATTGCGCCACTTCCTCTTGAGTGATTAGGCCAGATTTCACTCAGAGATTAAGCATTTCATCTTAGGGGCAGTTCCTTTTTATTGCAGCATTGCCCTTTGCAATGGCATAATTAAGTTTCTGTCACCGTTTCCCTTAAAAACTCCTATTTTCTGGAATTTATAACTTAAAGCAAAAAATTCCCACTAGGCTGAATATTGGAAACTACAATCTGATCTTTTTACCTGTTGGCTATTTTTTCTTTCTTCTGAAAAGGAAGAATACGTCCAGCTGAGCTTAAAGAGGGCCAGAGATGGAGAAAATTAGACTGAGGATTTCCCCTCCAGTTTCACCTCACTTTTGCTTAATGAACTTCCCACTTACAGATTTTGAGCCTTTACATCTCAGATGTATGCCTTAGAGGACCGTTTAGAAATAAATGAAGTCTTGGAGGTTATGAGTATCTCATCTTTACCATAATGTCTCACCAAGTACATTCTAAGGAAAGGCTATGAATTAACTAACTAGAAGTCCTTTCCTGAAATTAGCAAGTTTTTGTAACTAATTTCTTAGCCATTTTTGAGCTGTTATACCCATATAGCTTTATGCCATACCTCTAGAAGTATGGGCCAAAGAGCATCTACTAGCTGTAGTAGACAAACAGACATAAAAAGAAACAAAAAATAGCAAAGGAGAATCAATTTATGCCTATGTTGTTCAGTTCTGGTAGAAGGAGACTGGGAATACTGAATTCATTGAATACTGCATTTCAAAAGCAGAGAAAAAGCTAAGTAGAAATGCTACCTTAGTCCTATTGATCTTTGGGTACACAAAGCAAAATTGAAATCAATTGCTTCTACTTGGTTTAAAATAAATGATTTGGTGAATCACTGAAAAAAGTTGATTTTTTTCCTCGGCACACAAGTCTAGGCGTAAGAGAAGTGAGCAAAATTCACAAGGCTATAAAAAACCTGAAAGGATAAACATTCATCAATTCTTGTCTCTTACATTCATGTCTGGATGTATCTGACCCCCAGACCTAAAAAACCTCTACGAATATCAGTTCTTATACTTTTCCCTTTTTTCTCCAGCATTAGGTAGGTATCCCCAGCATTAAATGTGAATCTCTTTGCTTCTGAAGCTTTCAATGTTTTATTTTTTACATAAAACATAATATTATTTAAAAGTAGATTTGCTTTTTTAAAAAAATCAATGCATTTTTTTATGCCAGAAGGGAGATGTTTTATGTTTCTTTTATGTTCTTTTCTTTTGACTCCACATGAGTAGGCTTACCAGTTTTATTTTTTATGCTCAGACCAGCACAATTTCTTGTTAAGCTGGACAAATTTATTCAACTCTGGTTCAAGCACTGATTTTAAAAAAAATAAATAAAACAAAGTCAGGCTATCTTTGGCTTTTTTATATTTTCTTTTATAATAAATTCTCTCTCAAATGATGCTTATGTGTATATTTTGACATAATCATGGGTACAAATGTGCAATGCCTGAAATCTAAAATGACACTGGAATATCTTTTCTTGCATTAGCATTATTTTAGCATTCCTACAACAGGGGATGTTTTGGAGAAATGCAGAGGCTTTCAGTTTATACATACACCTCTGATTATTATTCTAGTACCTCGAGCTGCAGATCCAGTCTCATATCGTGATGGATGTATCTCTCAGAGTTCAAAAGAAGTGTTGGCAAAGAGAAGGGCTTTAAATAAGGCAACCATGAGAGCCCAAAATGTGAAATTGAAAGTCGAATGCCATAGTGTTAAACGATGATCTGGTTTTCCTTTTGATGTCTGCTGCAATAATGGAGGTATACCTGGTGTCTTCAAGTGTAGCATCATGTATGAAAATCATACCAGGAATTCAGAACCACAATGACTGTAGCAGTCATGTTCCATCTTACCTTGTATTCCATTTTAATCAGTGACTTCAAGAGCCATTTCCTGGGAGAAAGGGGCAGGAGGTGTCATCACTTTAAGAGAAATATATAAATCAGCATGTGCTAAGGAGGTAGAAGAATTAGGCAAAATGCTGGGAAAGGAAGAAAGTGAACCTATGGTTCCCATTTTATTTTAGGTATTGTGATATTGAGGCATAGTCAGAAAGTTGCTGATGATTTTAGCATCCCGGAGATTTGGGGGCAGGTATTGGCAGTTGGTCTGTAGACCATTCTCATAAATGTAGTTTCATCAAAGTAACCAAAGACACTGTCAGTAGCTGAAAACTATTCTACGTTAAACATAAGAAGCAAACAAGAGTCACCTAGTTTTCTTGTTTGGTATGTGACAGAAGTGAGTAGACGCTTTTGGTTTCATCCCTGGTTGAAAACAAAAAAGAAAGAATGAAGAAAAAGGAGATGAAAGGAAGGAGTCATTTATTTGATACTGTGCTTTCAAGAGTCCAAGTTTAAAAAGAGAATACTCTTCACTAAGGTAAAATGTAATTGATTACTAACAGCATTGTGCAAGTTAATTTATTAAAAATGAAGAGGTAAGGAGGGAGAAAACAGGTACTGGTGGGTGTAGGTGTGGCATGAGAGTGCTGTGGGTTGACATAAGGGGTTCTCACTGGGACAAGGGATAATACATACAGGCAGGGGGCCCCACAGGGGGAAAAAGCAAAGACCAATTTTGATTTTGTTCTCAGATTTGCCTAAAGCTGGCCTTGATCACAGTTCTGGTAAGTTCTAGCAAATTGTCCTTAAGATAAATACTCCTTCTTCAAAAATTTGTTGATTTCTTTGTTAGATAAAGACACTAGTTAGTGGAACACTAATGGATCCAGAGACTGGAGGTTAGAGCTTGGCTGCCATTTATGAGCTGTCAGCATCTTTGCATTTATTTTCTTAAATGAGGGAATTTAATGGTGTCTGACATCTCTTTACCTTATAAAATGCATTGTCCCAGAGGATTAAACCTATCTGTCCACTTCTAAGAACTCCAAATTAAATTGGACAATACCAGGTTTATATCTCCTATAGCCCACATGCACAAATTGATAATCATTTTTAATACTAATTTGTGGAATTTTTGGTTAGAATCGTGAGATCAAAACCATTTTGCGAAAGCTGTTATTACCCACTGGCTCCTTAGAATGGGTCACTAAGTTTCTTCAGTGATTTTCTTCAAAATGTGATAGTTATAGTGTTTAGGGAGTAATCTGGCTAAAGAGAGGTGAAGGGGATTCTTTCCCTTGAGAGTAAATATTTCCATTTGTAATGTGCCTGAGTAATTCTCAGAGGCAAAACTCTGGAATAAAAACCCAAGGCTTTTGTAGTCTATATCTATGTATCTCTGTATCTATCTATATCTATGTCTATCTATCTATCTATCATCAGTTTTCTCCCTTTACACATGCTTCTTTTTTCATATACTGAAAAAACAAATGTGATCTAACATTTTCTTCCTTCTGTATTCTCCTTTCTCTAACTTGTAGAGTTCTGAACTTGAGAACTTACTTTTCCCTTTCAAAATGTTCATTAAAGCACAAATGAGTTTCTCCCTTTTGAGGTTGCCAGAGAAACTTGAGTACTATGTACTTAAGCTTCTGTTTTAAAGTATTTCTCTCAACAAACACAGGCTTCTAGGACTACGACTGCATAATAGATATTATTAACTGTACATATAAATAGGAAATGTGTCTTGCAATGTATTATATTTGCTGAATGAGTTTTCCTTATTCCAAAGTCATCTCTTTTACTAGTGACTCATGGGTTTTCTTTTCATTATTTAAAAATAATGTAATCATAGGCTATTCTGTAATAATTTGACATAGCTTATATTCATATCTGAACCTATTAGAGACAACATACGTATTTATAATGTGCCTTTATTATTCAAGTTAATCCCTTTAATCCTATTTGAATGGCGAGATAAAAATTAAGCCCTTCAAACATCTTTATAAACAAGCATTTAAATTCACCTATTTCCATCTTTGTTCTCAGCACCTACACTGAAATCTTTGATGATTGGAGTTGATAGAAGCAGTAAACAATCCATCTGGGAAGAAGAATATGCAAATTATTTTCCTTGCAAAGAAGCCGTAGGTATTTAAAAAAGAGTTCTCCCAGTCTACAGGGTTTGAAAATCAGGAATTATTTTAAAGAGTTTAGTAATGTACTTAGAGATAAATGACGCAATCATTCTGATGGCTTAGGGTAGTTTTAGGTGTCCATAGACTCTTATTATGAACCTGCATTTCTCATAAAATAAGCAGATGTCTATTTGAAGCCTTCTTAGCCCAAGACAACCAGGGCAGTACAAGGCCTTGAGTTTTATCAGAAGGTCCTTTGGACTAGGCATTTACTAACATAAAAATAACAGGGAAGCCACGTTGAAGGCAATTTTGGATACTTTTTCTGACACTGTGACCTGCACACACACTAGGTCACTGGAAACAGGAGAGGAAGCAATTGTTTTTCCCTGCTGTGAGCAATGGATTTGAACATGCCTCACACTGTTCTCATGCTGCGTTTTCTTTCCCTCTTCGCTTCCCCATAACACAAGTGTAAACAGAGCTCAGGAAAATCCTGTGGGCCCTAGAAATAACACAGTCTATCCACAGATGAACTGATTAATTTTATTTCATTTCTTTTCTGAGAATTATGCAGAATGAATTAATTAAGTAATGATAAGTTTTTTAGACCTGAGGGAACTGAGCAATGGTTGGTATTCATTTATTTTATTATTATTATTTTTAAATTTTATTTATTTATTTATTTTTGTCTGCGTTGGGTCTTTGTTTCTGCGTGTGGGCTTTCTCCAGTTGCGGCGAGCAGGGGCTACTCTTCGTTGCAGTGTGCAGGCTTCTCATTGTGGTGGCTTCTCTTATTGTGAAGCACAGGCGCTAGGTGTGCAGGCTTCCGTAGTTGTGACACGTAGGCTCAGTAGTTGTGGCACATGGGCTTAGTTGCTCCGCAGCGTGTGGGATCTTCCTGGACCAGGGCTTGAACCCGTGTCCCCTGCATTGGCAGGCAGATTCTTAACCACTGCACCACCAGGGAAGCCCAGTATTCATTTATTTTTATTTTTAAGGTATGTTATAACGTATAGAAAATTTGAGAAATGTAAGTAAAGTAAAAATGAAAACCATCAATAATTCTAAAACTAAAAGGCAACCATGTTTAATATTAGTTTTATTTTCTTCCAGGCTTTCATATGGCTTAATGACTGGGATCATGCTATCACAATAGCATTATGTCTTTTTTTCACATTATTAAATAGTCTTTGAAAGCATAGTTTTAATTAACTACATGACATTGCATCTCAGACATTTCCTCTTCACACCTTTTGTGAATTGCCTGTCCCCCACTCCAACATCTTTTTTTGTCTTTAGCTGAAGATAGTATTTAAGATGGTGGCTCAGGCTATTTCAGGGAGTTTTACTCAGTTTTCCTGGTATCTCCCATGTAATATGAGGTATACATGTTAATAAACTTCTGTTTGTTCTCTTGTTAATCTCTCTTTTATTATAGGGGGTCTCAGCCAATAACTCAGAAGGGTAGAGGGAAAATTATTTTTTCTCCCCTGCAAAACTATTACTTAGGAGCAAAAGATCATAGCAGAAGAAGGAAAAATTTAGGATTTCCCCATATTGATTTATTTTGACCAGGAGAAAATGCAACACTGATGTGAAAAATTCATAATCTCAGAGTTCATTCTCCTCCTCCAAAAGGAGGCTCAGCATTACTGGTAGGCAAGAGTTAAAATCAATGATACAAAGATCTCTGAAAAAAGGGGAAAATGTAGGGAGAGCTGTATTAAGAAGCCCCAGGAAGTTCCTACCGTAAGTCCCTAGTATATGGGCCAAAATATATAACTATTTAATATTGCTCATTTAAAAATTCTTGAAATACTGAGTTCTTGGCTTCAGGACTTTGAATTGAACTGAGGAGATGATTTAAAACTCAAGGATAACCTCTTAGGAGTGGTGTGAGAGAATACATCCTAACTTAAGGAGACATAGGACATTTAACAAATTTGGAGAATTTAAAACAAAGCCAAGGTTCATCAACCATGTATGCAGACAATTCCAGCTACATTCTTACATTACTGTTATCTTATTCTTGCTTTACCTTTAAATGTTGGGTTGGAGTTAAGGGTTACCTGACCTTAAGAAAGGTCTGTGCGACATGGAGGAATCCTGGACTTTAGCAGGAAGCAGTATCTCCTGAAAGGAAGACCGTGGCAGAGGCTGTTGGGTGCTCACCAAAACCTGGTCATATAGCTGGACTGTGTTTCTCAGCCTTCCTCGCAGCTTGGGGTGGCCATATGACTGAGTTCTACTCAATAGAATGTGAACAGAAATGATGGAAGCCACTTCTAGGCCTGCATCCCCCAAACCTTCTGTACATCATCCTCCATGCCCAGGTATCCCTGAAAGCCTGTTGCTGAAGGCAGCAAGACCTTTGACAGCCTGGGTCCCTGAATTGCTGTTTGTATCAGACTTCTCCCCACCATCCCTCTCCACACTGGAACCATCTTCAACTTTTTTTTTTTTTTTTGCTGTACGCGGGCCTCTCACTGTTGTGGCCTCTCCCATTGCGGAGCACAGGCTCCGGACGCCCAGGCTCAGTGGCCATGGCTCATGGGCCTAGCCGCTCCGCACGCGGCATGTGGGATCTTCCCAGACCGGGGCACAAACCTGTGTCCACTGCATTGGCAGGCGGACTCTCAACCACTGCGCCACCAGGGTAGCCCCCATCTTCAACTTTTATGTGAGCAACCAATAAACTTCTATTGTGTTTGGGCTGTTATTGGTTTTTGGGCCTGTTTGTTAGCAGTTAGCTAAATCTAAATAATAGAGAAAAGGTCTTGACAAATGGCAGAAAAGATGACCAACATCTCCAGGCTTCTTCAGGTCTTAATTGCTCACAATTTCAGGTGAGGAGAGAGTCTTCTGTTTCAGCAGTCTTAAGTTTCATGGAGGAAAGTTTCATGTCTTATGTTCATTCCTGTGACATGGAAGGAGGCAAGGCTAGCTTTCCCATTCCCCCGAGACCACATGGAATTGGTTGTCCACTGGGAAAAGCAAATGTGTTACCAGAAGGGGGCACAAAAGGTGCTGAGTAAACAAACAGCTTTTGAGCAGTAAAATCTGATGTACCCATATAGATAATATATATTATGTTATATATTAGCCTTCTATATCCCTTTAGTATAAACATTTTTTATTTATTTTATTCTATTTTATTTATTTATTTATTTTGGCTGCCATTGGGTCTTCGTTGCTGCACGTGGGCTTTCTCTAGTTGCAGCAAGCAGGGGCTACTCTTTGTTGTGGTGCTCAGGCTTCTCATTATGGTGGCTTCTCTTGTTGTGGAGCATGGGCTCTAGATGTGTGGGCTTCATTAGTTGCAGCACGCAGGCTCAGAAGTTGTGGCTCATGGGCTCTAGAGCACAGGCTAAGTAGTTGTGGCACACGGGCTTAGTTGCTCCCTGGCATGTGGGATCTTCCCAGACCAGGGCTCGAACCTGTGTTCCCTGCATTGGCAGGCGAATTCTTAACCACTGTGCCACCAGGGAAGCCCAATGTTTTTTAAGGGGTGTGTGTGTGTGTGTGTTCGTGTGTCAAGCAGGTAATAAGGTTTACTTTCCATCTTCTACTTGTCTGTATTGTCTGAAAATATAAATCTTTATGCATTTATTATTTTAATTATTTATTTTAAAATGTTAACATATATTTTATGACATTGTGGGTCAACTTGTTTCCTACTTTATAATTTTAAGTATGAAAATTAATTTTTAAGACTGTGAAACAAGTGATATTGGACAATTTTTCTTACTTAAGGTAGTGAATGTAGCTTGTTTTTTCCTGCTTCCCCAATACTATGTTGCTGATATAATCTGATGTAAGAGGTTCAGATTATTTTGAAATTATTATTAATTACTATATAACTATTCCTGGCATTATATATGAAATCTTTCAAAATTACTTATTTTACATTTAATTTTTGTTTGATGAATTTGTAAATCTAGTTCTGATTTAGTGAAATTAATAATCACTATAGTCCTTTATACTCTGACTTCTGTTTCTTCGATTCACTGTGTGATCGTCAGGAGCATGTTTATTGAGTAAGTTTTTCTGGAACATAGTAATAGCCTTCTATTTGAGAATATTTTTTCATTGCTTTTGTACAAGAAGAAATATGTTGGCAGACCATGGAATTCTTGGATCTCATCCTTTCCTACTCAAAACTCTCAAGATTAATCCAGTATCTTCTTGGCACACAATATTAAGAGGAAAGCTAAGGTTGGTCTGATTTTTATTTCTTTATAATTTTTTTCTTTCCTGTTCACTGAGAGAATTTTGTATTTACCCTTGAAATTCAAAAGTGCTGCCAAGATATTTCCAGGTACTGGCTATTTTTTCATATACAATATTTCATCAATTATAAGATGTACTTTTTAAAATAGTTTCAGTGTCTCAGAAATTGGGATACACATTACAATCAATGATTAGAAAGGATTATATCATAGTATAATTGGCAGCATTTTTTCTTTTGCAGTACACTTGAAAATAACAGTATGATTTAGACTCAAATGGAATCTGAGATTTGATGAAATAATAAATTATAATTTCTAACATTATATTATGTTTGTGTCTGTTGCCTCCCTGCCACTGCCTTAAGGGACAACATGTAATTGAGTGTATCTCTGCTACTGTCCTTTATCATATTCCTCTCTTTGACCTATTCCTCTCCCTTTCCTGTCTCATATGTGAATGCTAATCTTACCATTGGATTCTTTTTTTTCCCCCTGGATATGTTTATATGTAACCCAGTTATTTTCATTTGCACATTTTTTTTTCATTTGCACATTTTAATTAATATTTTAAAAAACTAAAAATAATACTTGCATGTGGTAAAACTTTCATATAGTACTAAGGGTATGGTATATTAGCATAATGTAACCTTCACATATATAAATCTGCCACATTCTTTTTGAATACTATATACTACTATTTTTAATCATTTATAATTATTTAGTCATTCCTTAAGAATGAACATTTGGATTGTGTCTAGTCTTTTGCTGTTATAAACAGTGCTGCAATGAACATCCTTGTACATGGGTTTTTCACTTTCCACAGATGATAACTATAAAATGATTTCTAGAAGTGAATTGATGCGTCAAAAGCTAATATGTAATTTAAATTTATATAGATGGTGATAGTTGCCCTCCTACGAATTTATGACAATTTTCATTTCTGGCAATGGCCTTTGAACGAGCCTTTTATCCCTGTTATTTGCCAGCATTGTATATTATTAAACATACTTTCTTTTCCTAAAATGAATTTGGAAAACACTATCCAGTTTTATTTATTTCCTTAATTTTAAGGAAGAGAGTTTGAGCAATTTTCATAAATTTCTAATTCATTTTTTTTGGTTCATGTCCATTATGTTCACATTTTTCTTATTAATGTGTAAGAGCTTATTATATTAATTTTTTCATCAAATAAAATGTGGTAATATTTTGTATGTTTCCTAAGGTTTGTGACTTGCTTAAAGCAGTCTTATCCCAAGACTATTTTTTAAAAATAATGTTCTAGGGCTTCCCTGGTGGTGCAGTGGTTGAGAGTCCACCTGCCGATGCAGGGGACACGGGTTCGTGCCCCGGTCCGGGAGGATCCCACATGCCGCGGAGTGGCTGGGCCTGTGAGGCATGGCTCCTGAGCCTGCGCGTCCGGAGCCTGTGCTCCGCAACGAGAGAGGCCACAACAGTGAGAGGCCCGCGTACCGCAAAAAAATAAAAATAAAAATAAAAAACCATAATGTTCTAGTATGCTACAGTTTGATTTTTTACTTGTATTACTTGATTCCATCTGAAATTTATATTAGCGTAAAGAGTTAGATATAGATTGTATGTTTTTTGTAATGATAAACTGAACCTTTCAATATCATTTATTATGTAATTACTCTTCCTCCACTGCTCTGATTTAAAATATCATATTAATTATAAACTAATATTCAATAATGTATTTCTATTTCTCAACTCTCTAGTCTCTTCAATAGATCTGCTATATATTTCAATAGATCTGCTACATAGTTCAGATGGAATCAAATTACACAAGTAAAAACATGGAACTGTAACAGTACTAGAATATTATTTAAAAAAATAATCTTGGGGCATTCGCTGGCAGTCCAGTGGTTAGGGCTCCGAGCTCTCACTGCCGAGGGCCCGGGTTCGATCCCTAGTTGGGGAACTAAGATCCCACAAGCCACGCAATGTGACCAAAAAAAAAAATCTTGGGGTAAGGCTAGATAAGTATCTGTTTTAATTTCTGTAGCTTTAATATATGTTCTATATCTTGTATGCATACTCTGCTTAGATGCTCTCCCTGAGCCCCACCAAATTTTTTTGACTGCTACCAGGCACCCCTTTTCCATCCAATAATCCTGTTGTTATTTATATTAAAATTACTTTTGGCTTATATGTTGATTTTTGGTGAATTTCATAATTTTAATTCACTTCATTTCATGATTTAGCCTATATTTCTCTCATTTTCATTAGCTACCTCCAAGTTGATGGCATCTTTTACCTTGATGGTAAGAAAAGGAGCAGTCAACTTGGAAGCAGCTAATGAAAATGAGAGAAATATAGGCTAAATCATGAAACGAAGTGAAAATTCACCATGAACCTTCTACTCTGATGAGGAGTAGAAATCTGTCCTGTAAGATAGGAGTGATGTATAAACTATTTTAAAAAAATGTTTTAAAATATAAAAATATATAAATAAAAAAATTTTGTATATATTAAAATATTTTTTAAAACTGAGCCTAATATTAGGCTCAGATAAGCCATCTTAGGAGGAAGCAGGTAGATGACTTATCTGAAGGCTTTCCCTTTTGCCTTGCTTTCACTATATAATTTATGGTGTGAAAAAGCATTGTTTGGACAAACTTGTTTTGCCCACACCATCAGATCTATTCTAATTAAAAGATAGCTGGTTGGGCCTTGGACCTTTCATTGATTTGGCATCTAGAACCTTAAAGAAACACTGTATCCTAAGAAAACTGTAGAATTTTGTGCGTGCTCCCAAGAACCTTCTTTAATTTCATCCTAAATTCAATATATTTGGCAGCTGTTTTTTATAACCTGAGGCCTGGGGTTGTGACTCCATCCTGGTTTTATAAGGATAGAGATTGTTGTTTTCATCTTTTTATTTATTTTTTTAATGTGAATGATAGAAGTGAAGGAAAACTGAAATGACGGCACAATCTTCATTCCTAATGCAGCTGGTTTCCTGTGTACTTTATCTTTTAATAACACTCTCTTTCATCTTATCTGGTTTGATAAAGTTTATATTTTCTGATATTTTATTGAGAACACAAAGTAATGCATTCTGAAATGAATATACTCTTAATTTTTCTTATTTATTTTATTTTAAAAGTAATTTTTGTAGATTTCATTCCCTCCATCTCATTAGATCAGTATTTCCTTTCTTTTATGTTATAGATTTTTAAAAATATAATCCTTAGCTAGTTTATTGTTTGCTTTGCTTATACTTAAAAGTGGAGAGAATTTGCTAGGTCCTGCCAAACAACAGACTGTATATAATCTCTTTGATATTTTTTATGGTTAATGTGTGGATGGGGTGGAATGTTAGAATATACTGCGGGTGTTTTTGCTGGAGAATAACATGATGTTCATAGCCCCCAGCTAAATATGTAGGCATTTATCTAATGCAGCTTGGCTGGTTTGAGGTGAGATTAACTTTGCTGTGGAGTGGTATTTGCCTTTTTCTTTACTAGCTGATGCTATAGCTCTTTACATACCAAAGGTCTATAGTAATATATAATTTTTAATTTTCTGAGGCAGAAATTTGACTGTTGGTTGGGTTATTTCAGACAGTGGTTTGGCCCCAGGTGAGTCAACACACCATTTTAACATCCACATCATAAAAGATTTTTTTGGTTCTCTGTACATTGTAGTCCAAACAAAGTAAGGCCACTGAAGTGCAAAGCAACAGCAATATCTTTTTTGTGGTTGTTGTTGATATAAATCGCTATCCTTGAAAAGGATTCCCACTGCTTTATAAATTATTTTAACCCTGTATTTATAGGATTATTAAAGGTTTTGAAAGGCTTACTGTGCTTTATTGAATTTCATGGGGGAAATTACACACTAGCTTGGAGTTAAAAACAATGACTATTTAAAGGTTTGGGGTTTCTTTTCTTCCTGTGTATCATGAATTTTTCCTAAAAAACTTCTTGAAAATTTTCTGTTTATTCAGAAATGAATTATCTGGTTTATTTCTTGGCTCAGTTTTCTGCCGCTTGACTTCGTTAATACTCCTTTAACTATTTTACTGTTCTATAATTTGAATTTACATCTGGGTTGAGCAAAGGAAGCAAGAAGAGAGGAATTTGTAGTCGTTGCTTTCACATGTTGATTTATGGTCTTGCATCAGTCTCACCAACACTGAAATGTTTGGACCTATTTCTCTACTACTAAGAGTAATAAAAGGATCCTCTTATGTTTGCTGGTGATATTTCTATTTCTCAGCAATTATAATACTTTCATCTCGGCTTTGAGATGTTAAAATCATTTACAGAAGTGTCAGAGCTGGCACACAAATATATTCAACACAACTCTCCTTTTAAATGGAAATTTTCATAACAGTTGAGTTGGTGCCTAATTTGATTCTCTGTCAAATGTCTGTGGTTTAGGGTAACCCATGCCAGGGTATTACCTCTGTTTTCCTAAGTAATCAAAAATTGTTTGAGGGCTTCCCTGGTGGCGCAGTGGTTGAGAGTCCGCCTGCCGATGCAGGGGACACGGGTTCGTACCCCGGTCCGGGAAGATCCCACATGCCCCGGAGCAGCTGGGCCTGTGAGCCATGGCCGCTGAGCCCATGCGTCCAGAGCCTGTGCTCCGCAGCGGGAAAGGCCACAACAGTGAGAGGCCCGCATACCACAAAAAAAAAAAAAAAAAAAAATTGTTTGAATGTGCAAGTTCGTCTAATTCTATATTCATTCACTGAACTAAAATGTCATTCTGAAAAACTCTAACGTAAACGATGCCCTCCCAATGCCTCCCTACTTCTGAGAATTGGATCAGAATGCGACATTCACCCTCTGTCCACACGGGCAAAATGAAGTGCAAAACTGAATGAATTAGTCAGATATTTCAGGTAAAAGTAATCTACAGTTGAAGAGAAAGTAGGAGTTTGAGGCTAGAATTTTTTTTTCCCCCCCAATTGGCTAAATTCAGCAGATAACTAACTGTTCAACTCACCAGATAATTAACAACTACTCTTTGTGGATGCAGGTGTCTAGTCTTTTAAGTATTCAAATTCTTGGAATAAAGTCCTGTTAGAACTAGAGTTACTCTTTCCAAAAACTCTATTCTCACTGAATTTAACTTTTTCCCCCCTGACAGGTCAGTTCTCTTTACTTTCCGTATTACGTAATTCAGCAAGAAGGGCTAAGTTGATATTTAAAGTCACTCTTCCTGAAATGCCTCTCATAATAAAATGTTTTTAAAAAGAGAGAAAAAGAGAAGTTCTTTTTCATTTTAAAGGCTACCTCTTTCTCTTTTCTAGGTGGGTAATGCCAGCATCTATGAACTTCATCGTTGGTTAAGGTTTTTGGAAGATAACCAATTTTTTTCCTAAGTAAACCGGACAAGTTACATTCTTCGTGGGATTAAAATCATCATTTGGACAGTTTAAAACATGCCTGCAGTTAGTCAATGAGAATATAAAATATAGAAGTCCCATATTTTCTAGTATTTACCATTTAACTGGGGTTCAAGCCCAAATGACATACAGCCCAAGAATGTTCTCATGAATATCATATTTGCCAAACTAATTTGAGGGAGAACACTTAGAAAATGGGTGAAATTAATCAGATCCTGTGGACCGGAGCAAGAAAGACTTGGAAATCTTTATTTAGAAGGACAAGTTTGTAGCTTATCTGACAAAAGAAAAGAAGTAATTCTTTGTAAGCAAGGGTATCAAATATAAAATTTAGGAAAGCAAGAGGGCAACCAGGCTATAAGAAGTCACAGAAAACAGAGTTAGTCTGAAGCAGTAGGTTTTACCTCTAGGAAAATAAAGGAATTAGAAAAAGTGTTCAGGAGGAGGTGCTGTCCTGGCTCTTGCATTGATACGGGTTTTCTGGTGGATTTAAGGCACACATTTCCAAGGTGGGCACAGAGCCGCATGGCCTTGTCATTTCCAAGATGCTGACATAAAGAGAACAGCAGGTGCTAAAGTAAAATTTACACTGATCTGGTCATAAATGCCTAAATGACAATTCCTTAGGGGTCATGTTTTCTTCTTCTCTTGGGTCAACTTGAAACTAAGACACTCTATTTTAATTTCTTTAGGTGTAAAGCTATCCAGAAATGAATATCTTGGGACCCTTTTAAAGCCAATAGCCAACCGAGCACCCAATCTGTTCAAAGATACATTTCCTATGAGATGCATACTTAGCATGATTTACTGAAAAGGACCATGAAAATCACTGTGGCTTTTGAGAGGAAATGGTCTACTAACATATTTGTATATCAGGTATTAAAAAGAGAGAAACTTTCTTTTCTGTAATAGGAGCTGTAAAACAAGTAACAAGAATACCTTTTCATTTATTTTAATATACAAATACAAACCAAAATGACATGGCATATTTCAACAGTGGCAAAGTTAATTTTGGGGGACAAATTAAAACATTCTGCTCTAGCCATAGATGGCCCAAAGCTTAGTGATGAGGTCTTTTTGAATCATTGTATTTTTAGGTTTGCAACTCCAGAAATGCTGAAGGAAATTGGTTCTGTTCGTTTCTTCTATGTGCAACTACTAGGTTTAAAATGCTGGGAGGAAATCAAGATGAATCTTATACAAATCCTGCTCTCAGGAGACTTACATAGTAGTAGAAAGGTGAAGGCAAAAATAACTAGAAGGTAATTAAGTGTTACAAGAAAGTAAGTGGGATTGAGGATTGGAATATGTAACAGGCTACGATTTTTTTCAACTGGGTAGATTCCAGGCAATATGATGCAGGAAGTGAAATTTGAGCTACACATTGAATACTAAGTAACTTTTAAACAATCAAATGGAACAGGAATCACCATCGAGGCTGAGGGAACAAGCATGGTCTCTTGGCTTCTCTCCTGTTTACCATCATAAGTACAGTACTTGCCACACAGTAGGTGTTTAATACATATTTACAGACTGATTGACTGAATAAAGTATACAGTTTACTTAGCAAAAGTATAAAGTAAGCAGAAAGGAGATAAAGAACATAAGATGGGAAATACAGGCCTCCCATGATATCCCAACATTGATAATTTGGATTTTATTCTCTAGACAATAGAGAGTCATTAAAGATTTTTATTTTTTAATTATATCAAGCAAGAGGAGATGAACAACTGTGGCTTTAAAACTGTCTGCTTTACATGGTGGGAGTATGTATGTAGATAAAGGTGAAAAAATTGACAGGGAAAGAAGATTCCTCTCTGATGGGTAAACTATAAAATAATCATACAAAGGATCAGATCCAATCAATCACTTTCTATAGAAGAGGGAGTTTTGGGCAGCAGATTTTAAATATTCCTCTTCCACGAGCTCACATTTTCCTATTACAGAGCCTGACTTGATGTAATGTCTTTAAACATTCACAGTATAGACTTTCAAATATAGCCCCTGTCATTATTAAATTTGTGGTTATATGCCTATGTCTACCTAGTAGACTACACATTTCTGAAGGTCAGGGAATACATCTTATTGTCTTGGTAGCTTATGTTTCTTTACATCCTTGATGTTCAACATCTGTGGAACAACTAAACGAAGAATAGATTCCCTGTATTCCCATTTTCTGATGCCCTGTGTACATAGGAACAGAGAGATGATGTTAGTTAGAGAAATTAGTCATGCCACCGAGAAGTCAGTTTTATGTGTTAATCTCAGGGAACTTTGTTGATTACATCTTCCCATGACCAGTAATTCTCCCCTTGCTGACAAAATCAGGTTCCTGAGCTTTTACACGTCAGAGAACCAGTGGATTATAATAATTTTTCAAAGCAATTGTCATCTTCTATGAGAGAGGGTAGGCCTTCTCTAATTACATCCTGACCTCATCACACCTGACCTTCCAAATGGTTCAAATTAGAAATAATGATTTTGTGTGTGTGTGTGTATGTGTGTGTGTGTTAAAGGAGAACAGAATAATAAGCAAAGGTACCTGAGTTCCAGAAGGAACAACTTAGACTAAACGGAAAGAACTCTCCAATAATTGCCATGCACTTTAACCATATTCTGAGGTTCGCTTTTTGAGATGTCAAGAAACTATCCTTTGGCTTATAAAGATTTGAATAACCTAAATGAACTGGGGGAGGCTTGGTCCATGCTTGCTCTTTAATTCCATGACACAATATATATATTTTTCTATTTGATTTACTTTTCATGCTTTACTCAAAAATGAAGGCAAGCTTTACAAATGCATTCATGGCAAAACAGATGACAACTTCAGTATGGGCCCTGTTAGCCACGTCAGTACAAACTCATATACTGAGAAAAGAGAGCATTTTGTTAAATATCACCTGAAGACAGCAGAATAGAAAACAACAGAAAAGAAAAATGGTCACTGAAAAATTTAGTGCTGAGGAACACACACTATATTTTTCACTATTTGCCATGTTTACTGAAAAATCAATGGCAGATCTCCTATATTGTGACTGTGATGTGACAAACTCTTATTGTAGGTTAACATCCTATTACACCAGTTCATTTGTATAAAACTTTCTGCTGGATTGGCAAATATTAGTATCATTGTCAGATAGGAAACAAAAGCTGGAGTCTTCCAAGGATGAGAGGGAAAGGGCCATCTCTGAGAATGGTGATATTTAATTATTGGTTTTATTTTGTATAAATATTCTACTCAACACAAGATTTAAGATTATTTAACAAGATACACCCGATCCAACAAAAGAGAATCAACATTTAAAATAGTTGAAGGAGTAGAGTAAAGGAGAAGAATATTAGAAAGATAATAAATTGGAATTGCGAGTAGTGTATGCATCAAATGTTCCGAGTTTTTTATTCTTGAGTGAATTGGGCCATGGATGTGGCTCTGAAGTTTTGAGCAGCCAACTTAAAGGAAACTCAATCAGCTTTATAATTCACAGTGTTTAGTGAGATAAAAAAACAAACCAGGTCATTGCTCATGAATATTCTAATTTTTTTTTTCCCATTCTAGGCCCAGAGATAAATTTCTCTTGTGGATTCCCAGAGAGAGACCTGGAACATGGGAGACAATATCCTTACAGTACTTTCACAGTGAGCTTACTTATCATTTTCTGCTACATAGCCTGATAGAATTATACCCCAAAGCAACAAACTAATAAATCTTTGGGGAACTAATAAAATGTGCTTGAGGGGTGATGCTTCCTGCTGGAATGGCATAATGAAAAATAGATTTTAAAACGTACTAAGGACTGGATGGGCTCTGCATCCTCTTAAGGTTATTTCCAACCTGTCTCTCTCTCCCTCTCCCTCTCTTTCTCTTTCTCTGTCTCTCTGCTGCTCTCTCTCTCTCTCTCTCTCTCTCTCTCTCTCTCTCGTTTTTCTTTTCTCTTTTTCATTAAGCTTGAGATTTTTTTTTTCTTTTTTTTGCGGTACGCGGGCCTCTCACTGTTGTGGCCTCTCCCGTTGCGGAGCACAGGCTCCGGACGCGCAGGCCCAGCGGCCATGGCTCACGGGCCCAGCCGCTCCGCGGCATGTGGGATCTTCCCGGATCGGGGCACGAACCCGTGTCCCCTGCATCGGCAGGCGGACTCTCAACCACTGCGCCACCAGGGAAGCCCCAAGCTTGAGATTTTTGAGTACCTGGTCCAGGTAACTGGTTAGCTGGTTAGCTGGCTGAGCCGTATACTTCAACTGTGGTGCCCCTGGTAACGGGATTAAATACTCTCATGAAATTAAGGAGCAACAAATACATATACCTGAATAGGCCACTCTGCTTCCCCACAGAGCTGAACCCAGGATGTGCCAGCATTGTTCTCAAGAGGAACAATCTCTTTAAGGATATGGAGAACCATCTTGGCCATGATGTTCAGAGGGAACCAAATTAATTTGGAAGCATCAGGCCAGGGAATAAATAAAAACTGATTTATGTTCTCATAAATTTTTCAATGTGAGTTGACAAAGACAAGTCAAATAGAAATAATTTTAATCTCAGAAATTTGAGTCTGAAAAATGATACACAAACTTATCCAGGAGATGTGGAATTTCAGAAATTAAGAACCAGGGGAATGAAAAGATCAGGGTAAGAAAATGTAGTCAAGTTTCCATCACCATCTACTAGTTCTTCTTTTGTGTACCTAGAACACACACCTGGAATCCTCAGATTTGACTACCTTATCATACCCACCATTGAACTGGAGCCCCATGATGGAATGATTCCATTCAGTTTAGGTCTTCACAGCAATTAATATCAGTTTTGCTTGTGTATTATAGTAGGCAAGTCAACGTTGGTTGAATGAATTAATATTGCTGTTTTTCAAGCCCTTCTCAAATAAAAATCACCTTTCTAGTTTAAGAATAACAGATGTTTTAGTCATAAATTGGTTAACAAATGAGATATATTTGCATTATAAATTTATGATTTGGGATAAGGAAGATAAATTGGGGGAATATTTGACTTGAGTAAAAGTTGACAGAAAAAAACCTTAACAATACATTTTCTGTCTTTGCTCGTCATTTTTTATATACTTGAAAAAAACAAGAAAACCACTAAAATCTCTTAGGCTTTTTTATAATATTGGTTCAATATACGCCATCCAGCATTTAATTCTTGTCCAGCAAAGACAAGAACTTTCCATTTTTATGCTGGTCCAGTGTTGTCAGTGCTGATATGGTTTCCAAGCTGAGAAACCAAGGCTGCAGAGAGTGGAGTTGAGTATTAGGCTCAGTGGGTGACGTCGGGGTCTGGGGCAGAGCTACACTGGGAATTAGGTGCATTTGCCCTGATTCTCAGCCGGTAAATGGGTATCCTCCCGACAGATTCAAAGTGGTTCTGGCTGTGTTTAACTTCTCTCCCTGTGGGGGGCTAATCTCATAAAGATTTCAGCCACACAAGCAACAGTGTCTGGGGTGTAATGATTGCTTTGAAGTTTGTTTGCTCGCCAGTGCATTTAACTCCTTTCAATGTTCCGGGAATAGGATTAGATGCCCCAGTGAATTCATTTCATTTACCCCCAGCAGTGGTTTCCTGATGCTAGGAGAGGTTTACATGGTATCAATTTAGAGGCATGCTGCTTTTGAAGATTTTCCTCTTCACCCTCTCAATTTTCTACCTCTCTCAAGGTCTTGCCTAAAAAAATATTAGGGGTCAGGTCTCAGTAGAAAAGGACATTTTTGTTATGCCTGTAGGGCATGCAAAAGATAATTTTCTGAGTCATCTTCTAAAGTGTTATTAGCTCAATGAGGAGACAGAAGAAAATGAGGACAAAATTAAGGCTACTTGAAACCTGTGCAAAGATTAAACATGAACGTTGAACCACTGCACAGTCCCTACCTCTGGATCAGTCACGCCTGTTAGAAGTGGAGAATTTTGAACCTGGGTTGTTGCACTAGCTATGCAGCCAGTTCGTTTCAGATCTCCTTTTGAGGCCTTCCCCTTAGGAAACATGGTGAACATATAACTCCTTCAAACATAACCCAAACGTTGTATTTGAAAATAAATAGATGACTTGTAATGGGTGATGCCTAGTAGTTCTTTTATGCCGAACTGTGGCACATTGATTCACTATACACGGTAACAGATTTAGCCTATCTATGTGTATCAAAGGAAAAAAGTTCTCTTGAGTTATTGTGTCCACTGAAAATGATTTCTGGGATGAGCAGGAATTAATGTGGAGGGTATTTAATCTATTACATGTAGAAAATTTTTATGAACATGAACAAAATCTTCATGGTGTAGGAATATTTTATTTTTGTACATCCAGACTCTCCTAGTAGCTCAATGATTTATTTTAGCTAAAGTAATACTTTGATTTCACAAACATTCTTGGGATATTGTCAGACACTTGTCAGATTTAACTGTGTTTCTGCTCTCCTTAGAGGATTAATGTATTTCTTAGACATTTTGGTTGCTGTTATTTTTTTCTTAAAAACAGATTAGAAGTAGCACATGCTTATTTTAGAAAACTTAGGAAAAAAAAGGAAGTTATAAAGAAAAAAATTACAGATAAATTTCCACACTGTTGATATTACCACTGTTAAAATATTGAGATATTTCCTTCTCTTTTTTTCTATGTATATTTTTCCATAATTATAATCATTCTATAAATAAGTGCTTTCTTTGCATAGGTTATATCATGAGCATTTTCTCATATCATTAAAATTGTTACTCAATGTAATTTTAGTGGCTGAAGAATATTTCATTAAATGAATACACCATAGTTTTTTTCAGTATTCCTTTTTCTGTTAGACATTTAGAATTTCCCCAACCTCTTGGTATATAATTTCTCTATAGGTAGAAATAATTCTAATTATATTATTTGGATGAATTGCTACAGCTGGAATTATTCAGCCAAAAGTTCTGAATATTTTAAGAATTCTGATATATATTGTCAAGTAGTTTTTTTAGAAATGCTCTATAAAAGTATGAGAGGTTTAATGTTTTAAAATATGCTTATTAGCTTTAGACTTTTTTCATGTTCTTTGCTCATAATCCTGTCATTTGCCTACTTTTCTTGGGGGATGTTTGTGTTATTCTTAGTGATTTTTTTTAAAAGTTCCTCATATTGGGGATATTACCTTTCTCTGTATTTGTTACGAATATTACCTCCCCTCCCAGACTGAGAATTATTACTTTTTGCACCTCCTATCACATTCTTATCTTGGTGCTATAGTCTCTAAATAAACTTTTTAAATGACCCATTTTAGAACTATATAGATTATTAAAATAAGAACAATTTTGTACTCAGAAATTATGAGTAATTGCTTCAGTATTATGGAGAACCAATCACAACATTGTTAAAGGTGTGATAAAACATTTTCTAAGGGAGCCAGATACATTTCAACTAATTTAGTCTTCACTGGATGATCATGATTCTTCCATTTTCTCCATCCGCCCCTCACTCCCCCATTACCACCTTCTCTCTGTTCTTCCCAGAAAGAGAAAACTTTGCTTCCTTTAAAGTAGAGTGAGCAATCAATTGATCTTCTCTTCCCACTGTCTGGTTAGATTACCTAGGGACCTGCAGCACATCTCTTAGAGTATGGTTTGCTTACCACACACAAAAGGCTCTGCATGCAGAAAATGCTAATATCACTCTGCTTGATCCTATTTTAGAGGACTTGCAGCATATTATACTTAGTGTTACAATGCATAATCAGCTGGGCAATGTGGCTTGATACTCCTTATTCTGTTCACACTTCTGTTTAGTTCGCCAGTAGTCAATTGTTATAATCTCTCACTGCAGTTACTTTATAGTTATTATATACTTAAGGAATATTCTAAGCACTGACCAGTGTTTAATTATTTTTGACCCAGGAGAAGTAGGTAACATACTTTTGGCCTTGAGTTAAGTATTTCTCTTACCCCAAGTCAACAGCAGCCAACCCCGTAGTTAACATCAGTCTTGACCAATTCGTGACTGAGATATTTTATCCTCACTTGAGAACTGGACTTGGTGTTTTGCTAGGCATTTATGGAGAATTAATAATAGATAGCCTAGAAGATATGCTCAGATATCAGACACTTAGAAATTTTCGCTGCCTCTCCTGTGGTTTATTAATTTTGAATTCTTTTAAAATGATTATGATATGCTCATTTTACACAATTACAGAAGTACTTTAAGTTTATGTTTTAGGGTAAAAAGACTTGTCATGGCATGACCTATGGGAGAGATTATGGAGGTCTTCAACTGTACATGCTGAGGGAACAAACACCACTTAAGCTAGGCTCTGCTTCCTAAACAAGTATTTAATCTCCTCATTAAAGATATATGAAACTAAAAATCAATGAGCTCCGGTGGTTAGGGCTTTTTAGGGGAACTAATGGATACACCTTGTCTAACATTAGAAACTTCATTTGTGGTTTACAGCTGTACACCAGGAGAAAACATGAATCCAAAAACAAGGTCTCTGGCTAGAGTCGTAATTGGGCTGTGAGCTCTGGATAAGCAGACCTCATAAATATATAACGTATGGAATAATGTATTCCCAGTTCACATTCTCTCGCATTAAATACATATAGTTAACTTTTACTATAAAGCTCAAGGTTAAAGTTGGCAAAATTCTGCTTGAATACATGTCCTATTGAGCCCCGTTAGAAAGACTCCTAATTGTGTAAATTTAAACTTCCAACATGCTGACATCATGAACTATTTAAACTGAAAAATATTCTGCAAGACTTATTTGGAGGTATAAAAAACAGACTTCATTTCACCAGGCAGATACAAGTAAAATACTGGTATATTTCAAGTAAATAATATCCTAGACATTTGGACACATACCTAGAACCTGAAAAGAATCTCATATAAACTGTTTTATCAATAAAACTGTAGTATCTCTAAGAAAATCTTAGGGCATTCATTACCTACTCATTTTGTTGTAGCTTGCAAAATTCTGTTTTTCGTCTACATGTCTAAATAACACAAGAAAATGTCATGAACACATAAGATAGATCATAAGCTTTATGAGGCCAGAACCCATGTCCGTCCTTTTCAAAACCTAAATAGGGGGCTCACTGAACTGTAGGCACTCACATTTTAGTTAACTCAATAAATAAAGCACAATGAAGGTAACACAGGAATCTCGGCTAGATTGTGAATTAATGTGGCAGTACGCTTTGGGTCATGAGGAGTCAGCAAGGCATACTTGCTCAGAGTCCCAAACTTGAATCATTGACAAGTCATTGTTTCATTAATCTTTGTGTAGACCCATCTCTAGACAGTTCAGCCATGCTTTTGTGGCTCTTACTTAGTAAGGAATGAAATAGCTAAGTGCAAGACTCTACTAAAGTTGTAATCTGACCAAAGGGATTTGCTTTTTATTCTAAGCATACCGCCAGGTGGCCAGTAAGAATTATAAAACAAATGTCTCTTGGGAAATGGAGAAGAGTATTCCACACAGCAGTTTAGTCCAGAAGATGTCTCTTTTCTCCGAACACTAAGGAAACTTCTACAACTACAGGTGTAGAAAGTGTTAACAGAAGTTTCAGAGGGCATCTTTGCGAAGTCCAAAAGAAAGAATTGAAGTTTTCACAGTTCTAATCTGCACAAGATGTAAAAGGATATAACACAGAATTAGGAAAATGAAGAGAGTCCACACAGTCACAGGACAGACATGTGACCCTCTGCCACACCCATGAAGGCTTATACCAAAACCTAGAGCAGAGTTCACTCAGCAGTTACCCACCGAAGTTCCCCATCTGTACTTATATCCAGAATCATGTCTTGCTTTTTTTCCTTCAGATAAATAGTTAGTAATTTGTCTATGGTTGATTCCATAGTGTAGGTTCAGTCCTTTTAAATGAATCATTTTGTTGTTTTTACAAAATCCAAACTTTAAAGAACCCCTTTGGCTAAGAGGACTGAACTGGTGAACCCAAATGATAGCTTAATTTTCTTGCTTTCCTGATGGGGAAATACAGATGAACACACCCTTACAATCCACTCATAATGAGTGCACATAAAACTGTATGTAATGGTGAAATATCATTCAAAATAATTCATTATAGGAAAGCTATTCTGAGGATAACCAACTATCTGGGCACAGATGCCACACTTCAAAAAGTGACCATAAATGGCTAATAGATCATCAGGTCATTTTTCAATTTCAGTGGGCAAAGTTATACTTAGTCACAAAGAGTCATAATTGGATGTTGACTCAGCCTGAGAGAAGTTTTGGAGTTCAAAATAAGGAGCAAGGAAACAGGTGAGGTCTGGCTCACTAGAAATTTCTAGGAATTGAGAAGAGCTCTACTTTGTGATGTACAGCAATTGACCAAACATTTGTAACTGAGAAGCCAAGTTCCTTGTATATTGCTTTCATGTTGTGGAGTTTCAGGAGAACAGAAAGCAGAATCTTTTTGTCAAGGACTTGGCACCTCTACTGAAGAATACCCTATCTTCTCCCAATCTTAATGAATTTTCTCTGCAAGATAACCTTTAGAAAAAGAGTGAATTCTGCTTTTGGCTTCCAGATTAGTGGTTGTATTCCTTTTTTCTTTTTTAATAGATCTTTATTGGAGTATAATTGCTTCACAATACCATGTTAGTTTCTGTTGCACAACAAAGCTAATCAGCCATACGCATATACGTGTCCCCATATCCCCTCCCTCTTGAGCCTCCCTCCCATCCTCCCTATCCCACCCCTCTAGGTCATTGCAAAGCATTGAGCTGATCACCCTGTGTTATGCTGCTGCTTCCCACCAGCCAACTATTTTACATTCGGTAATGTATATATGTCAATGCTACTCGCACTTCACCCCAGCTTCGCCCTCCCACCCCATGTCATCAACTCCATTCTGTATGTCTACCTCTTTATTCCTGCCCTGCAACCAGGTTCATCAGTGCCATTTTTTTTTATATTCCATATATATGTGTTAGCATATGGTATTTGTTTTTCTCTTTCTGACTTACTTCACTCTGTATGACAGACTCTAGGTCCATGCACCTCACTACAAATAACTCAGTTTCGCTTCTTTTTATGGCTAATATTCCATTGTATATATGTGCCACATCTTCTTTATCCATTCATCTGCTGATGAACACTTAGGTTGCTTCCAGGTCCTGGCTATTGTAAATAGTGCTGCAATGAACATTGTGGTGCATGTCTCTTTTTGAATTATGGTTTACTCAGGGTATATGCCCAGTAGTGGGAGTGCTGGGTCATATGGTAGTTCTATTTTTAGTTTTTTAAGGAACCTCCATACTGTTTTCCATAGTAGTTGTATCAATTTACATTCCCACCAACAGTGTAAGAGGGTTCCCTTTTCAGCACACCCTTTCCAACATTTATTGTTTCTAGCTTTTTTGTTAATTGCCATTCTGACCGGTGTGAGGTGATACCTCATTGTAGTTTTGATTTGCATTCCTCTAATAATTAGTGATGTTGAATATATTTTCATGTGCCTCTTGGCCATCTGTATGTCTTCCTTGGTGAAATGTCTATTTAGGTCTTCCACACATTTTTTAACTGGATTGTTCGTTTTTCCGATATTGAGCTCCATGAACTGTTTGTATATTTTGGAGATTAGTCCTTTGTTCGTTGTTGCATTTGCAAATATTTTCTCCCATTCTGAGAGTTGTCTTTTTGTGTTGTTTATGGTTTCCTTTGCTGTGCAAAAACTTTTAAGTTTAATTAAGTCCCATTTTTTTATTTTTGTTTTTATTTCTGTTACTCTAGGCAGTGGGTCAAAAAAGATCTTGCTATGGTTTATGTCAAAGAGTGTTTTTCCTATGTTTTCCTCTAAAAGTTTTATATCATCTGGTCTTACATTTAAGTCTTTAATCCACTTGGAGTTTACTTTTGTGTATGGTGTTAGGTAGTATTCTAATTTCATTCTTTTACATGTAGCTGTCCAGTTTTCCCAGCACCACTTATTGAAGAGGTTGTCTTTTCTCCACTGTATGTTCTTGCCTCCTTTGTCATAAATTAGGTTTCCATATGTGTGCAGGTTTATCTCTGGGCATTCTATCCTGTACCATTGGCCTATGTTTCTGTTTTTGTGCCAGTACCATACTGTCTTGATTACTGTAGCTTTGTGGTATAGTTTGAAGTCAGGGAGCCTGATTCCTCCAATTGCGTTTTTCTTTCTCTAGATTGCTTTGGCTATTCAGGGTCTTTTGTGTTTCCATACGAACTGTAAGATTTTTTTGTTCTAATTCTGTGAAGAATGCCATTGGTAGTTTGATAGGAATTGCATTGAATCTGTAGATTTCTTAGGGTAGTAGAGTCATTTTCCCAATACTGATTCTTCCAATTGAAGAACATGGTATATTTCTCCATCTGTTTATGTCATCTTTGATTTCTTTCATCAGTGTTTTATAGCTTTCTGAGTACAAGTCTTTTGCCTCCTTAGGCAGGTTTATTCCTAGGTATTTTATTCTTTTTGTTGCAGTGGTAAATGGGAATGTTTCCTTAATTTCTCTTTCTGATTTTTCATTGTTAGTGTATAGGAATGCAAGAGATTTCTGTGCATAAATTTTGTATCCTGCAACCTTACCAAATTCATTGATTAGTTCTAGTAGTTTTCTGGTGGCATCTTTAGGATTTTCTATGTATAGTATCATGTCATTGGCAAATAGTGACAGTTTTACTTCTTCTTTTCCAATTTGTATTCCTTTTATTTCTTTTTCTTCTGTGATTGCTGGGGCTAGGAGTTCCAAAGATATGTTGAATAATAGTGGCGAGAGTGGACATCCTTGTCTTGTTCCTGATCTTAGTGGAAATGCTTTCAATTTTTCACCATTGAGTATGATGCTTGTTGTGGGTTTGTCATAGATGGCCTTTATTATGTCGAGGTAGGTTCCCTCTATGCCCATTTTCTGGAAATGTTTTATCGTAAATCCGTGTTGAATTTTGTCAAAAGTTTTTTCTGCATCTACTGAGATGATCATATGGTTTTTATTCCTTAATTTGTTAATGTGGTGTATCACATTGATTGATTTGCATATACTGAAGAATCCTTGCATCCCTGGGTTAAATCCCACTTGATCATGGTGTATGATCCTTTTAATGTGCTGTTGGATTCTGTTTGTTAATATTTTGTTGAGGATTTTTGCATCTGTTTTCATCAGTGATACTGCTCTATAATTTTTTTGTCTGTGTGACATCTTTTTCTGGTTTTGGTATCAGGGTGATGGTGGCTTTGTAGAATGAATTTGGAAGTGTTTCTCCCTCTGCAATTTTTTGGAAGAGTTTGAGAAGGATCAGTGTTAGCTCTTCTCTAAATGTTTGATAGACTTCTCCTGTGAAGCCAGCTGGTCCCAGACTTTTGTTTGTTGGAAGATTTTAAATTATGGTTTCAATTTCATTACTTGTGATAGGTCTGTTTATATTTTCTATTTCTTCCTGCTTCAATCTTGGAAAATTGTACCTTTCTAAGAATTTGTCCATTCTTTGTGGTTGTCCATTTTATTGACATATAGTTGTTCGTAGTAGTCTCTTGCAATCCTTTGTGTTTCTGCAGTGTCAGTTGTGATTTCTCCTTTTTCATTTCTAATTTTATTGATTTGCGTCCTCTCCCTTTTCTTCTTGATGTGTCTGGCTAAGGGTTTATCAATTTTGTTCATCTTCTCAAAGAGCCAGCTTTTAGTTTTATTGATCTTTGCTATTGTTTTCTTCATTTCTATTTCATTTATTTCTGCTCTGATCTTTATGATTTCTTTCCTTCTACTGACTTTGGGTTTTCTTTGTTCTTCTTTCTCTAGTTGTTTTGGGTGTGAGGTTAGATTGTTTATTTGAGATTTTTCTTGTTACTTGAGGTGAGATTGAATTGCTATAAACTTCCCTCTTAGAACTGCTTTTGCTGCATGCCGTAGGTTTTGGGTCATTGTGTTTTTGTTGTCATTTGTTTCTATGTATTTTTTAATTTCTTTTTTGATTTCTTCAGTGATCTCTTGGTTATTTAGTAGTGCACTGTTTAGCCTCCATGTGTTTCTGGTTTTTACAGTTTTTTTCCTGTAACTGATTTCCAATCCCATAGCGGTGTGGTCAGAAAAGAGGCTTGGTACAATTTCAATTTTCTTAAATTTTCTGAGGCTTGATTTGTGACCCAAGATGTGATCTATCCTGGAGAATGTTCCATGTGCACTTGAGAAGAAAGTGTATTCTGCCACTTTTGGGTGGAATGTTCTGTACATATCAATTAGATTTATCTGGTCTATTGTGTCATTTAAAGCTTGTGTTTCCTTATTTATTTTCTATTTGGATTATCTGTTCATTAGTGTAAATGGGGTGTTAAAGTCCCCTACTATTGTGTTATTGTTGATTTCTCCTTTCATGGTTGTTAGCATTTGCCTTATGTCTTGGGGTTCTCCTATGTTGAGTGCATAAACATTTATAATTGTTATATTTTCTTCTTGGATTGATCCTTTGATCATTATGTAGTGTCCCTCTTTATCTCTTGTAACAGTCTTTATTTTAAAGTCTATTTTGTCTGATATGAGTTTTGCTACTCCAGCTTTCTTTTGATTTCCATTTGCATGGCATATCTTTTTCCATTCCTTCACTTTCAGTTTGTGTCTAGCCTGCACTTCTCCTCTTCCCTTGGTCCCCTTGTGCCCTACTGGTTCACTTTGGGGTTCTTCCCATCTCCTTGGGGGAAGAGTCCCCCACCAGCGGCCGGCAGGCGCCCTAATTGTGGGGAGATGCTAACTCTGCATCTTCCCACACTGCCATCTTCAGTGGTTGTATTCTTTTAATGAGTTTATGTGATGTTACATTGGTATTTTTAAATCATTATGCTTACTAATGACTGTTCCTGTTTTATGTATTACAACCTACTCAACTCCATCAATTTTATTTTGGTAATTCACTCTGAAGCAGTTCAAAGCCAAATATATAAACCAAATATATAAAGTAAATATTATGATTGTGAGGGCATGCTTTTTACTACTAAGAGAAGACACTTTTGAGTATGGTAAATGAGAGCCGAATGGGGTAGAAAGAGAAAACAATTATCCATTTTTAGGAGAGGAGTCATGAAGAGTAGTGGAAATAGACATTGCTTACCAAGAGGTATTGAAAGGAAAATAAAAGTAGCTTTTAAATTACTCAGAGCCTATAAACAGTGAGTTTATTGTAAAAATGCATACAGTTGTCTCCTCCTTTCTCATTCCACTTCAGCGGGATTCCTTGCTCTTCTTTGAGCCTTTGCATTTGTCAAATTCTCTACACTGATATCTGCATTTTGTTCTCAGCTCAGGTGTCACCTTATGAGGGGGCCTTTCCTGACAGCCTAATGTGAAGTAGTAAGACTCCTTCCTACTCTGTGCCTACACCCTGCTTCCTGCTTTACTTCTCCATATAGCACTTACCTGTCAAATGTATATCTATGTGTATATATATATATTCACACACATATATATGTAAGTATAGATATATATGTCTCAATATATAGAACTTATATTGTAAATAATATGTATATATATTTGTAGTGCTTGTCATCTCTTATTATAAGTTTTGTGAGAAAAAGAACTTTGACTTTTGCTGTTGTTATCTTTTTGGTGTGTAAATTTTGCTTGGTGCATGGCAGGTGCTCAAAACATTTTGTTGAATGAACGACATTATGGACAGCTGGCCATGAAGAGTTCTTAAATAACATCTTTTTGTTTAGGAAATAAGTGTACATTTTATAATTCATTCACAATAAGCTAAGTCCCTGTCTACTCATATGCTTTGTTGATGCTTTAACACGCAACCTTCAACAGTAATAATTCATGTCATGTAAAATAAAGTGTACGTGCTAATAATAACATGAAGTTTTTTTGCATTAGTAAAAATAGGCATTTTTCTTCTAAAAAAAAGGGGATCACAACATTAATATTATTATTTAAAGATAAACAGGGAATGGAAACCTCTGAAAATTGAATAATGTTAAAAAGTCATATGCCTCTTCATCAGAATGTAATTATTATTAATTAATTTTTATAAGAGAACTATATATATTATAAAAAATTTAGAAAATATTGGAAAACACTAAGAAGAAAATATAAATTGAATATTATTTCATCACCAGAGGTGACTAATATTAATTTGCTATATAACTTGTATGTTTTAGGTGAGATTTAAAAAGAATTGGTATTATATTTTATGAGTATTTTGAAACCTACTTCTTTTTCTTTCTTTCTTTTTTTTTTCATTTTAACATCTTTATTGGAGTATAATTGCTTTACAATGGTATGTTAGTTTCAGCTTCACAACAAAATGAATCAGTTATATATATACATATGTTCCCATATCTCTTCCCGCTTGCGTCTCCCTCCCTCCCACCCTCCCTATCCCACCCCTCCAGGTAGTCACAAAGCACCTAGCTGATCTCCCTGTGCTATGCGGCTGCTTCCCACTAGCTATCTACCTTACGTGTGGTAGTGTATATATGTCCATGCCTCTCTCTCGCTTTGTCACAGTTTACCCTTCCCCCTCCCCATAGCCTCAAGGCCATTCTCTAGTAAGTCTGTGTCTTTATTCCTGTTTCACCCCTAGGTTTTTCATGACATTTTTTTCTTAAATTCCATATATATGTGTTAGCATATGGTATTTGTCTCTCTCTTTCTGACTTACTTCACTCTGTATGACAGACTCTAGGTCTATCCACCTCATTACAAATAGCTCAATTTCATTTCTTTTTATGGCTGAGTAATATTCCATTGTATATATGTGCCACATCTTCTTTATCCATTCATCCGATGATGGACATTTAGGTTGTTTCCATCTCTGGGCTATTGTAAATAGAGCTGCAATGAACATTTTGGTACATGACTCTTGTTGAATTATGGTTTTCTCAGGGTATATGCCCAGCAGTGGGATTGCTGGGTCATATGGTAGTTCTGTTTGTAGTTTTTTAAGGAACCTCCATACTGTTCTCCACAGTGGCTGTATCAATTTACATTCCCACCAACAGTGTAAGAGGGTTCCCTTTTCTCCACACCCTCTCCAGCATTTATTGTTTCTAGATTTTTTGATGATGGCCGTTCTGACTGGTGTGAGATGATATATCATTGTAGTTTTCATTTGCATTTCTCTAATGATTAGTGATGTTGAGCATTCTTTCATGTGTTTGTTGGCAGTCTGTATATCTTCTTTGGTCTTCTGCCCATTTTTGGATTGGGTTGTTTGTTTTTTTGTTATTAAGCTGCATGAGCTTCTTATAAATTTTGGAGATTAATCCTTTGTCAGTTGCTGCTTTTGCAAATATTTTCTCCCATTCTGAGGGTTGTCTTTTGGTCTTGTTTATGGTTTCCTTTACTGTGCAAAAGCTTTGAAGTTTCATTAGGTCCCATTTGTTTATTTTTATTTCCATTTCTCTAGGAGGTGGGTCAAAAAGGATCTTGCTGTGATTTATGTCATAGTGTTCTGCCTATGTTTTCCTCTAAGAGTTTGATAGTTTCTGGCCTTACATTTAGGTCTTTAATCCATTTTGAGCTTATTTTTGTGTATGGTGTTAGGGAGTGATCTAATCTCATACTTTTACATGTAGCTGTCCAGTTTTCCCAGCACCACTTATTGAAGAGGCTGTCCTTTCTCCACTGTACATTCCTGCCTCCTTTATCAAAGATAAGGTGACCATATGTGCGTGGGTTTATCTCTGGGCTTTCTATCCTGTTCCATTGATCTATCTTTCTGTTTTTGTGCCAGTACCATACTGTATTGATTACTGTAGCTTTGTAGTATAGTCTCAAGTCAGGAAGCCTGATTCCTCCAGCTCCATTTTTCGTTCTCAAGATTGCTTTGGCTATTCGGGGTCTTTTGTGTTTCCATGCAAATTGTGAAATTTTTTGTTCTAGTTCTATGAAAAATGCCAGTGGTAGTTTGATAGGGATTGCATTGAATCTGTAGATTGCTTTGGGTAGTAGAGTCATTTTCACAATGTTCATTCTTCCAATCCAAGAACATGGTATATCTCTCCATCTATTTGTATCATCTTTAATTTCCTTCATCAGTGTCTTATAATTTTCGGCATACAGGTCTTTTGTCTCCTTAGGTAGATTTATTCCTAGATATTTTATTCTTTTTGTTGCAATGGTAAATGGGAGTGTTTTCTTGATTTCACTTTCAGATTTTTCATCCTTAGTGTGTAGGAATGCCAGAGATTTCTGTGCATTAATTTTGTATCCTGCTACTTTACCAAATTCATTGATTAGCTCTAGTAGTTTTCTGGTAGCATCTTTAGGATTCTCTATGTATAGTATCATGTCATCTGCAAAGAGTGACAGCTTTACTTCTTTTCCAATTTGGATTTCTTTTATTTCCTTTTCTTCTCTGATTGCTGTGGCTAAAACTTCCAACAGTATGTTGAATAAAAGTGGTGAGAGTGGGCCACCTTGTCTTCTTCCTGATCTTAGTGGAAATGCTTTCAGTTTTTCACCATTGAGGATGATGTTGGCTGTGGGCTTGTCATATATGGCCTTTATTATGTTGAGGAAAGTTCCCTCTATGCCTACTTTCTGCAGGGTTTTTATCATAAATGGGTGTTGAATTTTGTCAAAAGCTTTCTCTGCATCTATTGAGATGATCTTATGGTTTTTCTCCTTCAATTTGTTAATATGGTGTATCACATTGATTGATTTGCGTATATTGAAGAATCCTTGCATTCCTGGAATAAATCCCACTTGATCATGGTGTATGATCCGTTTAATGTGCCGTTGGATTCTGTTTGCTAGTATTTTGTTGAGGATTTTTGCATCTATGTTCATCAGTGATATTGGCCTGTAGTTTTCTTTCTTTGTGACATCCTTGTCTGGTTTTGATATCAGGGTGGTGGTGGCCTCGTAGAATGAGTTTGGGAGTGTTCCTCCCTCTGCTATATTTTGGAAGAGTTTGAGAAGGATAGGTGTTAGCTCTTCTCTAAATGTTTGATAGAATTCGCCTGTGAAGCCATCTGGTCCTGGGCTTTTGCTTGTTTGAAGATTTTTAATCACAGTTTCAATTTCAGTGCTTGTGATTGGTCTGTTCATATTTTCTATTTCTTCCTGGTTCAGTCTTGGCAGATTGTGCCTTTCTAAGAATTTGTCCATTTTTTCCAGGTTGTCCATTTTATTGGCATAGAGTTGCTTGTAGTAATCTCTCATGATCTTTTGTATTTCTGCAGTGTCAGTTGTTACTTCTCCTTTTTCATTTCTAATTCTATTGATTTCAGTCTTCTCCCTTTTTTTCTTGATGAGTCTCGCTAATGGTTTATCAATTTTGTTTATCTTCTCAAAGAACCAGCTTTTAGTTTTATTGATCTTTGCTATCGTTTCCTTCATTTCTTTTTCATTTATTTCTGATTTGATTTTTATGATTTCTTTCCTTTTGCTAAGTTTGGGGGTTTTTTGTTCTTCTCTCTCTAATTGCTTTAGGTGCAAGGTTAGGTTGTTTATTCGAGATGTTTCCTGTTTCTTAAGGTAGGATTGTATTGCTATAAACTTCCCTCTTAGAACTGCTTTTGCTACATCCCATAGATTTTGAGTCGTCGTGTCTCCATTGTCATTTGTTTCTAGGTATTTTTTTATTTCCTCTCTGATTTCTTCAGTGATCACTTTGTTATTAAGTAGTGTATTGTTTAGCCTCCATGTGTTTGTATTTTTTACAGATCTTTTCCTGTAATTGATATCTAGTTTCATAGCATTGTGGTCAGAAAAGACATTTGATACAATTTCAATCTTCTTAAATTTACCAAGGCTTGATTTGTGACCCAAGATATGATCTATCCTGGAGAATGTTCCATGAGCACTTGAGAAAAATGTGTATTCTGTCGTTTTTGGATGGAATGTCCTATAAATATCAATTAAGTCCATCTTGTTTAATGTATCATTTAAAGCTTGTGTTTCCTTATTTATTTTCATTTTGGATGTTCTGTCCATTGGTGAAAGTGGGGTGTTAAAGTCCCCTACTATGAATGTGTTACTGTCGATTTCCCCTTTTACAGCTGTTAGTATTTGCCTTATGTATTGAGGTGCTCCTATGTTGGGTGCATAAATATTTGCAATTGTTATATCTTCTTCTTGGATCGATCCCTTGATCATTATGTAGTGTCCTTCTTTGTCTCTTCTAATAGTCTTTATTTTAAAGTCTATTTTGTCTGATATGAGAATTGCTACTCCAGCTTTCTTTTGGTTTCCATTTGCATGAAATACCTTTTTCCATCCCCTTACTTTTAGTCTGTATGTGTCTCTAGGTCTGAAGTGGGTCTCTTGTAGACAGCAAATATATGGGTCTTGTTTTTGTATCCATTCAGCTAATCTGTGTCTTTTGGTGGGAGCATTTAGTCCATTTACATTTAAGGTAATTATCGATATGTATGTTCTCATTCCCATTTTCTTAATTGTTTTGGGTTCGTTATTGTAGGTCTTTTCCTTCTTTTGTGTTTCTTGCCTAGAGAAGTTCCTTTAGCAGTTGTTGTAGAGCTGGTTTGGTGGTGCTGAACTCTCTCAGCTTTTGCTTGTCTGTAAAGGTTTTAATTTCTCCATCAAATCTGATTGAGATCCTTGCTGGGTAGAGTAATCTTGGTTGCAGGGTTTTCTCCTTCAGCACTTTCAATATGTCCTTTCAATATGCCACTCCCTTCTGGCTTGCAGAGTTTCTGCTGAAAGATCAGCTGTTAACCTTATGGGGATTCCCTTGGGTGTTATTTGTTGTTTTTCCCTTGCTGCTTTTTATATGCTTTCTTTGTATTTAATTTTTGACAGTTTGATTAATATGTGTCTTGGCGTATTTCTCCTTGGATTTATCCTGTATGGGACTCTCTGTGCTTCCTGGACTTGATTAACTATTTCCTTTCCCATATTAGGGAAGTTTTCAACTATAATCTCTTCAAATATTTTCTCAGTCCCCTTCTTTTTCTTTTCTTCTTCTGGAACCCCTATAATTCGAATGTTGGTGCGTTTAATGTTGTCCCAGAGGTCTCTGAGACTGTCCTCCATTCTTTTCATTCTTTTTTCTTTATTCTGCTCTGCAGTAGTTATTTCCACTATTTTATCTTCCAGGTCACTTATCCGTTCTTCTGCCTCAGTTATTCTGCTATTGATCCCATCTAGAGTATTTTTCATTTCATTTATTGTGTTGTTCATTGTTGTTTGTTTCATCTTTAGTTCTTCTAGGTCCGTGGTAAATGTTTCTTACATTTTGTCTATTCTATTTCCAAGATTTTGGATCATCTTTACTATCATTATTCTGAATTCTTTTTCAGGTAGACTGCCTATTTCCTCTTCATTTGTTAGGTCTGGTGGGTTTTTATCTTGCTCCTCATCTGCTGTGTGTTTTTCTGTCTTTTCATTTTGCTTATCTTACTGTGTTTGGGGTCTCCTTTTTGCAGGCTGAAGGTTCGTAGTTCCTGTTGTTTTAGTGTCTGTCCCCAGTGGCTAAGGTTGGTTCAGTGGGTTGTGTAGGCTTCCTGGTGGAGGGTACTAGTGCGTGTGTTCTGGTGGATGAGGCTGGATGTTGTCTTTCTGGTGGGCAGGTCCACGTTTGGTGGTGTGTTTTGGGGTGTCTGTAGACTTATTATGATTTTGGGCAGCCTCTCTGCTAATGGGTGGGGTTGTGTTCCTGTCTTGCTAGTTGTTTGGCATAGGATGTCCAGCACTGTAGCTTGCTGGTCGTTGAGTGAAGCTGGGTGCTGGCGTTGAGATGGAGATCTCTGGGAGATTTTCGCCGTTTGATATTATGTGCAGCTGGGAGGCCTCTTGTGGACCAGTGTCCTGAAGTTGGCTCTCCCACCTCAGAGGCACAGCACTAACTCCTGGCTGCAGCACCAAGAGCCTTTCATCCACACCGCTCCTTAATTTGGGATGATTCGTTGTCTATTCATGTATTCCACAGATGCAGGGTACATCAAGTTGATTGTGGAGCTTTAATCCGCTGCTTCTGAGGCTGCTGGGAGAGATTTCCCATTCTCTTCTTTGTTCTCACAGCTCCCAGGGGCTCAGCTTTGGATTTGGCCCCGCCTGTGCGTGTAGGTCGCCGGAAGGCATCTGTTCTTTGCTCAGACAGGACGGGGTTAAAGGAGCCGCTGATTGGGAGGCTCTGGCTCACTCAGGCCGGGGGGTAGGGAGGGTCACGGAGTGCGGGGCAGGCCTGCGCGGGCAGAGGCCGGCGTGACGTTGCAGCAGCCTGAGGCGTGCTGTGCGTTCTCCCGGGGGAGTTGTCCCTGGATCCCGGGACCCTGGCAGTGGCGGGCTGCACAGTCTCCCTGGAAGAGGGGTGTGGATAGTGACCTGTGCTCGCACACAGTCTCCTTGGCGGCGGCAGCAGCGGCCTTAGCGTCTCATGTCTGTCTCTGGGGTCCACACTTTTAGCCGCGGCTCGTGCCCGTCTCTGGAGCTCCTTTAAGCAGCGTTCTTAATCCCCTCTCCTCGCGCACCAGGAAACAAAGAGGGAAGAAAAAGTCTCTTGCCTCTTCGGCAGCTCCAGACTTTTTCCCGGACTCCCTCCCGGCTAGCCGCGGTGCACTAACGCCCTGCAGGCTGTGTTCACGCCGCCAACCCCAGTCCTCTCCCTGCGCTCCGAACAAAGTCCGAGCCTCAGCTCCCAGCCCCGCCCGCCCCGGCGGGTGAGCCGACAAGCCTCTCGGCTGGTGAGTGCCGGTCGGCCCTGATCCTCTGTGCTGGACTCTCCCCGCTTTGTCCTCCGTACCCCTGTTGCTGTGCTCTCCTCCGCGGCTCCGAAGCTCCCCAACTCCGCCACCCGCAGTCTCCGCCCGCGAAGGGGCTTCCTAGTGTGTGGATACTTTTCCTCCTTCACAGCTCCCTCCCGCTGGTGCAGGACCCGTCCCTATCCTTTTGTCTCTGTTTATTTTTTTCTTTTGCCCTACCCAGGTACGTGGGGGGTTTCTTGCCTTTTGGGAGGTCTGAGGTCTTCTGCCAGCATTCAGTAGATGCTCTGTAGGAGTTGTTCCACGTGTAGATGTATTTCTGGTGTATCTCCCTACTTCTTTTTCCACTTAATAATATATCAAAATATATTCTCATATTATAATTAAATGTTACTCTACCTGACATTTTAATAGGTTAATAGTATTTCACTTTGTGAATGAAAATTACTAATTTAGTCAGTCCCCTATCATTGGATATTTACATTGTTTATGATTTTTCACTATTACAAACAATAATGCAGTTTATATCCATATAGTGAATTTTTTATACCTACCCATAATTATCTCCTTGGGATGAATTTTTGTAAGTGGAAATTCTAGATAACAGGAAGTATACATTTTTACTCATTTTATGCTTATCTCCAAATTATTATCCAGAAAGATTATAGCAAATTGTTCTTCCTACATCCATATACAAGAGTGTAAGTATATTAATTTTATAAAATAAGAAGGTGAAATGTTGGTATTTTGACAGCTAATATCAAAGTTTATTTTAAAATAAAACTTTTTGTTTGCAAACCACTTTAACACATACTTTCTTCTTGTATAAATATTAATACATGTTTTATTTTTATATTTTTAAATACACCTGGTAGAAGATAAGCTCTCTGAGGGCTTAGAAGTCAGTGAGGCAAGGGGAGAAAAAAATTTCGTCCTGAGTTGTGTAAGGTGGTGAGATTCCTGGACTAGGTGAATGTAGTAAAACCCCATGGAAGTCGGGAGTTTCAGTGGTACAGGAATATTACATGAGTACTATTATTATTTAAAAAACAAACAAAAATATTTCTATTTAAGTTGTTTGCATTGTTGTTATAGAAAGCCATCTTATGTAAAGTTAACTTTACTCTCCTTGTGAAAAATTTGCATTCATGGATATTTTTATTAGAAGTTGAAGGGAGGTTGAGTATTATTTTGGGGTCTCTATGGGGGAGCATTTGAGTTAATAAACAAGGAGACAGGAGCCCGGGGAAGAAGGCATCATGAAAGTCAAGTCCTCAGGAATGTGCTGAAATCTTGGCAAGGAATTTATATTTTCCATTTCATTGGGAGAGTGGAGAGATAGCAGTGATTAAGTCAAGTTCATTAATTTCCTAGAGGCATGGACGCTTCCATCTGACATCTGGCTTATATATTAGTAAATTCTAGATATCATTTTTGAAGATCTTTTAACATGAATGTTGAAGTTGTCAAAGGAGACAATATTCAAAGTCAGCTCTGTTATTTTGCCATTAGATCAAGAACAGTGAGGAGAACATGACCTTTTAATTCATATTTCCTACTGTTTATGATGAGAGAGTTAAAAGTATATACAGTAGAGACTGATTAGCATGAAAAAGCTTATGCATGGGTAGAGTTGCCAGATTGAGCAAATAAAAATATTGCATATTTATACCAAAAGATTGTTCATTGTTTCTCTGAAATTCTAATTTAACTGGTGTCCTGTATTTTATCTGGCAACTTTAAGTCTGGGTTTCTTGCAAGGATAAGGTGACCCTCCAAAAAATGCATGAAATTATAACAGTTTGAATTCCATTAAAAAATTACAGAGCATCCCATATCAAAATAGTGGATCCAAAGACTTGCAGATGACAGTTCTATGAGATTAGGGCTCAGGTAGCAGTTGTCTTTACTGACTAGTTATTTCATGAGCCAAGGAAACTTGACATAGTTCCCGAAGGGGGATCATAACTCTCTTTATTTGGCTTGTAGCTAGTTCAGTTCAGATGTCCAAGACCCTGAGACCAAGGGACACATCTACTTAAAATGTAAACCTACAAGACTTTGCTTGTACTGATTTCTTAAAATATAAAACGCTAAACACACATTGACTCACTGCATTTGTATGTCTTAAGAACAGGAGAGATGAAAACCTCAGAAATTTCTCTGATATGATTGATATCAGTACCCAAGAAAATCACCTCCCTGGTTTTGATCAGTGTTTAAGTCTTTTGCCCTCTCTAATATTGAAGAAAATTACTGACATTATTTAGCATTATTATTTAAAGTGAGTTGTTTTGATATGCCAAGGGCAAAACACAACTTTATCAAAATACAATCTATTAATCTCTATTTCTATTATTTTAATATGGTATATACTAGAAATTGAGTGCCTTGTATTGGTTTTGGAGTTACAGAGACATGGGCTTGAGATCCTAGTTTGCCTTTTCACCTACTAAAAACCCAACAATTCCACCCCAGACATATAACCAAGAAAAACACATGTCTGTATTTCAAAAAACATATATAAGAATATTTATAGCAACTATAGGAATGTTTTTCATAATACTGTATACTTTAGTAGTAGACAAAAACTAGAAACTGTTAAAATGTCATTCAGGAATATTGAAAATACGTCCGCAGAAATAAACAAACTAGAGTTATACACAACAACATGGATGAATCTCACAAGGACAATATTGAATGAAAATCTAGGTACAAAAGAAGATATACTGTATAATTCCATTTAAATAAAATTTTAAAAACAGGGAAAAATAAACTATAGGGTTTAGGGATGCATACTTAGGCATAAAGTTACCAAAAAAAAAAAACCCTTACCATAAAAATCAGGATAATGACTATGAAAATGAAGGAGTGGTAATTGGGAAGGGGAATGAGGGGGCATGTGTGGGGCACAGGCAACATACTAATTCTTGATGTAGCTCTCAGATGTTCGGTTTATGAAAAATCATTGAACTTTACATCTTTGCATGGGCTTTATGTATGTATGTTATATTTCACAACAAAAAGGTTAAAAAAATTAGAACAAAACCAAACTTCAACCTAGTGTGAGTGAAATGATAGACTCTTAATTTTTGGAGCATAATTAATGGCATTGTGTCACATTCTGCTCATGACTATAAAAGTTGCTTTGATTGGCTTTCTAGAATTAAAGAAATAATATATTCAGTCACAAAAACAACAACTTTTAGTAGGATATCTACTACTTTTTACATAAAAATAAGGAAATAGCAGTATCACTGAAAAATATTATTAATTACATTCATATTTGATTTTAAAGCATCTCCTCAGGATTCTTTCTCCTTGGGATTATTCCAGAATAATAAAACTGAATATCTTGCACAGAGCTATTATTTAGGAATTGAGTTTTATAAAGGTGCCCCAATCTAGATTGTTATTTAATATTGTTAGCAGTATATATGCCTATATTCTGTCAAACAAAATGTATTACATGGTTTCTAACAGTAAGCTACTAATTTTAGAAGATGTGCCTAGAACCTTGAAATCATAAATCCTGTTCTCTCTGATAAGGATAACAGATGAAAAGCCTACCCTAATCAATGAACTGGGTTCAAACCCTACATTTGTAAAAGCTTGTATGAACATGTATACATTTAAGTTTTTTTCCTTCCTCCAGTCCTTTTGACCAGGGAAGTACCACCCACAGATTGGCTCAGGCCTTTAGCACAAACTCCATTGCAGAGACAGTGGAAGAGCCCCATCCCAACACTTGACCTGAGTGGAGGGAAGGAGGAGACGAACTAAATCCAGGCTGTTGCCAAAAAGAGGAAATAGGTACCAGAGAGTCAAAGAAACATGCTCACTACATTTTTAGGAATCAGCCTTCCCTTTGCTTTTTTTTTCAAATTCTATAAATTTATTTGTTTTTTATTTATTTTTATTTTTTAACATCTTTATTGGAGTATAATTGCTTTATAATGGTGTGTTAGTTTCTGCTTTATAACAAAGTGAATCAGCTACACATATACATATATCCCCATATCTCTTCCCTCTTGCATCTCCCTCTCTCCCACCCTCCCTATCCCACCCCTCTAGGTGGTCACAAACCACCAAGCTGATCTCCCTGTGCTATGCAGCTGCTTACCACTAGCTATTTTACGTTTGGTAGTGTATATATGTCCATGCCACTCTCTCACTTTGTCACAGCTTACCCTTCCCCCTCCCCATATCCTCAAGTCCATTCTCTAGTAGGTCTGTGTCTTTATTCCCATCTTACCCATAGGTTCTTCATGACATTTTTTTTTCTTAGATTCCATATAGATGTGTTAGCATACGGTATTTATTTTTCTCTTTCTGACTTACTTCACTCTGTATGACAGACTCTAGGTCCATCCACCTCACTACAAATAGCTCAATTTCGTTTCTTTTTATGGCTGAGTAATATTCCATTGTATATATGTGCCATATCTTCTTTATCCATTCATCCGATGATGGACACTTAGGTTGTTTCCATCTCCTGGCTATTGTAAATAGAGCTGCAATGAACATTTTGGTACATGACTCCTTTTGAATTATGGTTTTCTCAGGGTATATGCCCAGTAGTGGGATTGCTGGGTCGCACAGGATACAAAGCCCAGAGATAAACCCATGCACATATGGTCACCTTATCTTTGATAAAGGAGGCAAGAATATACAGTGGAGAAAAGAGAGCCTCTTCAATAAGTGGTGCTGGGAAAATTGGACAGCTACATGTAAAAGAATGAAATTAGAACACTCCCTAACGCCATACACAAAAATAAACTGGAAATGGGTTAAAGACCTAAATGTAAGGCCAGACACTATCGAACTCTTAGAGGCAAACATAGGCAGAGCACTCTATGACATAAATCACAGCAAGATCCTTTTTCACCCACCTCCTATGGAAATGGAAATAAAAACAAAAATAAACAAATGGGACCTAATGAAACTTCAAAGCTTTTGCACAGCAAAGGAAACCATAAACAAGACCAAAAGACAACCCTCAGAATGGGAGAAAATATTTGCAAATGAAGCAACTGACAAAGGATTAATCTCCAAGATTTACAAGCAGCTCAAGCAGCTCAATATCAAAAAAACAAACAACCCAATCCAAAAATGGGCAGAAGACCTAAATAGACATTTCTCCAAAGAAGACATACAGATGGCCAACAAACACATGGAAGAATGCTCTACATCATTAATCATTAGAGAAATGCAAATCAAAACTACAATGAGGTATCATCTCACACCTGTCAGAACGTCCATCATCAAAAAATCTAGAAACAATAAATGCTGGAGAGGGTGTGGAGAAAAGGGAACACCCTTGCGCTGTTGGTGGGAATGTAAATTGATACAGCCACTATGGAGAACAGTATGGAGGTTCCTTAAAAAACTAAAATGAGGGGCTTCCCTGGTGGTGCGGTGGTTGGGAGTCTGCCTGCCGATGCGGGGGACGCGGGTTCGTGCCCCGGTCCGGGAGGATCCAGCATGCCGTGGAGCGGCTGGGCCCGTGAGCCATGGCTACTGGGCCTGTGCGTCCGGAGCCTGTGCTCCGCAACGTGAGAGGCCACAACGGTGAGAGGCCCGTGTATCGCAAGAAAAAAAAAAAAAAAACCTAAAAATAGAACTTCCCTTTGCTTTGATATACATACTTTTTTTTTTCTTGCGGTACGCGGGCCTCTCACTGTTGTGGCCTCTCCCATTGCCGAGCACAGGCTCCGCGGCCATGGCTGGCTCACTGGCCCAGCCGCTCCGCAGCATGCGAGATCCTCCCGGACCAGGTCACGAACCCGTGTCCCCCGCATCGGCAGGCGGACTCCCAACCACCGCGCCACCAGGGAAGCCTGATATACATGGTTTAGAATGACAAAAGCCACAGTCTCCTCTAGGTCGGAATACTCTGCTTTCAAATTATTTGTGTATAAGTATATTCATGAACATCATCTCCTTGTTCTGTAAACAGCCGTGAGGCTGAGGTGATATTATTAACCCCGCTTGTACTGAAACCCGAGCTTTCGCAAAGGAGGGCTTGATAAAGCAGTGGCTGCCCTGAGACTAGTGCCGCGGACTCAGCCAGCTGGGCCAGCTCCACATGCACAAGGAATGAGTAAGTCCTGAATCCTTATTCCCATTTAGATCAATGTGAATGGGTGGTAGACTAGACATTTGTCCCCAGACTGGCCAGATGAGACAGCACTGTTACCATGGATTTCTACAAACAATTTTTTCTTGAATTCTTAGCCTGGCTGTATCATGTTTGAGAGATATGAACGACATTACAAAGGTCAAGAAGGCACTCTGCTTCCAGTACATTAGACAACAAGGACACAAACAAAGTTCCTTTTACCAGCTTTCATTGATGCAAGAAGAAACCCATTATTGGGCCATTTGTATGTTTTCTCTAAAATGGCAACCTTTGGCAGTGATGTTTTGGTAATGATATGTTACACACCCTGCAAAGAGCTCATATAGGAAGAGTCGGTGGGAGCACTGCCTCCCTCCTGTTATGGAGAAAGGTCAGACTCGTGTCACTCTAGCTGACCTGGCACGAGTAGTCATCTTTGCACTTCGTAGTCAACCAGAAATGTAGAGGGCACATTAGACAGCTTGGTCAGGGTTCCCGACTGCACTAACTGTAAATTAGATTGGTCTTATGCATGCACAGCAAAAATCCCAGTTTAGACTTTCTTTCCTGAACTACTGTAATGATAGTCCTAAGGCCTGTCATTCTGAAATTACAGTCAAATGGCTATGATTTGGCAGATACCAGAGAATAAAAACTCTTTTGTTGGGGTATTTTGGCTAGATCATTCTGTGCTGTTGGGATGTTGAGGAAGACCACCTTAGAAAGACAGATAAGGGGAAACAAATCTGATTGGAAATGTTTTCAGAGGTTTTAGTTATTGAACAATGAACAGTTATTGACTTTCAATGTGAGAATAACTATGGGTGTACCTTAACTTAGGTTCACCTTTGTATGATGACTTTTTCTTTGATTGTAACTTGGGAATTCTTATAAGAATGCTATATAGTCCTGGAGAACTAAAGATGCTAAGTTGTCCTGTAAGAATTTTATTCTTTAGATATTTTATTTTATACTTTCATATTTTGGGGGAAAATTATAAATACAGCAATATAACAGGTTTTTCTTTCCAACTTTTCTTTTATTCATTTGTGTCCACAACTTACTATTAGTCTCATATTGTGTAACTTTTGGAAATCTGTGTAACCGTTCTTTTCCTTGGTAACATATTCCAATGCTCTGCAACCGTTTGAAAGGAGAATTTTGCAGTCTCCCTTATTATTATATCGGTATCACATAATGTTGAATCCTTATTTCAAAGCTTGGTTTAACATACATAAATGAAATTAAACCTTAAAGTTTTACAGGAAAGTGGAGTGTTAAGGGATCAGAAGATGTGGAGAAGAGGCTAGAATTGGGTCCATGGTGAAAAATGTTGAGGGAGTATTCATTTAAAATCCATCATCTCCTGGGTGAGGTATGGAAAAGGAGTAATTTAGTTCTTGGCCATTGTTACCGAGTCTTAACTAATTTAGATATTTTTCAAAGATTAATATAGCCTTGAAAGAGTAAAAATTAAATCACAGAAAAAACGCTCCTGTAAAGGATGAGAGAGAGGAGAGAGGAGGGGCAGGGGGTTCAATCCACAGTTTCTCTTTATCTTGCCATTTTTGTTGCCTACTTGGTTTTATGGTTCTTGATGGTGGCCAGCTTTTTCCTATCTGTGAAACAATAAAAAGGAAACTTTATAAAGCTTTAAGCCATTTCAGAAACTTGTGCCCTATTACATTCAGTCCAGGAGGTACTTTGAGGAAGCTATGAGTATTTTGCTTTTTTGCCCTCTGTCTTTAGGGGCAGTGTAATAAAATGGCTATAATAATAGGGAAAGGAAATGGGGAAGAAATCATGTGACCAAATGACTTATGGAGGAACATGTTTCCCTGGTGTTCCCATTCATTTATCTCTACTGTATAATGCATTTTTCTTGTTTTACTGGGTAATTAAACCTTCAACACTCCCAAGTTTGTGAGGAATCTGAATCCCATTATGGGGAGATGCCAGAGTTTGATTCCCTTGTATTATTATCAGGAGTTGGCCTCTTTCAAAGGGAATGCTTTTGATAATGTTTGGAGAGGTCTCCAAGGAGAGTCCCTACCCTGGGCAAGTTAAGCACTGTCACATGTCTTGGCAAGGTTTACTGAACTTTTAGGTTAATTCCTACAGCTGTTTCTCCCCCTCCCACCTAAATTTTGTTTTAAACTTACTGCCTTGTCTGCCTCTTAATAGAGCAGGATCATTTTTCAGAGGTAGAGCTATTCTTTTCTTTCAAGTTACATTTTTATGAAAAGGAAAAAAGAAGAATCCACATCAAAGCCCTGATGGGAGAAACACAGGTTTTCTGCATGTGTCTCCTCTGGTATAACAGTAGTCTGATACCAATCCTAGAAGATGAATTACTTAAAAGTTACACTTTCCATTCTGACCCTTTGGATTTAAAGCCAAGTCTTGTGTCATGTGTCTTTAATCTGAAATGCACAGCAAAGATCATAATTTACATTTACTTGTTTTCTGATCTGGGGAAGAGGGAGCTACAAACTTCCGTTTTGAATGTTTTCTCTCTTTTGGATACTTAGATCATGCATCTTTGTTCAATTTTTTTTGTTTGTTTTTTTGGTTATAAATAAGCAAAATAAAGTAGTTCTAAATTTTTTTCTGGAAAAGTCACCTAAATAGTCAACTATCTCTCTCACCTGCCTAAGAATTTACTCTTTTTGGAAAAGTAGGAGACTAGGCAATTTCACAATTGCCCAGTTTTGGACAGAGCTTTGTACCCATAAATAGAAGATGCAATATGAAAAACTTAATACTATTTTTGCTTGTTCAAAGAAAAATCAGGGAAATAATACCCTAAGACCTCAACAACTAAATGAAATGATGGATAAACAAGTGAAGGAAGATTTTTAAATCTTGAAGTAAGTTTGTAAAAAACCTATTTATGAAACTACTTGAGTTTTCAAAAATATGCTGGACTTGCACAAAGCCAAATATTTTGGCTGAAAGAAATGAGGCAATATCACAATATTATGGGATTTTAATTAGTGTTTAATGATTTTACAGGTAATAAGAAGACTGAGAAGTAAAATTCATATTATTAATTGTTTTAGTGAAAATTCCTTCTGTACCATTTTAATTTTTAATACATTTTTCTTCTGAAAAGGACAATTAAGACAATATTGAATTTTAGGAAAACAGGTTTTCTTAACAGCAAGCTTTGTGATTTAACAAAAAAAGAAAAAAACATTTGACTCTTTGGGGAACTTGGATTGTGGTGGTGGCATTTCTGTAAACTTTGATCATGGATCAGACAATGAACCTCCATAAATCCCATGTTCTTATCTGTAATATGTCACTTTAGGCTTTAATGTTCTATAATTCTACAAATATATATTTTTTTCTGAATATATATTTTCACTGGAAATCTCATTGACTTGATTTATCCTATGAGTGTAATCCTGATTCTAGTTTCCCCCCCCTTAAATCTGGGCCTGGACTACATATTCTAACATGAAGAATAATTTTACTCTCACTCTCAAAAAAAAAAGAAAGAAAGAAAGAAATTCTCTTCAGGAGCACTAAATGCTCAGAAACCAGATGTGGTTTATGTAGGTATTCGTTATGAATTTGCTGCAAATTATAATTATTGAGACAGCCAAACCCAAAGGCACACTTTGGAAGATAGTATTAGGGACAGAGGTTTAAGTAGTCCTGAAACAAAAAGACTTTTTAAGAAATATTTAAATGTCAATTATTTCAGCTTGGTGTCATGGTGATACAAATTAGGAAGAGCTCCCCTTAACCCTTACCCTATCAAGTACTTCTGTTCTACTTCTGGATCCTTTGGTCAGGGTGCAAGGCTCACTTTGTGCCCTGGGACACAGCGCATCATGGGGTTATGGTAAAGCTCTGATTCCAAATGAACTGGGATTGATCTTGGCTGTGCCATTTGCTAAAAATTTAACCTTGGAAAATTTAAACTTTCTGAGCCTCTTTTTCCTAATTCAGTTATAAATGGGGATAATAACACCTACCTGGTAGGGTAATTGTTAGAATTAGAGATAATCTTCACCTGACAGAAATTATGTGCTGGATAAACCAGAGATGTTAGTGCTATTATTAGAGTAGCTGACCATGTGTGTCCGTTAAGGGATAATTGGAAAGCTCTGGAGATTGTTGATCAAGTAGCATAAATGGGGGTTGAAAACAGGAGGCACTATTTGTGTTGGGCATGACCAAGGAGCACACTCCAGCAGGAAGCTTTGGGAAAGCTTAAACCTTGAAAGGTAGGGAGGTACAGAAAGTGCAAGTAGCAGATTAATTGTAACGAGTCCACTCTTTTATTAATGGCTGGCTCCAGAATGCTGCCTGCCTTGAGAGAGTGGGAAATTGCTTTATGTCCTTCAGATCCAGATGGTGTTGTGAGACAAAAATATACATTTTAACATTGTAACTTCTATTTTTCTAATATTACCGATGTTCTGTGTGTTTACAGTAGATGTTTATGTTTCTTCTGCCAGGACCCTTTCCATGTCTTCTGGGAGCAGTCCCTTAATATCTTTCAGAAAATAAATTACCCTCTTTCCTAGTCTCAGCTAAGTGGTTTGCATGAGATTGATGCCACACTCAGCTCCTAGAGATGACCTGGAATACTTTAATCCCATCAGCACATTAGCTGACATCTTTTAACAGAGAGTGGGTTTGGAGTGAGCACTTTAAAACCTGTAAGTCTTGTTGGAGACTCCAACAAGTTGAAATGTTGGGACATGGATTCTCTTTTCCCCTCTGGACTTAAAGAAAGAAGCATAAAGTCTTGGGAATTGCCAGAGCCATCTTGGGATCGCCAGGGTAGAAAATGCCTGAGAAAAGGATCGACAACACAGAAGCAGAGCATAGAAAGGAGAAGGTAAAACAGTTAACATTACTTTCTGAGTTAGCCAGTTAATCAAGCAGACTGAAAAATTTCACTCTTGTTCAGCATATTATTTCACTGTTGAAGTACAAAACCCCTCCATTAATAATATGAAAATTTGCCTGGAAAGAACCTTACCAGGCTCTTCACTTATCCGAGCACTCGAATGTTTGTTTTGGGTTTTATTTTTGGTATAAGCTAGTTTTGGCTGGGTCTTCTGAAACGCTAAAGATACTAATGGCACACCTGTTAATAGTAGAAAATTTGGAAATAAGCAAAGACAATACATTCTATTTTTAATCCTAACACCTATACACCATCATATATTTACGGAATATATACATCCAGTCATTAATTTCTCTGTGTATATATACACAAGTATACATTGAAATATTTACAAATACATTTCTCGTAATCTGCTTCTTTGCTAAAATTATAGGCATAAGTTTTCGTATATAATTAGTATACAACAATCCCATTTTTAATGGTTTCATAATCTATTGTATGGATATACCATAATTTATTTAGTCAAATTCCTATAATAGACAAATTATAACTATATTTTCACTATTTTAAGCAATGTTGTAATGAATAAACTTGTAGGTAATAAGGCTTGATGCATATTCTCGAATAGTTTCAGTAGTAAAAATCCTGAAAAGTGGATTTGATGATCAATGTGTTTGCATGTTTTTAAGATATTGATAACATTTTTGTGCCCTCTAGAACATAATACACCAATTTATACTTCTGCTACTAGTGACCGAAAGTTCTTTCACTGGCAAAAACATCATTGTTACTACTATAACATTGTCAATATGATAGATACCAATTGCTAGCTGTAAGGTACATCCCATGTATAGATGTATAGATATGAGGTAGAGCTTTTGCAGATACTGTGTGCATAAAGGATTTTTTTTCTCTTAAAGCTGCAAGAATGTTGAACTATGGACATGTTTAAATGGTGCTCCAGAATTAACTAAATTGGTGATCCATTTTAGTTGAACAAATGGTTTTATGCATTTTTACTGATTTACTGCTTATCTATATGAACTATTTTTAAAGGTAGGATATTTCAAACTCATTGAAGAAGTGTAATAGAGATGAGAAAATATTTAAGTTACTCTATATAATAGCAGTTGGTTGTTTATAACAATTTCATATGGCTTACCTTGTGAAAATATAAGGTATGTGGAAACTTTTATGCAGTGCTGTGTCATAGGCAACATAGTGTATGTCACCTGGGGTTCTTTTCCACTACTGTTGTTACTCTTCAACTAAAGGTGTTTTTAAAGGTGATTTTCAAAAAGCTGATCTAGTTGCCTGAAATGTTTCTCTTTCCAAGGCCACAGTAGACACACTTTTAAAGATTCTTAGCAAGAGAACACAGAGAATTATGGAGGAAGACAGGGAACGTAAAGAAAGGTAGTTTCAGACTAGCATTAAATGGTATAACCCAATTGTGCCCCTAAGTCACTTTGTTTGGTCAAGGAAAGTGTGCGGGTCCTTGCTTTCAAGCCACCAAACTTCCCTATCTTAAAGGCTGAGTGACTGGGGTCACCACAGTGTGACCCTTCAAAACACTCATCTGTTTTGTTTGAAATATCCTGTTAGCAACTCACTGATTCTCTCAGGTCAGGGTTAAGGTACATATGACAGTGCTGTTACTGACCAGAGAATTATCAGACCCCAAAAGATGCAATTGCTAGCAATATGATGGGCTGCAGGAAATAGAGATGATTTTTTTTTTAAATCCCATCTCAAAAATGGCTATACCTTTCTCACCTTGACAGGGAAAGTAGATCTTCTTGAAATGCTTCAACCAGCTTCTTTGTCTGGGTGACTGTGAACACTTGAAGACAAAAACCTTCCTGATCCCTACAGCTATTTCCGTTAACTCCTTGAAAACCATATAATGTGTGCGCCCAGCTGCTGAACTGTTTTGATGAGGTGCCACTGATTTTAATGGGGCAAAAAGATGGATGATTTACACCAGATGTCCATAAGGGCCATTCGGGGATTGCTTTGCTGGACACATAGTACATCATGTTGCTCATTGAATTCTTGAGGGGTTAACTTGACCTTTCCCTTTAACACAGCACTAAAAATAATGTAATTTCCATTCTCGGTGTCTCTTTTATTTATATAGAAAAGCTTCATGACAAACCCACCAGGCCTCTGAGAACAAGTTCCTCATTTATGTCTTCGTCATCCATAAACCCTAGTGGGTGATTTTTGAAAGTGAAAATAGACACTGGTGGACGCTTTCCTCATGAGCGTGAGCCAGGCTTTTATTATCAACACTACTAGTGCTGAATCAGTCCAGGATGAAAGGTATTTTCTGAAGATTGTTGGTCAGCGTTATGTGCCTCATTTCTAAAAAAGTTTATTTCAGCTCAGAATACTCTGGCCCCTTGGAGTATGAAAGTAAAATTACAAGTAGGAGAATGAAGCATAAATCTTTTCATAAACGTAACCCTTCAGGCATTATGTAACATTATTATTCCTTAATTTCTAGATTTTGGTGATAGATGCTGAATCATTTATTAAAAACTATCAAATTGTAAGACACCATAGAATTTAAAAGATGGAAACTTGACTGACATTTATCAGGATTCTTAATTCAGAACATTTTCTGTTTAATAACAGAGGACCAGAGGGTTAACATTTTGCCTCCTGTTTAGGCCCAACACCTGGATTGGACATTCTTCCTGAAGTTCTTATGCACTTATTTAAACTCCTTATAAAAATGAAAAACTTACTTATTTGGTGGTTATCATGACCTTTGCAGCAAGTGAAACTTCATCTTTTGCTATATATTTCCTTTAAAAATCAGATACTACACTTCTTTGAAAAAGAAATCCAGAAACTTAAAGGCTTATAACCATCAACCAACAATGGAGGCATTCTTTAGAGGATCTAAGGCATGACCAAATGATAATTCATCCCTTCTTTCTTGTTTCTTCTGTGTTTTTAGGGTTTAACTATCAGTCTGGACTCTAGATGAGGAATTTTATTTTGCTGTAAAGGTTGCATAGTAATAACCACATAGTGAAAAAATAAATCCCCACGTTTTTCTTGTTATAAATTTGACTTCTGCATGTTGGGTTTTTTTTATATCTATGTATTCTTTTGTGATGCCTAAATATTTTCTTAAATATATAACAATTTGTAAGTTATATTGTCTTCTTTAAAATACTACTTGTACAAACAAATAAAACAGAAGAAAAAAAATACCCCACAGAGAAGCAGATAGCCCTCCCCTCATCTTTCTCTGGTATTGTAGGTCATAGGTTTTTGTTTGAGGGATAATAGAAGTGTGATTTACCTTTCTAGTCTTAATGTGATATTTACTTTCAATGTGAGTTAGCCGGTTAATCAAGCACACTGAAATAGTTTGCACTTGCTCACCGTATTATTTCACTGTTTAGGTACAAAACCCTCTCAGTACGTGTTAGCACTTCTCATTTCACCAATTCCATGTTTTTACTCAGATGAAAAAGATGTGATCTTTGTCACCAATTATCTTTAGTGGCCCTAATCTAGTTTTCCTATCTTTGGACTTCATATATCTGTGTGTCTGACCTTACAATGCTGTGATAATGCAACCTAAGGCTTTGCAAAATTTTGTTTTATAGGCCTACACCTCCCTCCATCTCTTGTTGTAAATTCTTGATCTAATTATAAGTATGTATACGATTAAGTACATTAGGATTATGACCCCAATGTCCACGTGTCCCTATAGAGTCACTCATCAAGAGGTAGGGATCCTTTGAATCCGGACTGACCTTATTAAGCTGTGACTTCTATTGATTAAAAGAATACAATAGAACTGATAGTGTATGAGTTCTGAGTCTAAGCCTCTTGAGGTCTTGTATATACACATCTCTTTCTCTTACTCCTCTGCCTTTTCCAGAGGAATATACCTAGACTAACCTTCTAGATGATGAAATACACATAACCCAGTCACCGACATTGTCCCATCAAACATATTAGTGAGCTTAGCCTAGACCAGAAGAACCATCTAGCCAAGTCTAACCTGTTCTCTAACCCATAATATCATGACCCACATAGATGATTATTTTTTAAGCTTACTTAAGGTACGTTTCCCTATACAGCAATAGCTTTAGACTCAAATAGGTTTGGATTTAAATAGATTTAGATTCAAATAGATTCAAAGGAAAAGACTGGATATTATTTAGTCAACATTGAACTATCTATGTAGTATGTAAAGCTCTGGGTCCACCGGAGTCTGTGGTTTTGCTCTATAGTGCTCATTTTTGGGTTTACAATTTATCTGCCAAATTCTCTCTTTTAAATGACTGCGTATCATATTCTTTTCTCCAGAGACAGCTATTAGTGTCCGGACAGGATTGGTAAGGGTAAGGAAAGAAGGATTTCCTTCCAAGTTCTTATGCTTCAGTTTGAGTAGTAATTCCCAATATTTTATAATTAAAATATATTTTTTGCTTTCAGTTTTGCTGTGTTATATATTTTCTCCATAATGGCTATATGATATCCTTCTTCTATAAAATTACATGAATTAAAATTAATTTATTTTCTGGAAACACTGAAAGCACTGGGACTTTTTTTTATATTGAGGAAAAAACTGTTGAGTTTCACAAATTTATTTTAGGGAATTACTATTTAGGAGGCTGAACTAATCAGTGTTATTGGGGCAAATAACAGAAAGAAATCCCAATTAATTAACCAAAATAAATTACAACAATCCTCATGTCATTAATTTATCCCCACAAGATTTCAAATTTCTAAGTGAGGACACCTCTGATTGGCTGAAAGAAGGAATATCTAATTGCTTTGCACTTCTATAATGGGCCTTTGCTCGCATCTATTTTGGAATGTGTTGCAAGTAAGAGGGATTTTAAAATTATAAGCAGACAAGAAACAAATGTCTTTTCCCATCTCTTTTGCTGTCAAACATTCCCATGTACCATTTCCCCCCAAATATCCTTAAAGATAAAATCTTCAGTAACAATGACATCATTTCTGTGCAATTAAAAAATGTATTTACTGTTTCCCGAATAGAATATTAAATAAAATCATATAATTGACTATATCTAGCTTCAAATCTTAAGAGTATTGGTCATATCTCTTTGAAATTTTTCACAATCTGATCTTAATGTTTTGTACCTTATGGACTAAAATATGTTTAACAACCAACATACCTTATCTTCAATGATCAAGGAAAAGAGAAAGGAAAAAGGAAATATTCAGCTTAAATAACTATATATATGAAAAGCAAGAAAAGAAATTTGTGTAGATGCTATAGATCTTGTTTCTAGAGTTGATAATGAGGCCTTACACAAAGTCTATGACTTTCACTTTCCATGCTTTCTTTGCTGTCATCAAATACCTCATCTAATTGATAGTCCTTATCCAGTGAGGTGTCCCAAATCTTTCTTTCTTAGGATCCAGAGCCCTTAAACAGCATTGCATCGAGGCAGTACTGTCAGTAGAACCTTCTGCATTGAGGGAACTGTTCCACATCTGCACTTTTCAGTACCATAGCTACTACATGTGACTGTTGAACAATTGAAATAAGACTAATGAGACAGAGAAACTGAGTTTTTAATTATATTTATTGTTAATTAAATGCTAAGTAAGCACTTATTAAACAATGTAGCTATATAGTTACAGTATCTTTCATTTACTTTTATCCCCAGATATAGAAATACCTGAAGATACTTCAAGGTATCACCTGGATTCTATCTGTATTCCTTGTTGGTTTCTTTGAGAGTCTTCTAGATCCTCTTGGAGGAAATAATTAACTTATTGGAAGGTGCATGACACATGATAAATCTACTCCAGTATTTCCAGCTTCCTAATTCTTTGGATTTGATCTTCTGTTTTAAATCAAGAGACTTATGGCGTTTTGTCTTAATTTAGATCTTTTTTGTTTTAGAATTTAGCTGCACTATCAAGTAATTAGTTAACACCATTTCCAGTCACTCAAAGAAGCACATTTATTCCATAAAATAGTATCAGTTTAAAATCTGTTCTTCTCTTCTTCTATCACACTCTGAATCTATTCCCATGCATACTCTCAACTACCAAATATCTCCAAATAAAGTAGCACAGCTCCAAAATTCATTTGTAGTATAAGCCTTCTTTTTCTGGGTTTGATTTCATAATTTCTCTATGAAGATTGCTGGATTCTGAATTAACTTATAGTTTGGGAGATGGTAAAGGAGGAGTGTATTGTGTGGAGGATGAGAGAGTGGGACATGAGAAGAATTTATTTTCTCTTAAAAGATCACTGCCTCTGGAAGGAAACAATAAAGTCTCCAAGGAATATTCTCATTAAATATGTTTAAGTTCAACTGGGCCTAATAACAAACCCAAGATTCTCTTGTCTGCATCCCATTCTCTGTTACCAATTTCATTAGAAGTCAAGATTTTTATTTTCAAACAACAAAAGCTGACCCTGATTAACTTAGGCAGGAAAAGAATTTACAAATATCAGAATCAAAAGAATGGCTGGTGAAATAGTTAAGGCAAAGATACAGCCAAAAACAAATGAACAAACAAAAGAAAGATACAGCCAAGATCCTATGACCAGCTGCTAGTCCCAATATCATTGGACATTTGCTGTCATCACTGCTGCTACTGCAGCCACTGGGCACCCATGGCCATGGTACTGAACTCATTTTTTTTTTGATAAACATTTTATTTTAGAATGGTTTTATTTTGGTAGGACAAAGATTTAGTCCATAACAGAGCCTAAATTTAGTGTTTTGAATATGGATGTCCTATTTTTCTAGCACCATTTCTTGTAAGATAGCTCTGCATTGAACTGTCTTTGCTCCTTTATCAAAGATCAGTTGACTATATTTGTGTGGGCCTATTCCTGGGCTCTCTATTATGTTCCATTTATCTACGTGTCTATTTTTTCATCAATACCACACTCTCTGGATTACCATAGCTCATAGTAAATCTTGAAGTCCTGGAAGTCAATCTTCCAACTTTGTTTTTCTTCTTCAGTATTAATGTTGTCTATCCTTGGTCTTTTGCCTTTCTATATAAACTTTAGAATCAGCTTGATGGTATCCACAAAATAGCTTTATGGAATATTGATTAGTTTTGCATTAAATCTATAAACCAAGTTGAGAAGATGGATATCTTAACAATTTAGAATCTTCCAGTGTAAACACGGAATATCTCTTCATTTATTTAGATATTTTTAATTTCTTTCTTCAGTGTTTTATAGTATTCTGTATGCAGATCTATATATACATATATATTTTAGATTTATACCTGAGTACATTGCATTTTTGGTGCTATTGAAATTATATTTTAATTAAAATATAATTGTTTATTGTTGGTATATAGGAAAGTAATTAACCTTTGCATATTGTTTAAGTCCAATGTAATTGTTATGCTTATTCCTATTGGTTAGGTGTTTCTTCTCACTGGCCCTGAACTTCTTTCAAGATTTTCCTTTTTTCTGTGGTTTTCGGCAATTAGAATTTTTTTTTTTTTTTTTTTTTTTTTTTTTGCGGTACGCAGGCCTCCCACTGGTGTAGCCTCTCCCGCTGTGGAGCACAGGCTCCGGATGCGCAGGCTCAGTGGCCATGGCTCACGGGTCCAGCCGCTCCACGGCATGTGGGATCTTCCCAGACCGGGGCAAAAACCCATGTCCCCTGCATTGGCAGGTGGACTCTCAACCACTGCGCCACCAGGGAAGCCCTAGAATTTTATATGAGTAGGTGTGTGTGTGTATGTATATGTGTTTGGCGTATTCCCTGCTTCGTGTTCTCTGAGTTGGATCTGTGGTTTTGTGTCTGTTATTAATTTTGGAAAGTTCTCAGTCACTATTACTTAAAATATTTCTTCTGCTCCTTTCTTTTTTTAATCTTATATTATAATTATGCAAATGTTACATCTTTTGAAGTTGTCCCACAATTATTGGCTGTCTGTCCTTTTTTTTTTTTTTTTTCATTTTTTTTCTCTTTGCATTTTAGTTTGGGAAATTTCTGCTGATCTGTATTCATGTCTGATTCTTTCCTCAGTTGTGTCAAGTCTCCTGAAGAACCCGTTGAAGGCTTTCTTTATTTCTATTACAGTGTTTTTATTTCTAAAAATTTCTTTTCACTGTTTCCTAGAGTTTCAGTCTCTCTGATTACATTACTCACCTGTTTTGGTTTTTTTTGTTGTTGTTGTCTACATTTTCCATTAGAGCCCTTAACATTATAGTTATTTTAAAGTGTCTAGTCTGATAACTCCAACAGTAGTGTCATGTCGGAGTCTGATTCTCATACTTGCTTTTTCTCTTCAGACTTCTCTTGTCTTTTGATAAACCTTTTAAATTTTCGTTCAAAGCCAGACATGTTGAATCACATAGGAGGAACTTTTAGGAGGTAATTAGGCCTTTAGTGTAGGATTTGTGTTTTCTGACTGTAACTTGTGTTGTGTTAATATTTGCCATAGATACCAAAGATTTCAGATTCCTTTTGTGTCCTTGTTTGTGTTTTCCCTTTTGACTTAGGGCTTCCCTAATTGCTTCTCCTCAGAGAGAGAATGTGTCTTGCAGCTTTTTTAGCTGTTATCTGCTGTTTTATTGCTGCGGTTGGGAATTGTTAGGAAGAGGGAGCATTCCATATTCCTCTAATTATCTCTTAATCTTTTAGTGAACCTGTGCCCCAAGGCTGTGACCTTCACAAGGGTTTCTCCAGTGGTTTAGTTTTTTTGTTTGTTTATTTTTTTTCACATCTTTATTGGAGTATAAATGCTTTACAATGTTGTGTTAGTTTCTGCTGTACAACAAAGTGAGTTACCTATATGTGTACATATATCCCCATATCCCCTCCCTCTTAAGCCTCCCTCCCACACTTCCTATCGCATCCCTCTAGGTCATCACAAAGCACCAAGCTGATCTCCCTGTGCTATGCAACAGCATCCCACTAGCCATCCATTTTACATTTGGTAGTGTATATATGTCAATGCTACTCTCTCACTTCATCCCAGCTTCCCCTTCCCCCTCATGCCCTCAAGGTTGTACTCTACATCTGCACATTTATTCCTGCCCTGCCACTAGGTTAATCAGTACTGCTTTTTTAAATTCCATATATAGGTGTTAGCATACAGTATTTGTTTGTCTCTTTCTGACTTAATTTACTCTGTATGACAGATTCTAGGTCCATCCACCTCACTACAAATAACTCCATTTTGTTCCTTTTTGTGGCTGAGTAATATTCCATTGTATATATGTGCCACATCTTCTTATCCAGTCATCTGTTGATGGACATTTAGGTTGCTTCCATGTCCTAGCTATTGTAAATAGTGCTGCAATGAACATTGTGGTACATGTCTCTTTTTGAATTATGGTTTTCTCTGGGTATATGCTCAGTAGTGAGATTGCTGGGTCATATCATAGTTCTATTTGTAGTTTTTTAAGGAACCTCCATACTGTTCTCCATAGTGGCTGAATCAATTTACATTCCCACCAACAGTGCAGGAGTGTTCCCTTTTCTCCACACCCTCTCCAGCATTTATGCTTTGTAGATTTTTTTCATGATGGCCATTCAACCACTGTGAGGTGATACTTCATTGTAGTTTTGATTTGCATTTCTCTAATGATGGGTGATATTGAGAATCTTTTCATGCATTTGTTGGCCATCTGTATGTCTTCTTTGAAGAAATGTCTATTTAGGTCTTCTGCCCGTTTTTGGATTGGGTTGTTTGTTTTTGTGATATTGAGCTGCATGAGCTGCTTGTATATGTTGGAAATTAATCCTTTGTCAGTTGCTTCATTTGCAAATTTTTTCTCCATTCTGAGGGTTGTCTTTTTCTCTTTTTTTCTCTTGCTGTGCAAAAGCTTTTTAAGTTTCATTAGGTCTCATTTGTTTATTTTTGTTTTTATTTCCAATTCTCTAGGAGGTGGGTCAAAAAGGATCTTGCTATGATTTATGTCATAGAGTGTTCTGCCTGTTTTCCTCTAAGAGTTTTATAGTGTCTGGTCTTACATTTAGGTCTTTAATCCATTTTGAGTTCATTTTTGTTTATGGTGTTAGGAAGTATTCTAATTTCATTCTTTTACATGTAGCTGTCCAGTTAACCCAGCACAACTTATTGAAGAGGCTATTTTTTCTCCATTGTATATTCTTGCCTCTTTTATCAAAGATAAGATGACCATATGTGCATGGGTTTATCTCTGGGCTTTCTATCTTGTTCCATTGATCTATATTTCTGTTTTTGTGCTGGTACCATACTGTCTTGATTACTGTAGCTTTGTAGTATAGTCTGAAGTCAGGGAGCCTGATTTCTCCAACTCCGTTTTTCTTTCTCAAGATTGCTTTGGCTATTCGGGGTCTTTTGTGTTTCCATACAAATTGTAAAATTTCTCATTCTAATTCTGTGAAAAATGCCAGTGGTAGTTTGATAGGGATTGCGTTGAACTTGTAGATTGCTTTGGGTACTATAGTCATTTTCACAATACTGATTCTTCCAAATGAGGAGCATGGTATATCCCTCCATCTGTTTGTGTCATCTTTGATTTCTTTCATCAGTGTCTTACAGTTTTCTGAGTACAGGTCTTTTACCTTCTTTGGTAGGTTTATTCCAGGTAGTTTATTCTTTTTGTTGCAATGGTGAATGGATTGTTTCCTTAATTTCTCTTTCTGATCTTTCCTTGTTAGTGTAGAGAAATGCAAGAGATTTCTGTGCAACAACTTTGTATCCTGCAACCTTACCAAATTCATTTATTAGTTCTACTACTTTTCTGGTGACATCTTTAGTATTTTCTATGTATAGTATCATGTCATTGGCAAATAGTGACAGTTTTACTTCTTCTTTTCCAATTTGTATTCCTTTTATTTCTTTTTCTTCTCTGATTGCTGCAGCTAGGACTTCCAATGATATGTTGAATAATAGTGGAGAGAGTGGACATCCTTGTCTTGTTCCTGATCTGAGAGGAAATGCTTTCAGTTTTTCATCATTGAGAATGATGTTTGCTGTGGGTTTGTTATATATGGCTTTTATTATGTTGAGATAGGTGCCGTCAATGCCCACTTTCTGGGGAGTTTTTATCATGAATTGGTATTGAATTTTGTCAAGAACTTTTTCTGCATCTGTTGGGATGATCATAGGGTTTTTATTCTTTAATTTGTTAATATGGTGTATCACATTGATTGTTTCCATATATTGAAGAATCCTTGCATATCTGGGGTAAATTCCACTTGATCATGATGTATGATCCTTTTAATTTGTTGATGGATTTTGTTTGCTAGTATTTTATTCAGGAGTTTTGCATCTATGTTCATCAGTGATATTGGTCTATAATTTTGTTTTTTGTGATAACTTTGTCTGGTTTTGGTATCAGGGTGACGGTGACCTCATAGAACAAGTTTGGGAGTGCACCACACTCTGCAATTTTTTGGAAGCATTTGAGAAGGATAAGTGTTAACTCTTCTCTAAATGTTTCATAGAATTCACCTGTGAAGCCATCCAGTCCTGGACTTTCTTTTATTGTAAGATTATTTTCTTATTTTTATTTTTTATAGAGACCAGACAAAAACTTAAATTATCGTTGGCCATGAATGTAGACATATGCTTTGGGATTTTTTCTCATTTTTTGTAGGTATCTTTTTTTTTTAAATTTAATTTAATTTATTTTTTATAAAGCAGGTTCTTATTAGCCATGCATTTTATAAACATCAGTGTATACATGTCAATCCCAGTCTCCCAATTCATCACACCACCACCCACACCGCCCACCACTTTACACCCTTAGGGTCCATACGTTTTTTCTATACATCTGTGTCTCAATTTCTGTCCTGCAGACCACTTCATCTATACCATTTTTATAGTTTCGACATATATGCATTAATATACGATATTTATTTTTCTCTTTCTGACTTAACTTCACTCTGTATGAAAGTCTCTAGATCCATCCACGTCTCTGCAAATGACCCAATTTCGTTCCTTTTTATGGCTGAGTAATATTCCATTGTATATATGTACCACATCTTCTTTATCCATTCGTCTGTCGATGGGCATTTCGGTTGTTTACAGGAAATGACTATTGTAAATAGTGCTGCAGTGCACATTGTGGTGCATGTGACTTTTTGAATTATGGTTTTCTCTGGGTATATGCCCAGTAGTGGGATCGCTGGATCATATGGTAATTCTATGTTTAGTTTTTAAGGAACCGCCATACTGTTCTCCATAGTGGCTGTATCAATGTACATTCCCACCAACAGTGCAAAAGGGTTCCCCTTTCTCCACACCCTCTCCAGCATTTGTTGCTTGTAGATTTTCTGATGATGCCCATTCTAACTGGTGTGAGATGATACCTCATTGTAGTTTTGATTTGCATTTCTCTAATAAATAGTGATGTTGAGCAGCTTTTCACGTGCTTCTTGGCCACCTGTATGTCTTCTTTTTTTTTTGCAGTATGTGGGCCTCTCACTGCTGTGGCCTCTCCCGCTACGGAGCACAGGCTCCAGATGCACAGGCCCAGCGGCCATGGCTCATGGGCCCAGCCGCCCCACGGCCCATGGGATCCTCCTGGACTGGGGCATGAACCCGCGTACCCCCGCATCGGCAGGCGGACTCTCAACCACTGCACCACCAGGGAAGCCCTGTATGTCTTCTTTGAAGAAATGTCTGTTTAGGTCTTTTGCCCATTTTTGGATTGGGTTGTTTGTTTCTTTAATATTGAGCTGCATGAGCTGTTTATATATTTTGGAGATTAATCCTTTGTCCATTGATTCATTTGCAAATATTTTCTCCCATTCTGAGGGTTGTCTTTTCATCTTGTTTATAGTTTCCTTTGCTGTGCAAAAGCTTTTAAGTTTCATGAGGTCCCATTTGTTTATGTTTCTTTTTATTTCCATTACTCTAGGTGGTGGATCAAAAAAGATCTTGCTGTGATTTATGTCAAAGAGTGTTCTTCCTATGTTTTCCTCTAAGAGTTTAATAGTGTCTGGTCTTACATTCAGGTCTCTAATCCATTTTGAGTTTATTTTTGTGTATGGTGTTAGGGAGTGTTCTAAATTCATTCTTTTACATGTAGATGTCCAGTTTTCCCAGCACCACTAATTGAAGAGACTGTCTTTTCTCCACTGTATATTCTTGCCTCCTTTGTCACAGATTAGTTGACCATAGGTGCATGGGTTTATCTCTGGGCTTTCTATCTTGTTCCATTCATCTGTGTTTCTGTTTTTGTGCCAGCACCATATGGTCTTGATTCCTGTAGATTTGTAATATAGTCTGAACTCAGGGAGTCTGATTCCTCCAGGTCCATTTTTTCGCTCAAGACTGCTTTGGCTATTCAGGGTCTTTTGTGTCTCCATACAAATTTTAAGATTTTTTGTTCTAGTTCCATAAAAAATGCCATGGGTAATTTGATAGGGATTGCATTGAATCTGTAGATTGCTTTGTGTAGTAGAGTCATTTTCACAATATTGATTCTTCCATTCCAAGAACATGGTATATCTCTCCATCTGTTGGTATCACCTTTAATTTCTTTCATCAGTGTCTTATAGTTTTCTGCATACAGGTCATTTGTCTCCCTACGTAGGTTTATTCCTAAGTATTTTATTCTTTTTGTTGCAGTGGTAAATGGGAGTGTTTCCTTAATTTCTCATTCAGATTTTTCATCATTAGTGTATAGGAATGTAAGAAATTTCTGTACATTAATTTTGTATCTGGTAACTTTCCCAAATTCAGTGATTAGCTCTAGTAGTTTTCTGGTGGCATCTTTAGGGTTTTCTATGTATAGTATCATGTCATCTGCAAACAGTGACAGTTTTACTTCTTCTTTTCCAATTTGTATTCCTTTTATTTCTTTTTCTTCTCTAATTGCCAAGGCTAGGACTTCCAAAATGATGTTGAATAATAGTGGCAAGAGTGGACATCCTGGTCTTGTTCCTGATCTTAGAGGAAATGCTTTCAGTTTTTCACCATTGAGAATGATGTTTGCTGTGGGCTTGTTGTATATGACCTTTATTATGTTGATGTAGGTTCCCTCTATGCCCACTTTCTGGAGAGTTTTTATCATAAATCGTTGTTGAATTTTGTCAAAAGCTTCTTCTACATCTATTGAGATGATCATGTGGTATTTATTCTTCAGTTTGTTAATATGGTGTATCCCATTGATTGATTTGTGTATATTGAAGAATCCTTGCATCCGTGGGATAAACCCCACTTGATCATGGTGTATGGTCCTTTCAATGTGTTGTTGGATTCTGTTTGCTATTATTTTGTTGACGATTTTTGTATCTGTATTCATCAGTGGTATTCGTCTGTAATTTTCTTTTTTTGAATATCTTTGTCTGGTTTTGGTGTCGGGGTGATGGTGGCCTCATAGAATGAGTGTGGGAGTGTTTCTTCCTCTGCAATTTTTTGGAAGATTTTGAGAAGGATGGGTGTTAGCTCTTCCCTAAATGTTTGACAGAATTCACCTGTGAAGCTATCTGGTCCTGGACTTTTGTTTGTTGGAAGATTTTTAATCACAGTTTCAATTTCATTATTTCTCATTGGTCTATTCATATTTTCTATTTCTTCCTGTTTCAATCTTGGGAGATTATACCTTTCTAGGAATTTGTCCAATTCTTCCAGGTTGTCCATTTTATTGGCATAGAGTTGCTTGTAGTAGTGTCTTAGGATGCTTTGTATTTCTGTGGTGTCTGTTGTAACGTCGCCTTTTTGATTTCTAATTTTATTGATTTGAGTCCTCTCCCTCTTTTTCTTGATGAGTCTGGCTAAATGTTTATCAATTTTTTTATCTTCTCAGAAAACCTGCTTTTTGTTTTATTGATCTTTGCTATTGTTTTCTCTGTTTCTATTTCATTTATTTCTGCCCTGATCTTTATGATTTCTTTCCTTCTGCTAACTTTGAGTTTTGTTTATATTACCTTCTCTTGTTCCTTTAGGTGTAAGGTTAGATTGTTTATTTGAGATATTTCTTGTTTCTTGAGGTAGGCTTGTATAGCTGTAAACTTCCCTTTTAGAACTGCTTTTGCTGCATCCCATAGGTTTTGGATCGTCGTGTTTTCATTGTCATTTCTCTAGGGTTTTTTTAATTTCCTCTTTGATTTCTTCAGTGATCGTTTATTTATTTAGTAACGTATTGTTTAGCCTCCATGTGTTTGTGTTTTTTACGTATTTTTTCCCTGTAACTGATTTCTAATCTCATAGCATTGTGGTCAGAAAAGATGCTTGAAATGATTTCAATTTTCTTAAATTTACTAAGGCTTGATTTGTGACCCAAGATGTAATCTATCCTGGAGCATGTTCCATGCACACTTGAGAAGAAAGTGTAATCTGCTGTTTTTGTATGGAATGTTATATAAATATCAATTAAACCTGTCTGGTCTATTGTGTCATCTAAAGCTTGTGTTTCCTTATTAAGTTTCTGTTTGGTTGACCTCTCCATTGGTGTACATGAGGTGCTAAAGTCCCCCACTATTATTGTGTCACTGTCAATTTCCTCTTTTATAGCTGTCAGCAGTTACCTTATGTAATGATGTGCTCCTACGTTGGGTGCATATATATTTATAATTGTTGTATATTCTTGGATTGATCCCTTGATCATTATGTAGTATCCTTCCTTGTCTCTTGTAACATTCTTTATTTTAAGGTCTATTTTATCTGATATGAGTATTGTACTCCAGCTTTCTTTTGATTTCCATTTGCATGGAATATCTTTTTCCATCCCCTCACTTTCAGTCTGTATGTGTCCCTAGGTCTGAAGTGGGTCTCTTGTAGACCGCATATATATGGGTCTTGTTTTTGTATCCATTCAGCAAGCCTGTGTCTCTTGGTTGGAGCATTTAATCCATTCACGTTTAAGGTAATTATCGATATGTATGTTCCTATGACAATTTTCTTAATCGTTTTGGGTTTGTTTTGTAGGTCCTTTTCCTCTCTTGCATTTCCCACTTAGAGAAGTTCCTTTAGCATTTGTTGTACAGCTGGTTTGGTGGTGCTGAATTCTCATAGCTTTTGCTTGTCTGTAAAGCTTTTGAATTCTCCATCGAATCTGAATGAGATCCTTGTTGGATCTTGTTGGGTAGAGTAATCTTGGTTGTAGGTTCTTCCCTTTCATCACTTTAAGTATATCATGCCACTCCTTTCTGGCTTGTAGAGTTTCTGCTGAGAAATCAGCTGTTAACCTTATGGGAGTTCCCTCGTATGTTGTCATTTTTTGCTTGTTGCTTTCAATAATTTTTCTTTGCCTTTATTTTTGCCAAATTGATGACTATGTATCTTGGTGTGTTTCTCCTTGGCTTTATCCTGTATGGGATCCTCTGTGCTTCCTGAACTTGGGTGGCTCTTTCCTTTCCCACTTTAGGGAAGTTTTTGACTATAATTTCTTCAAATATTTTCTCGGGTCCTTTCTCTCTCTCTTCTCCTTCTGGGACCCCTATAATGCGAATGTTGTTGCATTTAATGTTGTCCCAGAGGTCTCTTAGGCTGTCTTCATTTCTTTTCATTCTTTTTTCTTTATTCTGTTCTGCAGAAGTGAATTCCACCATTCTCTCTTCCCGGTCACTTATCCGTTCTTCTGCCTCCGTTATTCTGCTATTGCTTCTTTCTAGTGTATTTTTCATTTCAATTATTGTATTGTTCATCTCCGTTTGTTTGCTCTTTAATTCTTCTAGGTCTTTGTTAAATATTTCTTGCATCTTCTTGATGTTTGCCTCCATTCTTTTTCTGAGGTCCTGAATCATCTTCACTATTATTATTTTGAATTCTTTTTCTGGAATGTTGCCTATCTCCACTTCATTAAGTTGTTTTTCTGGGGTTTTATCCTGTTCCTTTATCTGGTACATAGCACTCTGCCTTTTCATCTTGTCTGTCTTTCTATGAATGTGGTTTTTGTTCCACAAGCTGCAGGATTGTAGTTCTTCTTGCTTCTGCTGTCTGCCCTCTTGCTGTAAGATTTTTAATTGCAGTTTCAGTTTCATTACCTGTGATTTGTCTGTGTATATTTTCTAATTCTTCCTGGTTCAATCTTGGAAGGTTGTAATTTTCCAGGAATTTGTCCATTTTCTGGCATATAGTTCCTTGTAGTTGTCTCTTATGCTCTTTTGTATTTCTGCAGTGTCAGTTGTAATCTCTCCTTTTTTATTTCTAATTTTATTGATTTGCATCTTCTCCCGTTTTTTCTTGATGAGTCTGGCTAAAGGTTTATCAATTTTGTTTATCTTCTCAAACAACCAGCTTTTAGTTTTATTGATCTTTGCTGTTGCTTTCTTTGTTTCTGTTTCATTTATTTCTGCTCTTATGATTTCTTTCCTCCTACTAATTTTGGGTTTTCTTTCTTCTTCTTCTCTAGTTGCTTTAGGTGTAAGGTTAGATCTTTTATTTTTCTTGTTTCTTGAGTTGAACTTGAATTGCTATGAACTTCCCTCTTAGAACTGCTTTTGCTGCATCCTGTAGGTTTTGGATCATCACGTTTTTGTTGTCATTTGTTTCTAGATATTTTTTTATTTCCTCTTTGATTTCTTCAGTGATCTCTTGGTTATTTAGCAGAGCACTGTTTAGCCTCCATGTATTTGTGTTTTTTACTTTTTTTTTTCCTGTAATTGATTTCTAATCTCATAGCATTGTGGTTGGAAAAGATGCTTGATAAGATTTCAATTTTCTTAAATTTTTCAAGGTTTGATTGTGACCCAAAGTATGATCTATTCTGGAGAACGTTCCATGTACACTTGAGAAGAAAGTGTGTTCCTCAGCTTTCGGGTGGCATGTCTTAAAAATATCAATTAAGTCCATCTGGTCTGTTGTGTCATTTGAAGCTTGTGTTTCCTTATCAATTTTCTGTGTGGATGATCTGTCTATTAGTGTAAGTGGGGTGTTAAAGTCCCCCATTATTATTGTGTTACTGTCAATTTCTACTTTTATGGCTGCATATGGCTTTTATGCCTTATGTATTGAGGTGTTGGGTGCATAAATATTTATAATTGTTATGTTTTCTTCTTGGATTGATCTCTTGTTCCTTATGTAGTGTCCTTCCTTTTCTCTTGTAACAGTCTTTATTTTAAAATCTATTTTGTCTGATATGAGTATTGCTACTCCAGCTTTCTTGTGATTTCCATTTGCATGGAATATCTTTTTCCATCCCCTCACTTTCAGTCTGTATGTGTCCCTAGGTCTGAAGTGGGTCTCTTTTAGACAGCATATTTAAGGGTCTTGTTTTTGTATCCATTCAGCCAGTCTGTGTCTTTTGGTTGGAGCATTTAATCCATTTACATTCAAGGTGATTGTCGATATGTATGTTCCTATGACCATTTTCCTAATTGATCTGGGTTTGTTTTTGTGGGTCTTTTTCTTCTCTGTGTTTCCTGCCTATAGAAGTTCCTTTAGCATTTGTTGTAGGGCTGGTTTGGTGGTGCTGAATTCTGTTAGCTTTTACTTATCTGTAAAGATTTTGATTTCTCCTTCGAATCTGAATGAGATCCTGGCTGGGTAGAGTAGTCTTGGTTGTACGTTTTTCCCTTTCATCACTTTAATTATGTCCTGCCACTCCCTTCTGGCTTGCAGAGTTTCTTTCTTTCTTTTTTTTTTTTTTGCGGTACGCAGGCCTCTCACCGCTGTGGCCTCTCCCGCTGCGGAGCACAGGCTCCAGACGCACAGGCCCAAGCGTCCATGGCTCACGGGCCCAGCCGCTCCACGGCATATGGGATCCTCCCGGATCCACGCCCCCTGCATTAGCAGGCAGACTCTCAACCACTGCACCACCAGGGAAGCCCATGGCTTGCAGAGTTTCTGCTGAAAGATCAGCTTTTAACCTTATGGGGATTCTCTTGTATGTTATTTGTTGCTTTTCCCTTGCTGCTTTTAATATTTTTTCTTTGTATTTAATTTTTGATAGTTTGATTAATTTGTGTCTCAGTGTGTTTCTCTTTGGGTTTATCCTATATGGGACTCTCTGCTCTTCCTGTACTTGATTGACTATTTCCTTTCCCATATTAGGGAAGTTTTTGACTCTAATCTCTTCAAATATTTTCTCAGACTCTTTCTTTTTCTCTTCTTCTTCTGGGATCCCTATAATTCGAATGTTAGTGTGTTTAATGTTGTCCCAGAGGTCTATGAGACTGTCCTCAATTCTTTTCATTCTTTTTACTTTATTCTGCTCCCTGGCAGTTACTTCCACCATTTTATTTATTTATTTTTTTAACATCTTTATTGGAGTGTAATTGCTTTACAATGGTGTGTTAGTTTCTGCTTTATAACAAAGTGAATCAGTTATACATATACATGTGTTCCCGTATCTCTTTCCTCTTGCATCTCCCTCCCTCCCACCACCATTTTATCTTCCAGCTTACTTATCCGTTCTTTTGCCTTAGTTATTCTGCTATTGATTCCTTCTAGAGTATTTTTAATTTAAGTTATTATATTGTTCATCATTGTTTGTTTGCTCTTTAGTTTTTCTAGATCCTTGTTGAATCTTTCTTGTATTTTCTCTTTTTTGTTTCTGAGATTCTGGGTCATCTTTACTACCATTACTCTGAATTCTTTTTCAGGTAGCTTTGCCTATTTTGTCTTCATTTATTTGGTCTTCTAGATTTTTACCTTGCTCCTTCATCTGTAGCATATTTTGTCATTTCATTTTTTTTTTTTTTTTGATGGGTGAGGCTGTATTCCTGTCTTACTGGTTGTTTGGCCTGAGGTGTCCAGCAGTGGAATTTTCAGGCAGTTGGATAGAGCCAGGTCTTGGTGCTGGGATGCAGACCTCTGTGAGGCCTCACTCGGATTAATATTCCCTGGGGTCTGAGGTTCTCTATTAGTCCAGCGGTTTGGACTCTGAGCTCCCTCCACAGCAGCTTGGACCTGACCTCCACCCTGGGAACCAAGGTCCTGCCAGGCGTGTGGCATGGCAAAAAAAAAAAAAAAAAAAAAAAAAAAAAAAGAGCAATACAATAACAAAGAATAAAAAACAAAATAAAATTAGAAACATAAAAAATATATTAGGAAAAGTAAAAATATAATTGAAACAACTGCAACAAGGTAACATAAAACCACAACAGAAAGAAAGAAAAAAAAAAGCCTTGGCTTATGGGGGTGGAGTTTAAGCAGAGGTGGAACTTAGGCAGGGGCAGGGTTTAGGGTGGGGTAGGACCTAGGCTGGTAGGGGGTGATGTTTGAGCATGGGGTGGGGCCTAGGCTCAGGACCCATGCAGCTGGAAAAGGCCCTGTGGGCAGGGACTAGGCAGAGGGATGTTCAAGCATGGAGCAGGGCCTCTGCTTAGGACCTGTGCAAAAGGGGAGGCAGCACGTGGAAAAGGGGGCCTCCGGAGTGTGGAGTTCTGGAGTTTGGAGGTAGGGCCCTGATTGAGGGTGTGTGGGTGGGGTTTAGGCCCAGCATTGGACAGGGTCTCTGAATGTAGAGGTAGGGCCCTGGGTGGGGGTGTAGGGTGGGGCTTGGGCTCTGCGCAGAAGGAGGGAGGCTCTGAGGGCAGAGGATTAGGTGCCTAAGTGGACCGGGAATGCACTGGCTGCATTCCCTTCCATTTCATCACGACCCTACCCGCACTATCTCCCTCAGGGTCTCCCCTGTCCCTGCTGGGCCCCTAACCGTGGGTGGGTCCTGCTAGGTGTAGGAACTCCTCCCCTCCCCCAGCAACCTCTCAGGGGTGCCAATCCTATAGGTCTGGACTTCACTTTTGCTCCCCTTTCCCTCCCTCCCACTCCCTCGGGACCCATGTGTCTGGAGGGGGCCTTGGTGGGTGGAGGATCTGGTCCAGGATCTCAGCAGGCTCCTGGGGATCCAAGTGGGCAGGAGAAACCTGGCCACGCTATCTTTCGATCCACTGCCCTCCCAGTGGTCCCCCAATTTCCCCCTTCAGGCATGGGATCCCTTCCCCTCCCCCAGCCACTCCTCAAGGGTGCCGGTTCCATCCCACCTCCACTTCTCCTCTCCCCTCCATGCCCCACATCCTACCCGGTCACTGGGGGTTCCTCCCATCCCCTTAGGTGTCCATGGTCCCCCACTGGTGCCCGGTCAGTGCCCTAGTTGTGCGGAGACATGAATTCCCCGTCCTCCTAGTCCACCATCTTGACTCTGCCCCCCTCCAGTGGTTTAGTTTTATCCCCTACCCTCTACTTTCTTCCCTGACTGTAGTATTCCCAATCTATTTTCCTAAAGACCTGACTGTTGACTGTACTTTCCTCCTCCCAGTTAGTTGAAACAGGAAGGCTAGAGAAGCCTGGCGTAGGAGGAATTTTCATCCTCAAGGAAGGAAATAAGTCTCCAGCAAAGTCTTTTCTTCTGGAAAGTAGGTCTTTGTTATGGAGAAGCCTTATAGAGAAGGCTCGGGATATATTCTGCAGTGATTACTCTTCTCTCCCTGCCAGAGTCAGGAGGGAATCTTTCTCAGATCTTTACCACGAGATCCTAGTAGCATTCCTGGAGGTAAAGGCAACAAAAGTGTGGGAGCTTCTCTAAAACTGTGACCTCTGAAAAGTTTCTCACTGTCATACCAGCATCAAACTCAGCCTCCAGCCATTGGTGAAAATGATTATTTACATGTTCCTACCAGTTTATGGCACAGCAGCTTCAGTTCTAGGTAAGCAGATCTCAGCTATGATTGTTTGATTTTGGTGTAGCTGTTGGCCCCAAGACTTCAGTTGTCTGATGGATCTGAGAAATATCACTGATTTTCATTTGTCTAGTTTTTTTCTGGTTGTAAAGCTAGAATGAAGACTTCCAAGCTTTTCCCATGTCAGAACTGAAATCACAAGTTCCTCACTGAACTCTTGGATCCATTGAAATAATTTGTAACAGTTCTTAAACTATTGTGTCACTTCCTCAGTATTTATAGTCCTCCATTTCAGGAGGCTTCTCTAGCAACAGAAAACTAAGCTGTGCCTCTAATATATGAGATTCCTCTGAAAGAGCAAGAGTGCTTTGATTCTGTGCAACCAAACAGAAGACTGTCTATCAAATGTTTGATGGCAAAATTTGAAGGATGTTTTTCCCAAATGAATATGTACCATTAAATTTATGTACTTAGAGTTCTGGGTGTCTTATAAATACTGATTGTTGAGAATGTTTTAGATTGTCACACTGCAACCTAAACAATTATAAATTGCTTGTCATTTTTTTAGGACACAGAACAGAACGTTATTCCCTGGTTTGGTCCTGCCTCCTGCTATTGCCTCATTTTATGCCACTGTTCCCCTCATTCAATAACTACATGCACACTGTCCTCCTTAAGTTCCTAAAACATTCTTTCCAACTTCATGACCTTCAGATATGCAGTTATCTATGACTATAATGCTTCTCCATTCCCTGGGTAATTTCAGCTCATATTTAAACTTTCGCTTTGTCAGTATTTCAGAGAACTCTCCCCTAGTCCCTAGATTAGATTAAGTCTCCCTAACACATACTTTCACAGAAACTTGTATATTTTTTGGAAGTATCACAACTGTAATAAATTAGTTTATCATGTAATTCTTTGCTTAATCTTTCCCATTTGAATATAAACTCTAGGAGGACAGGAACTGACTGTCCTATTCACAGTCATATCCTTTGCATGAGTCCTGGGAAACATTTTTTTGTATGCATGAGTTATGAATGAATGAAAATTCCACCTCCATCTTTGTTGTATGGCAAACCAAATCCTTGATTTGGGGTTAGGGACCACAGAAGCATCTAGAGGTAGTAATGACACAACTAGAGTTTCTCAAGGAGAAAACTAAGAGCAGAAATTTAGTTCAAGTAATGATATAACATTTCTCCCCTAGGGAAAGGCAGAAATATTTTTAAGGAGACTTGAGTTCTTGCAGTTATACAGATGTGGGTATAACTTAATTTCTTTGGATACCAAAGAAAAGGATGAACTCAGAATGCTGGAGAATTCAGGGGTACTCAGATTACAGCACAGTAAAAATATGATTATCTTTATTATCAACTAACTAATCTTTTCTCTTCGAGTTTCTCAATGATTGGAATGAAACATGAGAAAATGCCTCAAAACCACTGATGACAAAATGATTCCCTGGGTGAGTTTTGTGGTGATCTTGAGTCTCCTGAAGTCATCTTAGGACTTCAAGTTTGAAAATGGCCTTCAATGACTGCTTCTGACGAATGTCACAGCTCACTCACTTGTGGGGTGAGCTTGTGGGCTCATAACTGTGCTCTTAGCAACACATAACATAAAGGTTTATTAGATAGAGATTTAAATCCATCAAACTAGCCAGGTAATTATAGTGCACTGGGTTTGTTCTTATATATCATCACAATTAATTTTTGAAAGAACTCCGTTGGGTAGGCTTCATTATTTCCATTTTTTACAAATCACAAAATAAAGTTTAGGATGATTGAGTAACTTAGCCATGATCATATAGTTAATTTAGTGCCACAGAGAAGATATGAACATTAGTTTTCTAACACCCTTCAGGTGGTAAGTCTCATTTTGTGAACAGCTTTATAGTCATTATCAAGTATTATGGCATTTTTAGAATTGCTTTCATTTTTGGTACTGCCTTTCACACTTAATCACTTAAAACGTTGATAAAATTAAACCTGTACACTCACTGAGCAGCAAAAATAGCTTAAGACTATCTTTTTGTGCCAAAGGTTATGAGAATCATTGTCCCACCCTCAATCCAGAGAAAGAATCCCTTACACCCAAAACCAAAATTCTCAAAAAATGTGCATTTAAACAAGAAAAATATGGAAATATGTAGAATATCAAGGTTCTTAAAGCAACTGTTATAAGTATAAAGTGAGCATACTTTATGGCAGTTTTTAGTGTCTGTTCCAGCTGCAAGTGTGTAATATGATCTGAAAATTATACAGAGTAGTATTCATTTAAATGTGTAAACTTTACTGACAAGAAGACAGCTTCCAAAGAAATAGCAGAGCCCGTTTTGTTAATTTTGTTTGGAGGGATTTCTTGTAAATAAGGACAGAACAGAGCATGATAACTTATATGACACTTTAAATTGCATTTCAGGGCATCCAGCCAATTTTACAACCTGCAAAGTATAAATAAGAAAGCAATATTGTTTAATTAGAACAGTAGACAATCTTGATAAATGTGTTATATATTGATATTCATATATACGATGTGTATGTGTATTATTATACACACTTGTTACACAGATACACACATACCTCTACCCCCACTCACGCACAGTTTTCATTGTTGTTGTTACAGGAAAAACCAAGTGTTAATGAGGTGACCCAGGGCAAACCATTACTGGAACATTTCGTGTTGTAGGATTGTTCTTTGTATTGTGGAGCATCCGTATCTCTGGCTTCTGCCTACTAAATGCCAACAGCGTCTCCCAATTATTGAGATAGACAAAAGTACCCTCACAAATTTCCAAAATGCCTCTTAGGAAATGCATGACTCCTGTTGAGAACAGCTGCTTTGAGAGGTGGCAAGGAACTCGAACTAGGTCAATGGGAGTCTTTCCCCAGGGATTTTCAAACTGGTAATGTTCAAACTGTGAGAATGACTATGGAAACTGTCAGTGGGCATGTGCTTGGCTACATGGAAGCAGTTCGCCTGCAATAAGAGAGATTGAAACTGATGCATAGAGGGAAGGAAAGACAACAAATGGAGCCAGACTGTAGTGGTGTTTCCCTGTCCTCCCCTTGATTTGGTGACATTCCTCCTGTAGCTAGCCCTGGTTGGGTTTCTGTTGCTTGCTACTAAAAGAGTCCTAAAATAATATAAGTACTTATTTGCACATTATTATTTTATGTCAGGTGTAATCAGTAATCATTATAATATGAAAGAAGCTGAACAAGGAAGATGTTCAGTAAAGCCAAAAGAATGAGGAAAACAACAAATAGAAAGTTATTTAAGGTTACGATACCACAAAAATAAATTCCCCAAAACACTTGGTGAGATTGAAACTTTTAATATATATTTGAAAATAAAAATAGAGTGAGTGCAGAGATTGTGTGCTAATTTTAAATATTAAGGAAGAAAAGGTGTCCAAGGATAGCTAAAACATTATATCTGTTCCATGTAAAATCCTTTCTTGAAATGCAAAGCTAGGGCACTTACTTCTCCTTACATAATCTTTACTAGGTATTATTAAGTGCTCTCTGGTAAGGCAAATGTTTTCGTTGGAAATGGCTATCTTATTAATATAGTAGATGTTTTCAGGATACCAGTGTCTATCAAAAGTTTGTCTTTGGTCCAACTTTGGTATAGATGTTCTTTGGAAAGTCTGCACATGAGATTTTCATTATAATAGAATGTTTAGTTACATAGAGATCAGCTATAAAATGTGTGCTAGGATGTCTAAAGAAATATAATTCAAAACAACAAAATGTTAAGAATGGTAAATATTACTATGTCTTGTGTTGTTTCTCCAGTAGAGTATGAAGCACATACTCTTTGGCAGATAATCAATTGTAGTTAGAGATGAAGGACATGGATATTAAGATTTAAAAGGAGAATCGTTTAAGGAAAACTTTAATGAATTCATATCATATTTTTAGTTTTTAAAAATATCCATTCAGACACATGCAAATATTGATTTGTGGAGACTTCAAAGTAAAAAATAAAGGCTAACATGTGTTTACTTTTTGGCTAATTTCCATTTATCCCTGTTCCTCATTAAAATTGCTCTTTATTGTTAGGAGAACTACCAATCTCATAGCTCTTCCCAGTTCTCCTGACCCATGATGATTCTTCTGACTTCATTTGCTAGTCCACCTATTCTGAATCCCTAGGTCAAAGTTTCTAAAATTGACACACCTAGCAGCAAAAGAAAAGTCACATAAATAATAGGTATCAGAATGGGAACTCAGAATCGAGTGCCCTTGCTTCCAAGGCCTTTGTAACAGCTGCTACTACTGCCGTTTCCTTCCTTAATGATACAATGTATTAGGCTCTTCAAAGATAAGAGCTGAATGTTCATTTTTATCTTTTTTATAGAGCAGAACAAGATATTGGACATATAGTAGGAAGCTATATGTATTTTTATTAGTGCAAGAGAATATTTTTTATGTTCTGTTTTATATTCACATTTCATTAAATTTTTTGATATTGATTGATAATTAAACTTCTGATTAAGTACACACATTTACTTTCATTTTATCTACCAGCAAATTTATTATTACTGTTAAATGAAAGCATTGGATGATAGGAAAAAATTTGTTCATTTATTTGGCAGTTGATTCTGAGAGCTGGAAAGAATCAGATTCTTAGTAAAAGTTCACATTTAAGCTTTTAACAATGTCATTTAAATAGAAAGGAAAACAGGGGTACTGTAGGATCTATTCAGCTCAAAAATAGTAAAATGATTGGATATTATCAAATTCAATGATCAGAAAGTAAAGCAAAAATAATCAGTTTGAAATCATTTGCTTTAACAAAAGGTACTAATCTCTTTATTCTTCACCTATTTGATCCAACAAAACCAATCTATCTTCTCTTTATTGTGTGTAGCACAGACATTCAGGTCTTGAAACAAATTTGGAATTCTTGAGTATAAGCTGTAGGTTATGGTCTAACTGTAAACAAAGAGCATTAAGTCCCATTATGTATTTCACAGTTTTGTTAATTAGCTTTTGTAATTTTATTGCTATTATTAAGGGTAATATACATTTATTTGTACTACTTCATTGTAACTCTATTTGCTATTAATAGTAGGAAACCTCTATTGTTTGCATGTTTACATTATTTAAATTGTAATAAGAGAAAATTATAGCAGTGAAATATATTTGGTAACACAGCCAGAGATATGTTGGAAACCCAACTGTTTGGGTCATGCAAATTAGATTAGAAAAAACCTTTAAGGAATAGATGTTATATAAAATTAAAGTGTCTGAATAGAATGACAAAATGACCAACCCAACTATCTTCCCATCTTTAAATTTTATGGGATTTTTAAAATGGATTGCTATATCTTTTTAAACTAGTTTTCATTTAAGCTACTATTAAATGTTTAATATTATATCTGAAAATATAATCAGAGCACTGGAAGCAACACCTTTGGCAAAGCTCCTAATTTTGTAAGAATATTTTATATAAAGATGCATACTATATCAATAATATGACATAAGTAGTTGAAAATCTGTCTGAAGTATGTGATTAATATTGGCCAATAATCTGAATCTTTCAATCCCCCAATTTTAATCATATTTTTCCCTTCAAACTATTTATTTCTGGAATCATCTAGATAATAATTTTAAACCCTACACTCTGTTTGAATAAGTACTATCTTACTATGTTGAACTGTGGTTGTTTTGGTTTGTTTTATCAAAAAGAAAGCTCCTTACAAATATTCTTAGCTCTATCCATCCCTTTCACATGTTCTTATTTGATTCATTCTACTCTAGAAAAATAATGAGATAGAATTATATTTCACTGGTATTTCTTTTGAAAAGTTTGTCAGAGGTATGAGAGAAGAGTCTCAAAAAGATTCCAAAAGTCTTACCTTTCCATCTCTAAAACATCTCCATCTCCTTTACATCTAATCTTGATTTTCCACATCAGCTTCTTCTGTGCTTCTGTCACACCGCCCTTGTTTCACACATTCACACTCTCTACCTGCTTTATGTTATGTATGTATGTACATGTGTATGTGTGTATTTACTTGCTTATTGGCTATCATCTCCATTAGACTTTAAGTGCCATAAGGGCATAGATCTCATTTATTTATTTAATAGAAGTATAGTTTTTTTACAATTTTTCAGGTGTACAGCAAAGTGATTCAATTATACACACATGCACACACATATATATTTTATCAGATTATTTTCCATTATAGGTTATTAGAAGATACTGAATATAGTTCCCTGTGCTATATATTAGGTCCTTGTTATTTATCTATTTTATATATAGCAGTATGTATCTGTTAATCCCAAATTCCTAATTTATACCGCCCCCTTTCCTCTTTGGTAAGCATAATTTTGTTTTCTATGTCTGTGAGTCTGTGTTTTGTAAATAAGTTCATTTGTATCATTTTTTAAAGATTCCACATATAAGAGATATCATATGATATTTGTCTTTCTCTGTCTGACTTACTCCACTTAGTATGATAATCTCTAGGTCCATCCATGTTGCTGCAAATGGCATTATTTCATTCTTTTTTATGGCTGAGTAATATTCCATTGTATAAATATACCACATCTTCTTTATCCATTCTTCTTTCAATGGAGATACATTTAGGTTGCTTCCGTGTCTTGGCTATTGTAAATAATGCTGCTATGAACATTGGGGTGCATGTATCTTTTTGACTTAGAGTTTTCATCTTTTCCAGGTACAGGGCATGGATCTCTTTTATTTAACTCACTGCTGTGTTCTCAGCATCTCGTCTAGAGACTAGATTGTAAGGCATGGATTTTTGTCTGCTTTGCTCATGACTGTAGTCCCAGAATGTAGAGTAGTAAATGACATTAAAAAATATAGTTACAGATTGCATCTGGATTTTGGTTGTTCAGATAATAGCAATATACTAGCTTTGCAAAGCAGTGCTGCAGTCTTGCCCATCTTTAGGCTTGTGTGCTTTTGCAAAGTATTGAATTCAGAATTCAGAAATTCTCTATTTGTTTTAGATACTTTAAATTATGCTGTATAGAGGTAGAAGATTTTTCCAGAAGAAAACAGTACTACCCATTTTTGGGGGGAGGCTGTCAGTGGCCCTTGATTCCTTAACTCAAAGTTAAGAAAACCAACCACATCCAATATACCCTGCTTACTGATAAAAAGGAAACAGTTCACATGACCTTATCTATTGTCTAATGTCCTTGAGAGAGTCTGAGGGAGGCGGTGGGGAAAAATAAGTGATGGCTCTTTCTAGACATTGAGTTTCTACATGGTCACCTGGTATTTTCTGTATTCGTGGAGAGGTTATAAGCTGTCATGGTGGGCATAATTATAACAATTCTTCTATTTAACAATTAATTTTTCTGTGAGAAAGAAACTCCAATTATTTGGTGATGATAGTATAGATTTTCTAAGAATATACTTACCTCTTTACAGTCATATTTGGTGTTAATGCCAGGTAATAGATTAGAAACCTCACCATCGTAAAGTTAAAATTAACCAGTTAAATATATGCCCACATTGTCAACAATTATTGCTTCTTTGTGTCTTAATAATAACATGGCTTGAAATAGTAATTTGGAGTAAAAAAACCACAGTTGTCTTTTCCCCCCCACCCTCCTTCATACATTTTAACTTTTAAATATGCCCCACATCTCCTTTCTTTATTTTAACTTTAATGATCTTTTCTCTCCTGCACCAATGTGTCTAGAAGAGAGCAGGTGAATGGCTAGAAATGAGAATGGTGGCGGGGTGGTGGTGGTGGGGGGGGGGAACGAATGAGAAAGGAGCAAATACTAAAATGAATTTCTTTCCAGAAAAGAAAACAGTGGAATAATTTAGGTCCTTTCACTAAATGATGGTCTGTTTGCCTTCTTAATCCCACCTTCCCCCAGCTCCCAGATTCACTCACACCCATGAACATTTTTTGAAAATGAAAGAAAAATGCATGCTAAATATATACCAAGTCAATTTATGTTGGTGTTTTCCTTTCTTCATTTCTGTAACTGATTTTGGCACCTTAATACAATGATGATAGAATGCAAATCTTTATACAGTAACCTAGTTAGGATTCCTACAATAAATAATTCCCATATCCATCACTTTTAAAGCATCATTGCAAAGAGTAGAGTGCAGCAATGTGCTCTTATGTTTCTTATTTTCCAGATCAATCTGTTTTTCTTAATTTTAATTTATAATCAGCACAACTGAAGCTTCCTAATCATATCAGACATGCCAATCCTTTCAGAAGCAAATCTGATTTAACATCAAGGAGCCTGGCTTGTGTTCATGGAGTAGGGGTTTTTTTCCCACTGCTTCCCAGAAGTTTCTAGCTGGGACTTAACACATTTACACAGCTGAGATCCAAACCAGTTTCCTAATATTTGGTGGACAAAAATCTCTCTCAATTGAGCCAAGTAATCTACCATCTGGTCAGCATAGCAGAGGATGTACCCAAGCGGGTGACTCTGGAGTTTCTTGTTTGTAGTTTTGGTGGAGAGGAAGAAAAATAAAGGAAATTGCTCTTGAAAAAGTCTGGAATACATTAGAAGATGCTTCTTTTAAGGTGGAGTATTTACCTTAAGCTTTTAAAGAGATGTATGGAAAAGGATAGAATATAGCCTTATTGTCTTATTTTGGTTTGCATCTCAGAACAGTTTAATCTAACAGACAAACACCACTGATCCTATCTTAAAGGATATACAGTTTTCCAAGGAGGAACTTTGTGGGTATTTTTGGCCTATAAAACAGATAGCGGATGAGCTTTCCTTGCTAGCTGCAAGCTGGAGCCTGTGTCAGGCTTCACTAGGCACACAAGGCTCTGATTTTGTATCGTTAAAGACTCATTATCTCTTTTAACTACTGTTGAAAGCATTCATCCATGACTCTAGCTACTACTGAAACAATAGAGGCTCCTAGCTCAGTAATAATGCTTTCTTTTTTTTTTTGCCAGCTTAAAGAGCCTTTAAAGGACGGATTGCCTTTCACAATGCAGAAACAAAAAGCTCCTGCTCAGGAAAATATAAAAGCTTATTTCTGTAAGTAACTTCAATTTTAAAGATTGGAGGAAAATCATCTGACGTGAGTTTCTCCGATCTGGGAGTCTGAGTATACCTGAATGTTAAATTCCTACTGGGGGAAATATTACATTTTCCAAAGGAGAATGACATGCCTTACTTATGCTTAGTTTCAAAGAGAAAAATACTTTAATAAGAATGAAACAGGCTTGGTGTATTGATCTTGCCAATTTGTTTGGTATTAATATATATTTGGCAGGGAGCTAAAGTCTCCATTGAATTCAGCAGTGGATTATATGAACAGTAATTTTTACATTTACCCGCTTTGTTTACACTTTCATTATACCTCTACTGCATTATCTGATGCCTTCATACAGTTTTCAATCTTATAGCCACTTTAATCTCCTCTTGCACTCAGCATATCTGAGTGAGTTTGTTGGCATAAGGGAATTTTGAAGGTTATATTACAGTACATGAATCAACGTAAAATGAAATGCACCGGAGACACGATCAGCCAGTTTTAATTCATTGCAGAAAGTTATAGATACCAAAATGCATTTAATGTAATCTGATCTCTTTATTCAGTCCTGAATTTACGAGGAATTCACCAGGAGTCAAATGACAACTTTGTTTTAAAAATAGTAGTCTATATTGAATGCCATTTTAATATATCTCTGACATATTTACATTTAAAGAGTAGGGAAAAGTGGAATCTTTGAACATAAATTTCTCTTTTCATAGAAAAGCAAAGCCTGAGAAAGATAATACTTTTGTTCATTAAAACATTATCTGTCATTGTAACATAGGTCAGGTTGGTGATAACAGTTAAATAAATCTAGCTCATCAGTACGGCTGGTAAACAGATTAGAAGCCCCCTAGAATACTGAGCATTTCATTTTAAAAAGGAGGCAAATAGCATCATTGTGCTCAGGTCTATTGAAAATGTTTTATGTCAACAAGCCTGCTCTTTCCCTGGAATGATCAAATGTTCTCAGTTCAGGCTGGTCAACAAGAAGACACGGACAGTGGCTTCCCAGACAACTTCTCTACCAGCAACACATATAGATGTTAAACCTCAGTCAATTATTGTTTGGTTATAAGACATGATCCTTCATTTGGGGTCCTAAGTTGTTTTGGTAATGCTGTCCCCATCAAAATCACTCATCTTACCTGGGAATTTTTCATATTTCTCATATTTGAGAAATCTCCTTTTCTCACAAACCATAGCACGGGACTTTAGGTTGAAGGGCAAATGTGGGAATACTACTTGCTATTTTTATTTCAACACACAGAATTTGTAATCCATTCCAAAACAAACAAAATTTCCTTTTTGTGTCTCTGAAAATTTCCTATTGTTTATGTAGAAAAGCTATGTAAAGCCCAAGGAAATAACACAGTGTGTTGTAACTAATACATTGATAGCATCTTAGCTCATTAAATGTCAAAATTATTATCACTATTATAAAAATAATATTTAAGACATAGAGACTGTAAGTGTATTTTATATATTATGCTTCTATTAGCTATAAATAAAATTGTATAAATAATAAATACTTTATTAAGTATGTGAAATAAAATTTTAGGTTTCACCACAAATGTTATGTAATAATAACAGCATTTGGATGGAGGTCTTTCTGAGTGATTAGTTTAATAGATGATTTTGTAACTAGAGCTGAATTCTATATCACTTCAGCATTATATTTACGGTAATAATAGTCAAATGTCTAGTTTTTATTTAATAGACGTAAATTTTCATTCAAAGAGTATTCCAAAGCAAAAATGCACCACTTTCAAATACTTTTATTTATTTGGTTCATTTTACTCTTGGAAAATAATGAAATAGTACTATATTTCCTTTATATTTCTTTCAAAAGTAGATCATGGGGATGGAGAAGAGATAAAAGAGTTAACATATTGAAGGAGAAATTATTTTTAGAATCAATGACCAGACGCCCTAGAATTTTTGGTTCAGATAAATCAGGAGTAAAAACAATTTATGAGAATCATCTACCAACAGTCTGTCCAAATAGACGTATATCCCCAGAGGGAAAGCTTGATCCAATCCAATTTAAATGAGGTAAGAAAAAGGGTTTCCACCATTTCCTTTGAAAGAGTAATTTTCCCAGAGTCCAACAAACATCAGTGTTAGAAACAGTGTTAGAAAATACCTCTTAATACACAGTCTGAGTATTCCCTGACTCAGTTGCTCCATTTCTTCTCTGATCCTTTCAAAAATTGGTTGACTAGTCATACCCTCCCTCAGTATCCACCTATTCAAGCTACATTTAGTTCTGTATGTTTTCATTATGGTTCAATTCCTCTAATCAAAGTTATTTTGTTTTTTTTTTTTTGGTAAATCTGTGGCAAGTTAGTGTTTTAACTATGCTTTTATAAGTGGTAAGAAGAAAGAGTCTTTTCTAACTTGTAAACACAATCTCTAATAATGTAGCCCAACTTAGGATGCCCAAGAAAATCATATACTGAGAGCTTTTCAGTACTAACTTGTTGCGTCTCTTTCTTTTGAATATCCGTATACTTTGACTTTTTCAGGGTAAATCTCAAGTGATCTTTATTCCCTCTACCTGTGTAAGTTGTCTCAGTTATGCCAGGCTTGCCAAATAGGATGAGAAATATTGATTGTTTATCTTTGCTCCTCTGAGCTACCTTTCACAACCTTGATAACTGTTTCAACTATATTTGAGTCACAAAAGTGAGCACAGCAAAAATATAATAGAGAAATCATTAACACCAGCTCTGGGTACATAGTCTTAAAGTAAAATTAATAACTGACTTGATTATTATCTTGTATTAACAGAACTTTGGGATGAAATGGCCAAAGTTGTATTTGACATACAAATTGATTTTCTTTCCTTTCTAGGCGAGAAGATTGGTGGTGGTGCTGGGGTAAGTGGAGTGATTGGAAACAGGCAAGTTTTGTGATGAGAAACCATGAGGATGGTGTCTAAAACAGCACTTTGGAGGAGGATATGCAAGGGCTTCATTCAGGTGCAAGGGCTTAGAACATTGAAATGAGTGCTTGCAGAAGACAAGAGTCCCTGTGGTCCGCTTGCAGCATCCTAAACCCCAATCAGTAATCCCCAACCTTCTCTATATCTTTCAGTATTCTTTCCTCCTCATCAGCACTCCTTTTCCACCCATTTGGAGTTGGCTTTTAAGGGATGAAGATTTTATTCATTCTGGGAAAGTTCAGATTTTAACAAGATTTTGCATAAAAAAAGGCTTCAAGATTTCAGGTGTGCAGGTGACACTTTTAAACAAGATGCTCTTTGCACAGATAATTCCATGGTTCTTGGAGATGGAGTCAATTCACCTAATCCATCCAAATTTCAGTTGTTTTCCAAATGTTCAAAATCATGTAGATGTAATAGAGAAATAGTTTGTAATTTGCCAGAAATGTGATAGAACTGATCAGGTATATGAAACCTGTTATTCAAATTGGCAAGTATGAGGAAATATTCTTTGGTTCGCCTACAGTGCTAACATTGAGACTTATTCATCTTAGAAGAAAAAAATAGCAAGAAAAAATCTATGGTGGTCAACTTTTTTAAAAGATCAGTCATTATCTTGTCTCGATAACCTGTGCTTCTCCAACAATTTTTGTTTTGTTACACCTCCACAGTATGCTGTCTATGACACCTGTTAAAGTTGCCATCTGGGCAGTCATTTATATTTTTTCTTGAAAACCATGGGTCTGTTCACCAGAATGAATGTTAAGAACAGTTACAATCTTGATGGGAACAAATGCAGCAATGGTTAATTGATGATACTCATAAAGGAATAAACATTGCAATACTACAAACATTAATACAACCTGTGGTCCTCACACCACACTTTGAAATCTGGTCTTGCCACTGGTCAGTAATTGAATATAATCAAGTATTGTTCCACTACATGTATATTAATGTAAATATTTATAACTCTCTTGCATTTGGAAATTTGCTGTCTAACCATATCACCAATGTTATCAGAGTCCAAAAAAGAAAAGAAAGCTTTGATAAAGAAGTCAAATAGAAAGTAAAAGCTCTGAGTGTAGTTGACACTGAAGGTTAGGGGCAAGGGTGTAGGAAGGAAAGCTGGGATACAAAATGATGCCTGTTAATTCATATAGCAACTGCGTGCATCCATTTAAGGGAATGCAAACACATGAAAAAATTAAATGACCAAATCCAATTATATGCATCAATCCTATCTTCTTGAGCAATTATCATTCTTTTGTAAACTGCAATTTTGGCCACTTGTGTGTACCAACCCTTAATTGTTAGTAATTCTCCAGTTTTCTAGCATTTTGTAAAGAGATATTTAGCACACAACACTGCTGCTGCCAGCTATTTACACTGTAGAACTGAATTACCAAACAGACACACAAAAATCCTGGGAGGCAGCCACTTGTGGCATTCTTAAGTATTTTGCTCTTTTACTTGATATTTAAATACAGAAAATTATTGACAGAATCAGTGATAATCATAAGAATCCCGGGCCATGGCTACTATTTTTCTTTCCGCGTCACAATCTCATCAAGAATTATAGAGACTCTTTCCTATATTAAATGATACAAATATAAACAAGGACCATCATGACTGCTTCTGCTGGTGATTTACTAAAACCCTCCATTTTGCTCAGAAATATAATTTTTAATAAACAGTAGGAATAGAAACTAGTCATAATAATGTACCAAGCAATCTTTCAAAAATGTCTGTGTGTACTTCCTACAGACTTGAACAATATTTTCTTTATAATCAAGTAAGCAGGTTGGTGACATTGTTTAGGAATTTCTAATGTCATGGAGTATCCAGGGTGGGCATGGTTGGGAAGACTCCCTAGATTTCTTTACTCTTTCTTCAAAAAGGAAGCCATTGGGAACCTTAAATACATGTTACTAAGTGAAAGAAGCCAATCTGAAAAGGCTACATACTGTGTGATTCCAAAAATATGACATTCTGGAAAAGTCAAGCTATGGAGACAATAAAAAGATGAGTGGTTGCCAGAGTTGGGGTGCAGGGTGTGATGAATAGGCAGAGCACAGAGGATTTTTAGGGCAGTGAAAATACTCTATATGATATTGTAATGATATATGTCCTTGTACATTCATCCAAACCTGTAGAATATACAACACCAAGAGTGAACCCTAAGGTGAACTATGGATTTGAGGTGATTATTATGGGGCCAATGTAGGCTCATTCTTGGTAAAAAAAAGTGTACTATTCTGATGAGTGAATGTTGATTATGGGGGAGACTATGTATGTGTGGGAGCAAGAGGTAGGTTCATGGGAAATCTCTGTACTTTCTGCTCAGTTTTGTTGTAGACTTAAACTACTCTTAAAAATTGTCTTTTTAGAAAGGGGGCCATTGCACTGGTTCATCTCAAAGATGCCTCATGGGTTTCTGAGGGTGGCCTTTAGTGACACTTTAAATTGGTTAGTGAAGGGTAATGCTGATGGCTGGTGGAAAAGAGCTGGCTGGCCCTGGACTCAAGAGATTTGAATTCTCCTGATCTTCTTTTCCTCACTAGTTATGCAATTCATGTACACAGCCTGGGGTTTGATTTCCTCATCTATCCAATGAAGACATTGAATGAGATTTGTAAAATACCTTCAAATCCCAAGTTTTGTTTGGTTTTGTTTTGTTTTTCTTTTAACAGCCAGTGATTTGTCACTTGTATATTTTCCCGAGCATTTCCTTGCTTATGGTTATTTGAAGCTATTTTTGTGATATCTTTACTGGTTTTTTTTATTGCCTGTTCTTGTGTTTGTTGCCTTCTTTAATGGACTTTTGAAAAAAGTCTAAATATAAGCTATTTTAGAATGAATAGTTTCTTCTCATGTCTTTTATTATTTGACCCACCTTTTTCTCCTGTTATTTTTGGACTGCTAAATTGAAAATACTTTTTTTTTTTTTTAATTCTCCTGTTCCCTAATCTCTTTGTTTGGAATGATTTACTTTTGAATTTGATCTTGTTTGCCAATTCTCATAAGGTTGCATTTAGTCCATGGACATCCTGAGATCTTTCAGACATCTGAAAAATCAGAAATTTCAGTACTCTGCCCACCCTGTTCTTTTTGTGTTTTCTTATTGCGTATTCATGAAAGCCTAGATTCTCCCTTTGGATTTAGAAACTCTTCCAACTTATGTTGTAAATTTTATTTATTTTTTAGTTCTAATTAACATTCCATTTAGTCCATTTCTGGCTGGATAGCAATCATCTTATGTCCAAAACTGAACATATTACCTTCCCATCCCAAAATGTTCCTGTGCCCTCTTTCCTCTCTTAGAAAATGATGTCATTATCCACGAAGTCTCCACTGCTAGAAACATTGGCATCATACTCAGCATCATTTTTTCTTATTCCTCATCCAATAGTTCACCATCCTCATTGCCACAGCCTCACCTTATTCTTCTTTATGCCATGTACCATCACTTCTGAAGATGTAGTCTTTATAATGTAGAGCTATGTGAGAGGAGTTCCAGAAGATTGAGGATGCCTGCAAGAATGGAGATTGGCATCTCATTTCTCAGTTGGTCGTTTGGCTGGGCAGCTGACTTGTTCATTTGCCAAGCATCTACCTGGGTAGGACAAAAGCCATTAGAAAGAAAGAGATGACAGCGCACAGCAGAGGAACAGAGGCAGAGCATCCTCTGTGCAGAGCATCCTCTGTCATCCGTAAAGGTGTGTGAGTTCTCAACAGGCCAGTGGGCATCACAAAGCCCTAGAGTTTGGGTCAAAGGACTCAGAAAGAAGCTGTGTGTTTTTTGCTGGGGGCAGGAGTTGGAAGATTTGGAAAAAATTGAGCTGGAGCTGCTTAACTGCACACAGAGGTCCACAGCAGCCAAAAAACAGAGATAGGCAGCCTGGAAAGATGCCCATAGAATTAGGCCTGGAAAATGGAAAGTGGAAGGAGATATGTCTCAGATGAAGCATGTGTCCCAGAGCAGATCATGAAAACCTTCAGCCCCTGCAACAAGGTCAAGGTGAAGAAAGAAGAATTAGAAAGGGAAACCTACCCTTTCCTTCTTCAGATCCCTGCAGCCATAAACCTTAGCTGCAGTAGGTAAATGAGTATTTAAATGTGGTCAAAAAAAAAGAAGTTTTAAAGAGGATAGTAGCTGAAAATGAAAAGTTACAACTTTAATAACTGGAAGTGTTCAAGAGAGTTTGAAATCTGCCCAAGATGTGATTTAGTACATATCCATAGGATAGGGCAATTTGACATACTGAAAAGGACAATGGTTTGCGAATAAAAACGATATCATGTTTTCACTCCACCAATCTGTGACAATTCCATAAACCACTTAGCTATCACATACCATATTGCATGGTATTTCTATTTACATGTCTATTTTCCCTCCTAGGTCACCTATATCCCTAGTTCCTCGCATTTCATGCATGTTCAAAGGTTTTGCTAATGAATGAAGGAATACATGCATGAACAAATGAGTGTTCAGAACAGTGTACAAAAGCAGATATGAGATCCTCAAAAGGAGAAGAATTAGGCAAAAATAATAAACTACATCCCTAAGGGACAGGTGCTATTTAAATACTGAAACATGTATATTCATCACTAAAAATAAAATTCATAACAAGCCGCCTGTTTGTACTCCATTCTACTCCCCTTTCCATCCTAGCCTCTCTTTCTTTTAATCTAAATTCTTCCACTCCCACAAAAGACATAGGATTGCTACTGTACTTTAAATATTATACCACTTGTGTTTTTTGGTCATAGTCTATTTACTGGCTAGTTCTGTATGTTAACTACTATTTAGATACTGTGAATGATTATGTAAAACTTCGAATTAAAACAGGCCATCATTTTTGCTGGGTGATCATTTTCCTTCTCCATATTTTGTAACGCAAGATTCTCAAATCATCTGATGTAGTTGCTTTAACAAGTTTTGAAACTGCAAATATGAACTTTTCTTGGTTTTAGACCCATGCCCATGTGAAGCTGTTTCACAAGATTGAGAATATGCTACTTCTCTTCTTTAAAAAACAGTAGTTTTCCTTGCTTTCTGCTTTGGAGTTGCAAACCAATACTGCCATCCACTGTTCCTTTGGATAATCTTTTTCCCACAGTTCTTGCCAAGATGTTTTGCGAAGAAAACCTGACAACAAAATTAAGTTCTTTGAAAGGATGGGGAGTTTGTTACTTTCGGGCAAGCACTGCACTGAAGATCGTAAAGGAATCAAACATCATGACTTATCTTTTTCCAAATGCCTTGATGGAGAAAGCACTCTCTCAAAATGTGAGCAAGTAAATGAGCAATCTATAGAGTAAACTTCTTCCTGGACATCACAGGAGGGGAAAAAAATCACCTAGTGCCTCTTTGATCACTGCTTAACTTTGCTTCATGTAGCTCCCCAGGCTCAGGGTTATTTCTCATCGCAGTCATATTCTAATGTTTTAGGAAGAAAGCCAGTCTTTTCCTCCAAGCCAGCACACAGGGTTCTCTGTTTGTCTTATACTTTCAGAAAAGTCCTCCAACTCTTTGAGAGCAAAGCCCATGTTCCTAACGTCTAACGCTTCTAACTGATTTGATTCCTTTTTGTTCTGCTCTGTAGGTATCCCTTCTGTATTATGCATCTCTTTTGAGCCTTACCCTTTCTCTCTTCAGTTCAGTTTTCAACTAATAAATTTGTAATTAAGATTATGAGGAATTCCTTATTTTTCTTTCTTATGAAACATAATTGACCCTTTGGGACATGTGGGCATAATTAAGGGCCAAAAATGTGAGGCTGATTATGTCATTATTGAAAGGCCTTGAGGGGACCTGGTCCAATTCCTGACTCTACATGTGAAGAAACTGAGACCCAGGGAGTCAGTAATGGCAAAGCCAGTGGCAGAAGCCAGGTCTCTCAACCCTGGTCAAAGCCTTTTTCCTGCAAAATGCTCCTCCCAGATGCACAGTTCATCTCTTTGTCCCTGGGTTATAGGACATCTTAAGTGGCTTTAAAAAAAAAATAACATAAACCTCTCTGAAGACTTCTTTGTTCCTCTGTGCACCTCATACTCCTCTTGACTGTCAACTCCCGGAAAAGTAGCAGGATGTCTAGGTTGAGAAAGAGTTCACGACAATGACATCCTTCTTTCCTTTCACTCAGGAGAGGAGAAGGTATGTGAGCAAGATAGCCTGGAAAGAATAGAGAGGAGGGCTGTCTGTCTTTTAGTCCTGTTTTGGTAAGAGGACAATTAAATATTATTTTACTTATCTAGATTTATAGCTCCTACATCAGGAGATCTCAGTTCCTTCATTCATACAGACACCATTTATGTTTGAACTGTTCTTTGGATTTATGCAGGCCATATCTCCTCAGTGTCTCTTGAAATAGCCCTCAAGCAGGCCACATGGTAATACTGGAAAGCTGAATGGCTGTCTCAATGTTTGTTCAATGCTATTCATTCAGCAACCACTTTTTTCTGCTTGAAAAAAACACACCAATATGTTGTTTCTATTCCCATCATATTCCAACCCAGTGGGGTGCTGGTACTTTTTATTTTATGAATTGACATTGTGTAGGTGTGAGGTTGAGCTGTACAAAGTTTTCCTGCGAAAGAAGATGGTGCTGGAATTCTTTAAGGAAAATCATTTCTTTCTCTAATAACAGATTTTTTTCTAAATAAATGATTATCAAAGATAAAAGTGATTTAGAGAAGTTAGTGGAGGCTGCTAGGTAAAATGTACCCTGAGAGAAGGACCACAGTGGGCAGAAAAGGGGCTGATAATTTTAATTATAACATAAAAAGTAGTAAGAAAATGACTCTTTACCAATATTGTATGTAATAAGCATTATGTTCAGAATTTGGAATGTATTATCTCATTCCTCATAAAGGTCTGGAAGCAATTATAATTATACCCACTTTTCAGTTGAATAAACTAAGACTGGGAGAACAAGAGATTTCTCTGAGATCACTTAGAAAATAAAGGCCAACATGAGGAATGAGTCCAGGTGTGTCTGAATAGAAAGCTTACAGAAGAAAGTGAGCTTAAGGCATCTGCTGGCAATAAGAAGTTCATTTACTTGTCTGGAGTGAAAAATTCATAAGAAATATTGGGGCAGGAACCCAGAAAGATAGGAATTCTGAATGCTAGGTTGAATTTATTTAATTTTATTCTATAGACAATGAGGAATCATTGGTGCTTTTAAGAGATACGGAGGAGTCATCAAAATTGTGTTTTAGAAAAAAAAAATATCCGGTAGTCATGTGCAAAGTGGACATTGCAAACAATAAGACCAATTTGAGAACTACTCCAATAGCCCAGGAATGATGCTAATGGGAAGATGAAAAAAAACAATTTTTATAGGGTGACCTTACAGCATAACGCAAAATGACCTGATGATGTAAATAATTTATTCATTCACTTATTCCACTAATATTTATCACTATGCTAAGGATTGGCATCTTATACTTCAATCAGGAACCTATATATATTTTTGAATGCTCTCATTGAACACTTTTTTTTTGAATTTTATTTAATTTATTTTTTTATAGAGCAGGTTCTTATTAGTTATCCATTTTATACATATTAGTGTATATATTCAATCCCAATCTCCCAGTTCATCACAACACCACCCCACCCCCATGCCACTTTCCCCCCTTGGTGTCCATACGTTTGTTCTCTACATCTGTGTCTCTATTTCTGCCCTGCAGACCGGTTCATCTGTACCATTTTTCTAGGTTCCACATATATGCATTAATGTACGATATTTGTTTTTCTCCTTCTGACTTACTCTGTATGACAGTCTCTAGATCCATACACGTCTCTACAAATGACCCAATTTCGCTCTTTTTTATGGCTGAGTAATATTCCATTGTATATATGTACCACAACTTCTTTATCCCTTCGTCTGTCGATGGACATTTAGGTTGCTTCCATGACCTGGCTATTGTAAATAGTGCTGCAATGAACATTGGGGTGCATATGTCTTTTTGAATTATGGTTTTCTCTGGGTATATGCCAAGTAGTGAGGTTGCTGGGTCATATGGTAATTCTATTTTTAGTTTTGTAAGGAACCACTGTACTGTTCTCCATAGTGGCTGTATCAATGTACATTCCCACCAACAGTGCAAGAGGGTTCCCTTTTCTCCACACCCCCTCCAGCATTTGTTGTTTATAGATTTTCTGATGATGCCCATTCTAACTGGTGTGAGGTGATACCTCATTGTAGTTTTGACTTGCATCTCTCTAATAATTAGTGATGTTGAGCAGCTTTTCATGTGTTTCTTGGCCATCTGTATGCCTTCTTTGGAGAAATGTCTATTTAGGTCTTCTGCCCATTTTTGGATTGGGTTGTTTTTTTAATATTGAGCTGCATGAGCTGTTTATATATTTTGGAGATTAATCCTTTGTCCGTTGATTCGTTTGCAAATATTTTCTCCCATTCTGAGGGTTTGCCTTTTCATCTTGTTTGTAGTTTCCTTTGCTTTGCAAAAGCTTTTAAGTTTCATTGGGTCCCATTTGTTTATTTTTGTTTTTATTTCCATTACTGTAAGAGGTGGATCAAAAAAGATCTTGCTGTGATTTATGTCAAAGAGTGTTCTTCCTATGTTTTCCTCTAAGAGTTTTATCATGTCTGGTCTTACATTTAGGTCTCTAATCCATTTTGAGTTTATTTTCGTGTATGGTGTTAGGGAGTGTTCTAATTTCATTCTTTTACATGCAGCTGTCCAGTTTTCCCAGCACCACTTATTGAAGAGACTGTCTTTTCTCCACTGTATATCCTTGCCTCCTTTGTCATATATTAGTTGACCATAGGTATATGGGTTTACCTCTGGGCTTTCTATCCTGTTCCATTGATCTATATTTCTGTTTTTGTGCCAGTAGCATATAGTCTTGATTACTGTAGTTTTATAGTATAGTCTCAAGTCAGGAAGTCTGATTCCTTCAGCTCCGTTTTTTTCCCTCAAGACTTCTTTGGCTATTCGGGGTCTTTTGTGTCTCCATACAAATTTTAATATTTTTTGTTTTAGTTCCATAAAAAATTCTATTGGTAATTTGATAGGGATTGCATTGAATCTGTAGATTGCTTTGGGTAGTAGAGTCATTTTCACAGTATTGATTCTTCTAACCCAAGAAAGTGTTATATTTCTCCGTGTGTTTATATCATCTTTGATTTCTTTCATCAGTGTCTTATAGTTTTCTGCATACAGGTCTTTTGTCCCTAGGTGGGTTTATTCCTAGGTATTTTATTCTTTTTGTTGCAATGGTAAATGGGAGTGTTTCCTTAATTTCTCTTTCAGATTTTTCATCATTAGTATAAAGGAATGTAAGAGATTTCTGTGCATTAATTTTATATCTTGCTACTTTACCAAATTCATTGATTAGCTCTAGTAGTTTTCTGGTGGCATTTTTAGGATTCTCTCTATATAGTATCATGTCATCTGCACATTGACAGTTTTATTTCTTCTTTTCAAATTTGTATTCCTTTTATTTCTTTTTCTTCTGTGATTGCTGGGGCTAGGACTTCCAATGATATGCTGAATAATAGTGGCGAGAGTGGACATCCTTGTCTTGTTCTTGATCTTAGAGGAAATGCTTTCAGTTTTTCACCATTGAGAATGATGTTTGCTGTGGGTTTGCTGTATATGGCCTTTATTATGTTGAAGTAGGTTCTCGGTATGCCCAGGGAACCTATATTTTTTAATTGGACATTTTATTTGGAAATAATTGTAGATTCATATGCAATTTTAAGAAATAATGCAGAGATAATCTTGTGTACCCTTTATTCAGTTTCCCCCATTTTTAACATCTTGCAAAAATTCTAGTTTATATCATCACCAGGATATTGATATTGGTATAGTCCACTGATCTTATTCAGATTTCCCTATGTTTACTTATACTCCATGTGTTTGAAATATTATTTATTCTATAGGTACAGTATATTCTTATTATGCTCGTTTAACCAGTTTCTATCATAAATCCTCACCAGTTCCCCAGCTCACCACAAGGAGAGTCTAAGAACTTTGTTTAAATGCACCATGGACTAGCCTGCCCATCACTCAGGTCCCAAACTAACAGGTTTGAAACTGTGTTTGTCTTACTTCTTGTGGTTAAAACCTGCTTATCTTTTCCTTCAACTGACTTTCATCTTTCCCGGAAGTTTTGGGAACTTGTGATGTATTTTTCTATCATTCCAGTAAACACAGTTCATTACTATACTGAAATGGCCCTCACTCTTAGAGAGCTGTATATTCTGCTCCTCTCAGGATTCATATTCTTCTCGAACCTGCCTGGATCTGTCTACTTGAAGACCTCCAAGTAGGTCATACAAGACCCACAGATGTGACTTCTGACTCACGAGCAGTGTGACTTTTAGTCTCAATATTCTTGTTCCTTCTACTCCAAAATCTCATGATGCTGTGGGAAGCTTACCCTGCATTTTCTGTCCTTTTAATTCTTGTTTTGTACCTGCTTTTTATCCTCTCAGACTACCTGGGCTCTCACTTTGCCTGCTCAGCATCCCCTAAAACCTTTTCTTCAGGAGGGAATCTGAGAACTTATTGCACACCGTGTACATGGTCCATGCAGCTAACAAGGGGGAGCAAATGTGTGGGCATCAGCAGTGCTTTGAGGATGGCATTTGGTTAGGGAAACCCAGGATTGTCTATCTAGGGGAAGTGGTATAATATGAAAAGCACTAGACCCTGAAAGTAGACTGCCTGGATTTGAACCCAGGCTCTGCGACTTAGTGCCTATGTGACCTTGGGAAATTACTTACCATCTCTGAGCCTCAATTTCTGCATCTGTAATATGTAAAAAGTAACAGTTCTTCACAGCATTGCTTTAAGTATTAGATGAGCTAGTGTAACTTAAGCACATAGCATCATGCTTGGCACACAGTAAGCATCCAGCTCTTAGTGTTATAATTTAAAAAGGCATAGACATAACTGGGGTGTGGCATGCATGCAGCACCTATAGGTCTCCTGATGGCTAGATTATTTTAAAAACTGCCTTTTCTTATTACCCAAATTTATTCTTCTATCCTTCATAGTTGTTGTATTGCTGGATAATATGGCAAAATTTTTTAAATGCTTGAATTTTGTTTCTAAAGAGTAATAAAACACATGTTTATGGGGGCTTTCTTGTATCTGTATCATGCTACAGAGATATCTGTGTGTGTTTTTGGAAAAGAGGAAGGGGACAAGTGTATTCAATATGTATTAATCGGGAATCTATATTTTATTTGGAAATAATTATAGATTGATTTGCAATTAAAAGTAGTACAGAGATACCCTGTGAATTCTTTACCCAGTTTCCTCCATTTTTAACATGTATTATGTGTAGTCTTATACTAATACTTTAGACTTGTTAACTCAAATAGTCTTTAAAATAACCCTTTGGAGCAGGTATCAAATTCTGCAATATAGGGCTTCCCTGGTGGCGCAGTGGTTGAGAGTCCGCCTGCTGATGCAGAGGACACTGGTTCGTGCCCCGGTCCGGGAAGATCCCACATACCGCAGAGCGGCTAGGCCCGTGAGCCATGGCCGCTAAGCCTGCGCATCCGGAGCCTGTGCTCTGCACCTGGAGGGGCCACAGCAGTAAGAGGCCCGCATACCGCAAAAAAAAAAAAAAAAAAAAAAGTCTGCAATATTTAGAAGAGGATATTAAGACTCAGAAAGATTAAATAACTTGTCCAAGGTCACAGGTCTAATCCCTGACAGGTCAAAAGTAGAACACAGTGCTCTTTACACTATAATATATCTCCTTCTCTGCCTGTTCTGTGTGTTCTTGGAGAAGCTGTAGTAAAAAGAAATGATGGGTTAATGAATAGCTAATGCAATAAATTTAAGAATTTGGTGACAATTCTTTTTTGAAAATAGTTTATACAGACCCACTTTGAAGTGAGATTTCCAAGCCTACATTTTCACTGCCAATTCCAGAAAAAGCCCAATTAAGGGCATTAAAATGAAATTAACTTAAAAAAAATCCCTACTGTTTTATTTTTTTAAGTTTGAGTTAAAATAATCTTAGTAACTCAATGAAAGTGTTCTTTGATATCTTCATGTTTCTTGCTTTGCATCTTGCAGTTACATAACAGTCACAAAATAATATTTTGAGAGAGAAAATGAAAACAGTAGAGCTAATAATTTGGCAGTGTTTAAGAGTGCCAAAATATTTTCAGCAAAGTGTTGATTCTCACCATGTTTATCCCCTTTCCTTTCCTCCACCCTGCTAGAATTCTCTGCTGGCAATCAAGCTGGCTAAGGTTAGGAAGATTACCAGATGCAGCAATTGCTACGCCAAAGTGAATTAATAACTAGGCAAAACGCCCTCTGAATAAATTTTTGTCAAGGTCAGAGGGATTCTCAGTTCTGGGAGGGGAAGTGTCCTTTGAAGAAAGGATGGATAGAGTCAACAGCAGTCCCTGAATCCATACCTCAAAGGATCTACCCCCTCTTTCAGTCACAAACAAACACCATTTATCTACCTGTTGTTCAAATCCTTCCTAATTCTGGAAGTTATCAGCAGCTTTTTTCTGATTATTGTTGATTAGCCCTTAGGCTCTAATATGCAGTTTCTTTCCCCCTTGATTATTTGATCTTGATTTTTCCTGTGTGACCTCTAAAGTTGTTTGTTTGATAAGTGACACAAAGTCAAAGCAAATTCGGTTGTGTGAAAAGAAGAGTTTATTGGAGCACAGAATCCAAGAAAAAGTTACTCAACAAACTTTAGATCTAGTTGAGGATCCATTGACTTCAACAGTAATATTTGAATTATTTACCAAATCTTGAATGTCAAACTTGAAGCCTTCAGAGTCTGCCTGAGATTTTTAGAAAAAAATAAACATATAACGTTTACTTGTTATATTTACCAAGGCTGACCTGGTATTCTAATTAAGTGTAATCAATGGCCAAATACCACTATCATGTCATTGACCAGGTTTTTGGCGACATGATTTGTATCTCAAAGTTTTTGCTGTTGAGGTTGAATGTAATCCATTCAAATTTAGTTTAACTAAAATCATAACATTAAATTTAGGCAAGACCTTATAAAAATACTGGAAAAAATTAGGAACCAAAACTCCACATCTACTTCAATTATGTTGAAACATGGGAATGTGTTTTAAAATAATAATAAATTCATTTAGTCTTACATCTAGACTTCTGATTACATGTCTTATTCTGAAAAATACCTGTAAAGCCATTCAATTATTACTTTAAGATGCTAAGTCCACCAGATCCTACAGTTTTGTTAACACCTAGAAATAAGCCAAATTGCTAACATATTCGGAATATAAGATTGTCTTTCCCCAAAATAATTATTTACTTTTACAAATGCTTTTTCTGCTTTGTATAAGTGAGTGACAAAAATAGGATTGAAATTTTTGAGATATTGGTTCTATCAAATTTATATGTAAAATTCCTTCAATTTTGAAGCATTATTTTTTAATTAAAAAAGACTTTTGCTATCACTGTACATTTCTCATCAACAATTTGTTTTCATATAGGCTGGTTTTATCTGTTGAATTTTCAAATTAAATCATATATTTTAATAAATATGACTTATTTTTTAATACATCTTTATTGGAGTATAATTGCTTTACAATGATGTGTTAGTTTCTGCTGTATAACAAAGCAAATCAGCTATATGTATACTTATATCCCCATATCTCGTCCCTCTTGCATCTCCCTCTCATCCTCCCTATCCCACCCCTCTAGGTGGTCACAAAGCACCGAGCTGATCTCCCTGTGCCATGCGGCTGCTTTCCACTAGCTATCTATTTTACATGTGGTAGTGTATATATGTCCATGGCACTCTCTCACTTTGTCCCAGCTTACCCCTCCCCCTCCCCATGTCCTCAAGTCCATTCTCTAGTAGGTCTGCGTCTCTAATCCCGTCCTGTCCCTAGGTTCTTCATGACTTTTTTTTTTTTTAGATTCCATATACATGTGTTAGCATATGGTATTTTTTTTCTCTTTCTGACTTACTTCACACTGTATGACAGACTCTAAGTCCATCCACCTAACTACAAATAACTCAATTTTGTTTCCTTTTATGCTGAGTAATATTCCATTGTATATATGTGCCACATCTTCTTTATCCATTCATCTGTCAGTGGACACTTAAGTTGCTTCCATGTCCTGGCTATTGTAAATAGAGCTGCAGTGAACATTGTGGTACGAGACTCTTTTGAATTATGGTTTTCTCAAGGTATATGCCCAGTAGTGGGATTGCTGGGTCATCTGGTCTATTTTTAGTTTTTTAAGGAACCTCCATACTGTTCTCCATAGTGGCTGTATCAATTTACATTCCCACCAATAGTACAAGAGTGTTCCCTTTTCTCCACACCCTCTCCAGCATTTATTGTTTCTAGATTTTTTGATGATAGCCATTCTGACCGGTGTGAGGTAATACATCATTGTGGTTTTGATTTGCATTTCTCTAATGATTAGTGATGTTGAGCATCCTTTCATGTGTTTGTTGGCAATCTGTATATCTTCTTTGGAGAAATGTCTATTTAGGTCTTCTGCCCATTTTTGGATTGGGTTGTTTGTTTTTTTGATATCGAGCTGCATGAGCTGCTTGTAAATTTTGGAGATTAATCCTTTGTCAGTTGCTTCATTTGCAAATATTTTCTCCCATTCTGAGGGTTGTCTTTTCGTCTTGTTTATGGTTTCCTTTGCTGTGCAAAAGCTTTTAAGTTTCATGAGGTCCCATTTGTTTATTTTTGTTTTTATTTCCATTTATCTAGGAGGTGGGTCAAAAAGGATCTTGCTGTGATTTATGTCATAGAGTGTTCTGCCTATGTTTTCCTCTAAGAGTTTGATAGTGTCTGGCCTTTACATTTAGGTCTTTAATCCATTTTGAGTTTATTTTTGTGTATGGTGTTAGGGAGTATTCTAATTTCATTCTTTTACATGTAGCTGTCCAGTTTTCCCAACACCACTTATTGAAGAGGCTGTCTTTTCTCCATTGTATATTCTTCCCTCCTTTATCAAAGATAAGGTGACCATGTGTGTGTGGGTTTAACTCTGGGCTTTCTATCCTGTCCCATTGTAAATAGATCTTTTGATTGAATCAAAAACATTACTATATGGACTATAGCAATGAGAGTAAGATGGAATAATTGTTGCCATACTAAATCTCCTACTGAGAACAACTAGAAAGGATAGATTAATTAAAAGATGATACGTTGAATAGCATCAAAGGGTTTTAAAGCAATGAGGAATAGGGGGCTAAGAATATGGGGAGGGGCGAACCATAGAATTTCTGAGGTCTGGATACAAACAAGAAGCTGAGTTCCTGGGCTTTGCCCAGGAAGGGAGTAGCTGCTGCCAGACTGAGAAGTCCACAGAGCATTTGGCAGTTTTGCAGGACTGCATTAACAAAATTGGAAACTCATGAAACCTCAAATTCATGGTCAGTTTTCCCCTTAACACGTATGCTGAATTCTGAAATATGGGGTGTGGGAAGATAAACAGCTAAGCAAAAAATAGAAAAGCAGAGCAGAGTTTTCTTTAAAATTATGGTAAAGAGATAAAGATTTCATGTGCTTCCAGAGAAAGAGGCTCTGGTAACATACCAGGCTTTCATTGAGAGCCCTGGTGAGCTATGCCATGTAAAGAAGAAATGAACCAAAATTAGATTGAACTCAGCTCACTCCCTAATTGTATCAAGTTGATAAGCTTCTACACAGCCTAGCCAAACAAAGGGTTAAGGAACTCTGGAGGACAAGCTCATCCTTAGCCTCTACAATGTCTATATGCAAATTTATGGCATGAAATCTAAAATTATTAGGCCTGCCAAAAGACAGAACCATAAAACTAAAACTCAAGATAATAATCAGAATATAGGAAAATAAGGAACAGACTTAAAGGTAATCTATATATTGGAATTAGAAGACATGAACTTTAAAGTTATCAAAGATTAATAGTTTTAAGGACTAGATGAAAGATAAGGACATACAGATGAAAAGGTGGAAAATTTTACTAGATAATTAGCATCTATAAAATAAAATAAATGAGAACATTCTAAATCTGATGCAATCACAATACCTGAAATTAACTCAATAGCTATAATTATTCGATTATTCAACACAGCAGGAGACAGAATTTGTAAACTGGAAGACTGCTTAATAGAAAATATCCAAATTGAAGTATGGAGAGAAAAATGATTGAAAATACAGAAAAGAGCATAAGAGACATGTAGGACAATTTCCAAAGCTCCAGCATACATGTAGTTGTCTCTTAAAAAAGGGAGAGGAGAATGAGGTATTCTCATGTATATGAAGAGCTAATGGTAGAGAATTTTCCAAAACTGATGAAAGGTAAGGACCCATAAATTCAAGAAGCTAAGTGAACTCCAAGCAAAACAATATAAAGAAAACAAGACTTAGGCATATTATAGTTGGACTGTTAAAGACCAAAAAACACAGAGAAAAATCTTAAAAGTATGCAGAGAAAAAAAGGCATTATATGTAAATAATAAGCTTACAGTTGACTTCTCAACACAAACTATGGAACTGATAGGGAATGGAAGGTGCTGAAAGAAAAAGATGTCAAATTATTCATCGATAGCAAAAAAAATTAATAAAATAAAATAGACTATACTGTCCATCAACAGTGAAAATAAAACGTAAAAATAAAGTTTAAAAAGGCTTCTGATTATTAGTGAATTTTTTTCTCAGGAAAATAAAAGCTGAAAGTTGTTGTCATCAACAGACCTTCCCTAAAACAAATACTAAAGGAAGTTCTTCAACCAGAAAAAAAAAATGTCCCAGGAGTAAACATAAAAATGCAAAAGGCAAGAGGGAGATGAAGTATTCCAAAGTTCTACCATTACTAGGGAAAGGATAACAGTAATAATTCTTACTTTTATCAGCCAGGTCAAATAGAAAATAGAAGCAGGATGGTGGATATAAATTTAAATGTATCAGTGATTACATTACACACAAAGAATATCTATAAATCTCTAAGAAAGGAACAACAACCCAGTAGAAAAATGGACAAAATATTTGAGTAAGCAGTTACAAAAGAGGATTACCCAATGACCAATAGACCTGAGAAGTTCTCAATTTCATCATAGAAATATAAATTATTTGAGATATTATTAAACATACTCCAAAATAGCTAAAATTTTAAAAAGATAGGTAACATTAAAGATGGGAGACAATGTGGAGAAATTCCAATTCACTGCTGGTGAAAGTGTAAATTGGCAAAAGCAATTTGAAAGCCCGTTGGGCAATTTCTTGTAAAAACTAAACCTACTAAAGTATATTATCTGGTGAATATGAATAGCATAATTCAGCAGCTCCCCTCTTATGTTTATACTCCATAGAAATGTATATATAAGTTCACCCAAAGACTTGCTTAATAATATCCAAAATAGTACTAGTCATAAAAACTCACATATTACGGAATGGATAAATAAATTGTGGTATATTCATAGGGTAGAATAATATACAGTACTATTGATAAAAGACAGAATGACAAAAAAAGCCAAAAAACCAAGCAGCTACATGCAATGGTATGCATTGATCTCATTAAACTGAGTGGAAAAAGCCAGCCATGAAAGAGTGCATACAATATGACTCCATTTATGTAAAGTTCAAAAACAGGTAAAATTAATCAATGCTATAAGAAGTCAGGATAATGGTTTTACTTGATGTTATGGGTAGGGACTTGAATTTTGCATTAAAGGAGCTTCTGGGGTGCTGATAATCTTCTGTTGCCTGACCTGGTTGCTGGTTCCACAGATATGTTCACTTTGTGACCATTCCTTTGTGCTGTGCATTGGGAGAACTTGTGTGTTTTGGTATGTATGTTGTCTTTCAATAGAAAGTTTACTTATAACTTATTAAGTACCTACTGAATGCATAGGACTAAACTGTGTGAATCTCCCTTATAAACTGCTTTTCTGCTATAATAAGTACCCTGCTAGTAATTTGCCATTGTTACATGCCCTGAAAAATTGTAGAGTGGCAAAATTGTAATGATAATTACACATTGATTGTTTATTTTGTGTCTCTTACTATGCTTTGAAAATTTACATATATTTCTCCTAACCTCACAGCAATCATGCTTTTAATAATATTACACAAAAAGCAGTTTGTTTCTTCAGAGAATTAATGGAAATAAAAAGACAAATATTTCATAACAAAATAATAAACCATACCTCAAAACTCATGATTATTCAACAAGTTGAAATCTCCTAAGACAAGTAGCCCAGCATCTAAAAATTTGTGAATTATATCTATTTGCATGGCAGTTAAACAAGTCAACTAGTATTTACTGAAAACTTACTATGTGTCTAGCATTGCTAAGTACTGTGGAAATTACAAAGAACCATATATAGTGGTTCCATCCCTCAAGAATCAATAATATATTCAGAGACAGAAGAGTTAAATCTGCAAAACAATAAAAAGAACAATGCAAAGAAATGTAGTTGAAACTACTAAATTTTGTCAGGTGTTCCATGGGTAGTCTGAAGATGAAAGATATGGATGTAGGATAGAGTGATTGGAAGGCTTATTGGAGAAGGTGAGGCCAGAGCTGGGCTTTAAGAAGGTGATTGACTAGCAAAGTTTCTTGGAGAGCTAATTAACACATGTTGTGTTGGACAGTTGAAGATTACCTGTTTTATAATAGTGTGAATTGATATCACAAATGGTTCTGATGCCACTATGATGTATCATGTGTGAATAATTCATGCATAGACTAATGGAGCCATACAATGGAACTGCAGGGGTGTTACAAATTAGAATTTATGTGCATTGACATAGCAGTGAGTAGAAGCTCATGCAGTGTTTGCCCCCCTCAATATTCACTATGCCTTACTTTTGCCAGGGCTAGTGTGTGTGTGTGTGTGTGTGTGTGTTTGTTTGTTTGTTAGGGAGACAAAATCCAGGAATGCATTGAATTCACAAAAATTTTTCACAAAAGCATTTGTACAAAGAGCATTACAATATATGTCCCGAGGAAAACTGGAGGAAAGGGGCAAAATCGCTTAAGAAAGAGTTTTTACAATGGGCGCGATCTTCTGAACGTTATTTTTAACTTCTCTTCAGTTAGAATTTTAGTTGAAAATATGATTTGTTAAGTTATCTTGAAATGCTAAGTGTTATTAGAAAATTTCCAGGATAAGTCTACTGTTCATTTCATATCGCCAGTGGATTTTTCTTTTTGCCTCTGAAATGATCAAGATTAGTGTATTAACTTGCTAGGCTTTTTTTTTTTTTTTTTTCCTGTGGAGGAGGGGCATGATTTAACCCATAATAACTAGTTGCTGTGTAACTATTATTCATCAAGTTACGGTGTTTTGTATTTTAGCTCTATTACAAGGATAGCAAAACACTTAGAAGCTATGCTTTGCCCATGGTGTAGCATGTTGCCACTTGTGTGTAAATGAAATCATTTAGAATAATAAATTCACATGGCAGAGCATTTTGAAAGTAACTTTTACCTTTATTAAGTCACTACTATGTGCTTGGAAGAAGGACCCAGTTCATACTTTGGTATTGTCATATTCACTTAAAAGTTCAGAATCTTAGAATTGGAGAGAACTATAAATGTTCAGTACTTTCCAAATGATAATCAAGGGACTCGGGCTTCATGACACAGGTTTTGCCATTCTGTACCAAAGTGAGGAAATCAAAACCCATGTCATCTCTTCATTTAACTAGCTAGATTTTTATCGGATGAAATTAGAAACTATACTGTAAAATTTTTTGGTTTATTTTTGCAGACTGCCCTTAATTTTAATATTTTGTCTTATGTTTTTATTTAAAATATAGTTTATTTTCTGAAATGATACTGATCATCAGTTTTAGTTTGAAGGTCCTTACTTGGCATTATAAAAAGTTAGTAAGCATTTTTTTCAGTTTCTTATTTTTAAAAGTATATTTGTGTGTATATATTCCTGGTCTATAAACTTTATGACTGGGAATAATTGACCTAATCAAATGGCTCATCTGATTATTGAACTTCCTCCACAATATACCTACCATATTATGGTTAAAAGAAGAAATTCGGGCTTCCCCGGTGACGCAGTGGTTGAGAGTCCACCTGCCGAGGCAGGGGACACGCGTTCGTGCCCCGGTCCCGGAGGATCCCACATGCCGCGGAGCGGCTGGTCCCGTGAGCCATGGCCGCTGAGCCTACGCGTATGGAGCCTGTGCTCCGCAACGGCAGAGGCCACAACAGTGAGAGGCCCGCGTACCGAAAAAAAAAAAAAAAAAAAAAAGAAGAAATTCTACCACTTTCTACATAGTCATTTCCATCCTCAATTTTCTTAGAAAGCTCTTTAAAAATTTAGCTGAGATTTTTCTTGAAATTTTCCCTTTTTGGTTTTTAAATCATCCGAAATCATGCTAAGAAAATGTACTCCCTATTCTAAATTCAGCTCTTCAAATATATGAAGGAAAGTATTGTTTTCTCCATGAATCTTCTCCTCTTGGTTGAACAACCCCATTTTCTTTGTTCCTTATACAACATGATTGCAAGTCATCCAACTTCTTTTACTCTCTTCCAAACCTGTTTTAGTTTGTCAATGATATGCAAACTCTTGACACCCAGGACTGAATTAAAAACTAAACATATATAAGTACCTAGTCAAGAGGGACTATAACAGTCTCTAGATCCTATGTTTTAGTACTCTTCTCAAGTTTTCAATTGAATGAGTCTTTACAAATTTTTTCCACTTCTGGCTTAGTCTTCTTACCCAGAAAAGTAGAAGGTATCACACTAAAAAATGGCAACCAAAAATTCTTCTGTGGTCAATTAACATCAAGAAAATTATAGAGCTTTTCGTAAAAGAAAAGGTAAAAACAAACTCTTTTCTAGTGTCTAGTATCTCCTAGATGGCCGTCTCCTTGTTGAAATCAGTTCTTGGTAAAGAAAAGAAAATGGATAAGGAGAATTCTTCCATGGGCCTCTTCATTTTAGCCAAGTTCAGAGCCATAATCTATAGCAGGAGTCAGCACACTACAGCCCAGGGACCAAATCCACCTTGTCTGCCTGTTTTTGCAAATAAAGTTTCACTGGAACACAGCCACACTCATTCATTTTATACTATCTATGACTACTTTTGCACTACAATGGCAGAGTTGAGTATTACTGCAGAAGCCATATGACCGGCAAAGCCTAAATTTTTATGTGGCCCTTTTGAGAAAAATGTTGTCAATCCCTGAGTTACAGGAGCATTCCTACTATAGAATTTTATAAATAATAAACAGATCAGAGAAGTCGAAGAGAAGAATAAGAGAAACTGAGAGAAGCTTTCACAAACACCTGACATTAGAGCTAGTTCTCAATCTACCCAGCAAGAGGTCAGTATGGGCTGGAAGGAGAAATGAACAGCACTGACTAATTATTATAGATTTGACATTTGCTTGAGAAGAGATTAGTTCCATATGGTAAAGCTGAAAAATTAGATGCCACAGTGCTGAGTGGCTGCAGAGTAGGCCAGAGTGTGTTGGAATAGTGTATGTACTGTCATTTGCAACATGAATTGCATTAAAATTCTTTCTGTCACAATGCTCAGGCTCCCTTCAATTTGAAGAAAGAAAAGGTGAGCCAAAGAATCCTATGCTTGGGGCTTCCCTGGTGACCCAGTGATTAAGAATCCGCCTGCCAATGCAGGGGACATGGGTTCAAGCCCTGGTCGGGGAAGATCCCACATGCCGCAGAGCAACTAAGCCACAACTACTGAGTAGTTGCACCACAACTACTGAGCCTGCGATCTAGAGCCCGTGAGCCACAGCTACTGAGCCCATGCACCACAACTACTGAAGCCCGCACACCTAGAGCCCGTGATCCTCAACAAGAGAAGCCACCGCAAAATGAGAAGCCCTCACACTGCAATGAAGAGTAGCCCCCGCTCACTGCAACCAGAGAAAAGCCCGTGCACAGCAACGAAGACCCAACGCAGCCAAAAATTAAATAATATAAAATAAATAAATTTATTAAAAAAGAAAAAAAATCCTATGCTTCACTATGCAGTGTTCACCAAATAGGAGAATTTTAAGAGCTGACTAAACAGGTCTAAAGTCAAATCAACATTCAGACATACTGTACTGCTTTTGGAGGTAGAAAACTAGCATCTGAAGAGACACCCCCATTTGTAGCGAAATCAGTTTCTGTTCTATGAACTACACAGCAACAGGATCCAGCAGATGTAATTTATATCTGGGAGGTGGTTTTAAAAAGATCCTTTTGTCTTATAAACTTTTTTTTTTTTTTCCAATCTGGAAAACAAATGAGAAACCAATTTACTCTTAATTTCTTTCTGTGAAATGCATCCCAGACTCCACAAAGGAGATGTAAGAAAGAAAGGAAAGAGAGAAAAAGACAAATATTTGAAAGGATGTTTAAAATGTCTGTGTAGAAATTTTCAATTTGTGAATTAACAAACAAATAGACAAATGAAAATCTACCTTTGCAGTTGAAGGAATTAACATGGAAGACCATAAGCAAAACTATGGCCTGGGCAGAATTGTTTTCCCCTCATCTTCCTCCCTCCATTTTTGGTGTTACCCTCCTTCCCCGTCCTAGGAATTTTATATATTTATGCTGCCCAGGATGGTCCAGAGTGTCTTCAGTTCTGCTGATCAGGCTTGATCTCCTTAGTGGTCCTGGATATTTCCCTTGCATCAAAACTTGTCCTGTATGCCATTTTCTCAGGGTCTCTGGATAATGTCATGAATCCTGCGTAAAGACCCCAGAAGTAAATGCCCATCTGTGGCACCAACTTTAGGAGAAAATCGGAAACTCTAGTTCCTGCAGAATACATGATACCTACATCATGTGATGTCCCCTTACTAGAGAGGTTACTGATCTGCAGTGCCCTGCTCAGCCATATTGGAGCCAGAGGTGGAAAAAAATATGTGCTCCCATACATATGTATCAAAATATCTGTCCACAATTTCAGACAAGTAGAAAAGTTAATACAATCTCTACAGTTAAAAAAAGACCACATGTGTTGCCTAATCTCTTTGTACACTGTTAACCCTTATAAACCTGCCTGGAGAGGAACATGATCACTATGTGGGCCAGGAACCAGACTAATTGGAAATAACTGTTTTCTTTGCACTGTAATGCAGGATCATAAAATAAACAAAATAACAAACACCTGTCTTTATTTAAACTTTTGATATTTTGTTCACCATGGGTGTTTGTGCATTCATTTTTATCTTAAAAATATTATTTAAAATTTTTTTAATTTTTTATTTTTTTGCGGTACGCGGGCCTCTCACTGTTGTGGCCTCTCCCGTTGCGGAGCACAGGCTCCGGACGTGCAGGCTCAGCGGCCATGGCTCACGGGCCCAGCCACTCCGCCGCGCGTGGGATCTTCCCTGACCGGGGCACGAACCCGTGTCCCCTGCATCGGCAGGTGGACTCTCAACCACCGCGCCACCAGGGAAGCCCTAAAATTCTTTATTTTGATTACTGAGTTTTCTTGAAAATTTGCCCCTGAGGTGAGTACCTCACTTGCCTCACCTTAATCCTGGCCCTATTAATTTGTTATTCAGATTTTGCCTAAGATGCTAAGTTGCTCTTTAAGAAGCAAAACATTTCTTGGTTGTCTTCTCTAATATATACTTCCTAGCCAAATGTCCTAGGAACTTAAGAGTTTCAGAGATATTATTAGGGGTTTCAAAAAGAAAGGCATTTATAAAGAAGTTTGGGAAATTGCATACTATATCTGCTTCTGTCTCTGTCTCTCTGGAAACACACAGTTATATTAGCATATTAAGGTTCTGAGAAGTCTTACAACAAAGATAGCTGTTATACATATTTAACCACATGTATTTGACCTTTTGTTTCATAGAGCATCCATTATCATCTTAGTAGACACATGTGTTATTTAACTAGTCAACATAACAAATGACCCCCAAACTTAGTGGTTTAGAATGACAATAAACCTTTATTATTCTCACAGTTTCTATGGGTCAGGATGTTGGGAGCAGTTTAGCTGGGTGATTCTAGCATAGGGTCTGTTGGGAGGTTTAATCATGATGTCCCCCAGGTGGTCACGTTGCAGTCATCTGAAAGCTTGATTGGAGCTGCTGGATCAGCTTCTGTAAGGTGGCTTACAAGGTGGTTGGCAAGATGGTGTTGGCTACTGGCAGAGACTTCAATTCAGAAAGGTTCACATGTGGATCTTTCTGTAGGATGCCTGAGTCCTCGTGACATGGTAGCTGACTTCCCCCAGAGGAAGTGATCCGAGAGAGAGGGCATGCAGAAGCTATTCTTTTTTGTGACCTGGCCTCAGAAGTGAAATAACATCACTTTCATGATTTCACAACATTATTCATTAAATGCAAGTCATGAAGTCCAGCCCAAACTTAAGAGGAAGGAGTTAGGTTCCACCTTTTGAAGGGAAGTGTGTAAATTGTGAACCTATTTTAAAAATCATTACAGAACATAACGTGGGAATTTTATTACAATCTTTTCTTCTGTTTTTTACCCAGCTATTTCTACTCAATGAAGGCAGAAACCCAAGCTTAAAACTAGACCCACAGCTGTCTAGCTATCCACTCCAGTAAACACTAATAAGCTTGGGTGATTGTAAGAGACCTCTGTTGCTTTTGCCCTTCTTCCTCTCTGGTTACAGCAATCCACTTTTCTTGTGGGTAACCACTTCTCCCCAACCCCATGTTGGCTTGGTGGGTATGCTGGTCATGGTGCCACCAACACCACCATCATCCTAGAGGTGGGCATAGGACCAGGTGACCAGTCAGAGACTCCAGTCCCCTGTTCCTAATGATTGCATTAGTGGTAGACATATGGCCCAAGAGAATTCTCTAATATTTGATATTTATTGCTAGGAGAGTAACAAATGCAATGTTGCAAGGTGGAAACTATCTGAAGTAGAAGAGAAAAAAAAAAGCAGTGATAAAAAACAGAGAGCAAGTAAGTCCCGATGATTCACTTAAGCCCCTAGATCCGGTTCTGCATGAAACCATTTCAGTTATGTGGACCATTCTCTTATTTTAAAATCTAGTTTGAATTGGATTTCTTTTACAACTGAAGGAGTCCTAACAATTCAGGTACAATGATCCAGCATAGATAACACAAATGACTTTTTTAACAATGCCTTTCAAGCATTAGGGAAAGCTAAGAAATAAATTACAACAAGTTTATGGAACAAACTGGTCTATTAGAGGTGAAATTATAAAAATGTGCTATTTTTCTCTACAACATTCAGCGTTATGTTTATTCATATTTTTCCCTACCTCTGCATTATCTTTTGCAGGTTGTCTAGCTCTTCTGGTCACTCTCAAATATTAATAAACAATCACTTTATTTAACTAATAGAAAGTAGAGTCCACTCTAATATTAAATGCCCAAATGTCATGCAAATTAAGTGATTTTTTTTTTGTCTCCCTGCCTCCTCAGTTCTGGCTAGACACAGATCAGGTTTTAATTATGCCCCACTCACCTTTCCACCCTTTGTTCCCAACACCCTATGATTCCATTGGCTTCTCCAAGTTTTGAGAATGGGGACAGAGAGAGAGGTCAGAGACAGAAAGTGTCTTGCTCGACTGGTATAATTGGTCAACTGGCATTGGTGCCCTTTGAGTTTCACTGAATGGTCAAATTCTTATCTTCTTTTATGAGTCCTTTGTGGATCTTTTTGGAGATCACATGCGTACATGCATATATGTGCACAGACTTTCACACATTTCCTGAGACTTCTTACTGGGTCCCCCCAGCATATGTGCTGCATCCTTTGGCTGTCTGCTTATGACTTCATACCTCACTTCTGGAAGTCTACTCCCACAGATTTTATTTGCTGAGTTCACTTTGCCCTGTAGGTGTTCCTCTCAACCAGAGTCCAGGACCACTCAAGTCTTCTCTGAGGTCACATCTTACCAAGGGAATCAACCATCATCTTGCCTCATCAAACTCTGGAGGTACAGGCTTTTCCTGGAATGGGTGATGCTTAGGGGTCACCAGCTTTCTTCTTCTGTGAATGCCTACAAAGGCCCAGCATGTTATTTTAGATAAGGAACTACTTAGATTTCTTGACTCTGGGGTTTCAGCTAAAATTAGATAACAGGCAAGATCCCATTTTAACAGTCTTCACAACAATGTAAACAGCTTTCAGAATAGATTTTGGGCAGTGAGATTCTGCCACTATTTTCCCCTGATCCTTCTTTTTATTAACCCAACAGCATCTGCTTATTTCAAGGCTAGTCCTGGTAGTGGCCTATGTAAGCTAAATCTATGATCAGGAGAGTGTATTTTAAACATGCTCTGTGGGAACTTGAAAAGAAAGCAAAGTTCTTGTCCTTGGTTTGTTTATTGTTAAATACATGCGGTAGAGTTTTCACAAATGGGTCCCCACAGCCCCATGTTGGCTTGGTGGGTATGCTGGTCATGGTGCCACCAGCACCACCATTAACCTAGAGGTGGGCACAGGACCAGGTGGCTAGTCAGACCTCCAGTCCCCTGTTCCCAATGATTGCATTAGTGATAGGCATATGGCCCAGTAACATGATTGAGAGGAAACATACATACAACCAAGTGTAGCTCATCTCTGAAACATATTCTTTAGTTAAAAGGGGAAAATGTAGGATAACAGAGAATCAGAAAGTCTGAGAAGATCTAAAAGACTTCTTGAATGAAGAATATATGAATATATGTGAATATATAAGAATATATGAATATATGTGAATATAATCCAACTCAAAATACACAGTTAGCCTACCTGTATAAGGAATATGGTATTAAATTTTGGATTTATGTAATACAGAGATGCCTTAAGGAGCTTATCATATGATAGAAGAGATGAGATATGTAATAAAATAATATAATGAAACAATACAATCTTTATATTAGATATTACATTTTTTGAACATAGCTTGTTTCTTCAAAAAATTTCTTAGAGCGAACAATTCACACTTGATTTTAGACTCTGAACTTACAGTTATTTGTTTCTCTTGAAATGGAGCTGGAACCACCTTCTTCACTTGTTGGGTCAAAGGCTTCTAACCTTTGAACTGAATCAAATGGTCTTTCCTAAGGTTCCTGAAAGCTACTTGGTGCAAAGTGTTCTTTTATTTGATTTTTAAAATGCTTTAATCAACAGTGCAAACCATTCATACCTAATTTTAAGTGCTCCCCTTATAACTGCTCTCTATTTCTTTTTTACTTCTTCCAAAATTCACCTCTAATATATTCATTTTTGCCTGGGGTTATAATTCTGGTTTTTTTCCATGTATGTTTTTCAACAGTATAACTTTAGAGCAGTCAGTGAGTCAGTTTTATAACTCAACAAATGTTACTCTGAGAGACAGGTAACATTCTATGACTTTATGGTTGAAATATATATCTATATATTTTTATATCTATTATATATTGAGTTCTACTTTCTAGTGCCATTATTGCTTAAAGTATATATCAGACAGCAGAAAAGAGTGAATCAGTGAATTCTCCAAATTTGTATAAACAGCAATTTTTTAAAAAATTTATGATCTGGCTTTGTGATATAAGCACAAACTTAAAATTCCAGAAATTTTACTGGAAAAATGTTCAAAATCTTTAATGTAGCCTACCAGCTCTTGAGTAAAAGAACATAATTTTTTGTGGTAGCAAAAGAAGGTCAGTGGTAACAGAAACTCAAAAATAAGCCTACAGGGCTTCCCTGGTGGTGTAGTGGTTGAGAGTCTGCCTGTCAATGCAGGGGACATGGGTTCGTGCCCCAGTCTGGGAAGATCCCACATGCTGCGGAGCGGCTGGACCCGTGAACCATGGCTGCTGCGCCTGCGAGTCTGGAGCCTGTGATCCGCAACAGGAGAGGCCACAACAGTGAGAGGCCCGCGTACCGCAAAAAAAAAAAAAAAAAAAAAAAAAAAAAAAAAAAATCCTATAAGAACAATTTATCTCTTGCCTGAGTCTTCAGTTAGACAAAGTGCAAGGATTCTTGAGAAAATGCCAAGCAGACCTGAAGGGAACCATCAGGAGGTTGAGGAACCATCAACAGCAGAAGGACAATGGAATCGGGTTGGAGATAGCTAAAGCTAAGTCAAGGTTAGATGGTGTCAACATTCAAAGAAATGTGTAGGCAGGTGGGCATTTGGACGTTATCCTGTAGGCACTAAGACTCCCTCAGTAAATTCTGAGAAATGGTATGGCATGATCAAATCTGGGGCTGACTGTAATGTGGGAGAGAGATTTGAAAAGTGCAAAGTTAGAGGCGGGCTTCCCTGGTGATGCAGTGGTTGAGAGTCTGCCTGCCGATACAGGGGACACGGGTTCGTGTCCCGGTCCGGGAAGATCCCATATGCCACGGAGCGGCTGGGCCCGTGAGCCATGGCCGCTGAGCCTGCGCGTCCAGAGCCTGTGCTCCGCAACGGGAGAGGCCACAACGGTGAGAGGCCCGCATACCGCAAAAAAAAAAAAAAAAAAAAAAAAGAGGCAACCAAGCTAGTTAAGAGGCTGTTATAATGATCCCAGTCATGTATGACACATTATTTAGTAGAATGTTACCCTGTGTTATTACCGTTGATAATTAGCCTAGAGTTAAAAAGTGTATCAGAAAGTTTCACTGGTAATTCTTAGGTTGAGTTTATTCGGGGGCATCAGAGAAGTTTTATCACTGGCCTTGTGCTAATGGCCAATGATGATCCAGACATGAGTCAAAGATTCTGCCTCTAAATCTGAAGAATTTTGCTTCCAGCCAACCTCTCCCTGCGTCCTGCCTGTGACATTCAAATTCCACTGTCAGAGAAGTCCAGGCAATAGGAAAGTTGGGAGATAGGAAATTTTAGAGTTTAAAATATTATAACTATTTGTGTTTCAGCTACAAGCTGGTGTCACAGTAAGAGTTTTTCCTTCTAAGGAATAGTTAGGGTTTCAAGATTAGAGGTAATAAAAATGTGAAAACTTGGATGATGTGAATTGAGCCTGTTATTGACAGATGAGCACAGTATTTAAATGGTTAAAAGGCGGCCTATTGGGGCATATATTCCTTTCTACTTTAGTTATTTAGCAGATAATGATCTACTTTTATTCAGTTTTATGCAGTCATCACCCAAAGGAGTAGTAAGAGAAACATGATTTAGAGAATGATAGAACAATGTGTTGGAACAGACAATGGATGTGGCTTTGGTATCTCAAAGATTACGGATCTAGATAAGGCACTTAAATAATAATGAAGGCTTTAGATTCTCATGTTGAACGATTCAGTTAAGCACTATAAAATCCCAGGATATTCTGGCTCTTACAACTTGAAGTTAGTAGAAATGGAATTAGAAAGATCCAGGCTTTGCATTTATACTTAAAATCATTGAAATTCTATCTTTCAAGAATAAAGAGATTTAGATTCAAGTGTTTGGAAGGACCAGGATGTGTGTGTGTGAAGTATTAGCTTTTAGTTGGCAAAATACTGATCTTTGATGAGGGAAACCAAAATTGTTTCAAATTATATGTCACAGACCTCAATTGCTCTGCAGAACTATGTTCCAGTTTGGTGAGTTGTTTTATTCCTTGATTCCTGTTTATACTTTTCCAGTCCAGCTAGGGAAAATGAAATGGATCCTGTTCAGCTAGAATTCTCTCCTTAAGTCTTAGGAACTCAGTGGCTTGTTAACAGTGCACCAGCACAAAACAAACCAGTCTTTCTATTGGAAAATTTCTACACAGGCTTCATCTCAACTCTGTTCTGTTGAGAGGACTCATAGGCATTTTCAAGGAGCATGGATTTTATGAATGCAGCTTGAATACAGCTGTGTCTTTTCCAATCTAGGGCCAAGAGGCAAAATGCAACATGAGATTTTTAAACATTCCAAGGCCCATCTGCCATGTAACCCACTTATCTTTGTGGCTGCAAGTTCTTTATTGATCCAAAATGGTAAAGAAAAAAAAAAAAAAAGGCAACAAAGGGGGAAAATGTAGGGGGAAAGAAAAGCCATAAATCCATTCTTTTGTTGTTCTTCCAGCAGCATCTGTGAGCAATTGTCACAATTACTAGTCAAACTGTATTTGACTTGTTGCCAACATGAATTTTCCAAAAACCCAATGTAAACAAACTCTGCAAGTACTTCCTCATTTGCCAAGCCAGTAATTATTTACTTTGTTTGGGCCTAGCATTAATGTCAGTTCAGCTTTACAGCCTGTAATGTGTTTGTTAATGAAACCGTGAGGTCTAAAGCTACATATTAACCTTGCCACCCTTCAATTTTGAGCTCAATAAAGTTGCACCATGGTTTTGTAAACTAGTGTTGGGGGACAGGCAAATGATTAATTATATTTTTCCCTTTTCCTTTATCCAAGCAAATTGTTAATCTTTAAACCGGCCTCTCATTTTAAAATTAACAAACCGAAATCCAGCCGCTGGGAGATATGATATCATTTAAATGGGTTGCCGTGGCTGTTTTGATGCCATATTTGGAAGTCGTCAGCCGTGGTGCCTGCATTCACGTTTAGTAACCTGCACTGCAGGCTCCGTGCGCTGCCTGGAAGGAAGGAACGTTCCTCAGAGAATCATGGAGTATCAGTTTGGTAGAGAAGTGACAGAATGCATGCTTGGGACCTAGAATTCATTTTGTGGTGACTAAATGAAAGGCAGTTGGTTTGAGGATGTTTGAGCAGTTCAAAGACAGAAATTCCTGATCTGGGTGAGAAAGCAAAGAGGTTGGGGAGAAGGAGACTTAGGAGCCTAAGGATGTAATATTTTTCTCCCATACACAACAGAATCTGCTTCTGTCTCTGGTCTGTTAAATATACTGTGTACTGACGGTGACCGAGAAGACAACAGAGAACAGGTAAAAGCCCTGTTCTCATAGAGCTTATATTCCAGTGGGGAATGGGGAGACCAGATAATAAACAAGAAAACAAGTAGGCAAGTTAGTTTCAGATCAAGATGACTCTTCTGAAGTCAATGAAACCAAAGGGATGAGACATGAAATTCCTGGTGAAGCCACTTTGGATGAGTGGTCAGAGAAGGTGTCTGTGGGACAGGGACATCTGAGCTGAGACTTGGGCAGTGTGACAAAGCCCCAGTTCAAATGCACGAGGACAACACTTTCAGGAAGAGGGGCAGCCGCAAGTATCAAAGCTGTTTGCTCTGTACCAAGAAGGGGAGGAAAGGCAATGTGGGTGTCCCCAGTGAGGAGGGGTCAGAGTGAGGATGGTGGGAGGAGATGAGCTTGTGTATTGCTCCCCAAAGCAACTCTAGATGTGAAAGGATAGGATAGGGTTTTAGGATTTACACCTTCTACACAGAGGAATTCTTCTGAAGATTAATTTGGCAGTCTTAATTTGTTTTGGGGAGGGACTAACATGAAGGAGACATCATCTGGCTAATAGTAGATAAAAATTCCCTGGGAAAAAGATCACTTTTCATAAGCTCCTTCATGACCACCTCCTTCTTTGAGTATTTGAAGATTCAAAAGCCTCAGGAACTGTCTAGAAATTTGACTTACAGATGAAATTTTGCTCTTTACTGTGGAGCTATGACTATTTGATTTACCTGACATGGAAATTGACTCCAGATAGAGGTGTCTATTTTATCTAATGTAAAGCTATAATGTTTCAGGAAGTGAGATGATTATTTTCCCCTTTATCTCCAGAGAAGGTGTGACTAAATTCCCCCAAAGGGATAATTTTGTTTAGCATCAGAAACTGATGGTTGTGTTTGATTATGTAGTTCTGAGCTCAGAATAGGCATTTTATGCAAAAATCAATATGAATTATGGAAAGAATCTAGCATTTTAGTAACACAGTGTAAGGATTTTATAGTTAGATACAGTGAGGAAGGAAACTGCAGAAGGCAATTTCAAGAATCTTTCAGGAATCCTTTTTTGGGGAAAACATTTTATGCTTAACAGTATAAGTTGATGAAAAATGCACAAATTGGACATTCTCAAAATAAATGGTGAGAATGTAAAGAATCTTATGAATTATGTCAATTCCTTGTGAAAAATTTATATTTTAACTTTCTTGTATGCCAAGAGTCCTTGCATTCATATCTTGTGGATTTACTTAACATATTTATTTTGAGGTAATCTTAGCTTATGAGCTAAAATTTTCAACTTGTCATACCAAAAATATTTTTAAAACAACAACTCTCCAACCCTAGTATACATAAATCAGGAACAGAACCTAAATTTGTGGATAATTGGATTGAGCTCTGAGCTTAAAGATGAAGGAGACAAAAGCATGTCCCAAAGCAGCATTTGATAGTCTTAGCCTTATCTGTGGATGTTTTACACCAGGCGTGGAGGCAGTATTTGTTTACAGGGATCTGTGCTATTTGCAGGGCATTTTATTTGAGCTAGTGTCCTGTATCCAAGCCAAAACCTCTATGCATAAGGGCTTGTTTTGCTCTTTCCCTTCGGATCAAAAGCGACACTAAAGCAACATCGCCTCTTCTCATGGCCGTGTTGGCAAGCCAAGGAGGTGGTTTGTGATGCAGGGATACAGGCTGTAGAGCAAGGATGATAACAGAAGACAATGACATGTCACGGGAGCTTTGTGACAGCTGTAGCCTTCACAGGGACAGAAACAGCACCGCAAGCAACCTTCATAGATATAGTATACAGTATATGGAACTCAGTAAACTTAAATTCACTGAATTTGGGAGTAATTGCAAACTGACTATCCCACTGCTTATGTTTTTCAAGTAAATCTTAAAAATCCCCAGGGTTATCTGAGTTTTGAAAAAGCATCATTTTTTGTGATAACGATCACTGGAAGATATCAGAGAGGCTCTTCCATACTGTTTACGGCTGGAATCTAAAGAGCCACTGTTTTCTCCTTGAGGATCCTATGAGCCACACATGTTTTCATGCATAAAATTGAGCCATGCTATACAGATGGGCAATGAGTAATGCTCAAAGCATTTTCCAGCTTTTTCTTGTGCACAGTCCTTCATATCTTTTTGTCCACCCTCCGCCTCACTCCTAGCCAGTGTTTCTGGAAAGTTCTCTTCTAAGTCAGTGATGACCATCAAGTTGAAACTAACCTCAGTAGACATTGGTAAGTTAATGCCAATAAATTAGTGTTTAAAATTTTTTTGATTTATATAGATGATAGAAAAAATGTTTTTCATTTATTTTTACAAATCTATTTTAAATTTTTCTACCCATCTCTGCAAGGTTAAAAGTATGGAAAAGAGAGAAAGTTTCAAAAATGTGGAAAAGGTAGACCATGGTGAGAGATAAGATCTATTCAACGAAAATGCTTGTTTTTCAAATGTACTTGTGGAAAACAATGATAGTACCCCTTTTTAAACTAGATTAAGAGTGGAGTCATCCAGAATTAAACCGACTGTATGAAAGGCAAGGGCTTGGTTTCATCAGTGTTCCAAATTTAAAGAAACTCGTGGAGTCAACACAAATATTTCAAACTTCTCTCTCTCTCTCTCTCTCTCTCTTTCTCTTTCTCTTTCTCTCTTTGGCCTCTGGCTTTTACCAAGAAACCCACATGTGGTTTAATCACTTCATGTTTATTTCAATAACAAAGTGATGAAGCACTATGTCTTACCATACACACCACTTGTACATTCTTCTTTCATCTATCCATTTTCTGATCCATTGATTCACTTTTAGTAAGTGCCTACTCTGAGAAAATCACTGAGGCTATAAAGAAAAATAAGACCCAGCGTCTGCTCTCAGGGACCTTGTCATTTCAGGCATGTTCTCACACACATCTGTGCCCACACACACACTTGCACACACATAGATATTGCCGAAGTGTTTTATCTGCCAAATGATGGCCTTGCTTGTCCATTCGTAATCTGGTGGTCAGAGTGTGAGGAAAAACTTATTTTCAGCCTTAGGCCCAGAAAGTAACTGAGATTTCTCTGATCAGATACAAAATCGTCATGAGGGTTCAAAAAAGAATTCCCTTTCCCTTTACAACAAACAGTATTTTACCTATTGAGTTGGAAAGAAACTTAGGTTTCTTAGACCTATTCAGGTCTCAAAATACACTTTTACTGTAGATGTTAAACAGGTTATAATATTTCCCTCTGAATACAGACATGGCAGATGGAATCTCTCCCAATTCTGCTTCTCTAAAACCTTAGAAAGCTAAAGGAACCAACTACATGTCTCAAGTCCCACAAATATGCACATTGGTATTTGTGATTTTTCGTATTCTTTCTATGTATATCTTCTAGGTTCTAATTTTGAATGAAAAGCCTAGCTGTTCTCAGTACTGATGACACAATATCTTAGATAAAAATTTCTTTTGCTCTTTTGGGAGGTAAATTCATTTATGCTGAAATGTTTGAGTAGTGCATTTTTTGTGTACACGTTGGATTCTTCCAAATATCATTTGAAGATGCTGGGCTAAGTACAGTCTTTAGCTCATGTTATGTCTATGCCTATTTCATAGGTACAGTGGCTTTTCTGTGTTTGGAGCTTGATTCAATTTAAAAAGCTTAAGTATCAGCTCATATCTGTATGATGAATAACTTTGTAATCATGCTTCTTATGTTGCATTATAACTCTACTTTTACCATCAACATGACAGTGAGCCCACTGAGGACAAGGGGTGTCCATTATTCATTTCTACAGCTCCAGTACCTAATTCTGTGCTAAGACATAGCCTTGAATGTCTTATTCAAAGCCTTGAATCAGTAAGATCTAAAACTGAAACATGGAAGGCTCCATCATGAGGGTAGCAACAAAGTGTGATTCCCAATGTAAAACGTATTTTTGAAGTGCAAATGCACTTTTAGTTTCTGAGAAGCAGATTTACCCTGGGTCATAGCACCTACTGAACACACAGAATTTGGACATTTGCTACCATTAATTGAGCTCTTAGTTTGAATTACAGTCTGTGTGCCAAGTGCTTTATAGACATTATCTCATATAACCTTTCAATTACGGGAGAAACAGGTAAAGACAGTTACCGGTACAACAAAAGAGATGTCATGAGAGCTGAACACAAACTTCTTGGGAGCCAGAATGCATTCTGTTTCTTACTCTGTTACTGATTTGTATCTGGTAACTGGAATGGTGCCTTATGCCAAAGGTGGATTTACCACGAAGAAAAGACTGTGCCTGGGGCTTAAGGGGAATCAAAATGTTTAAGAGAAGGCCTCTACCCCGGAGGGTTGGAAAGAGTTTTTTGAACATATTTGGCATTTAGAAGAGCATTTGTAAACTTGGTGTCAAAAGTTGCATCAGAATATTTGGGACTAAAGCCAGATTGCAATGGGCTGAGAATGAATACAAGCTGTAGAAGTCAGTGGAATGTATGGAACATTCTTCCAAGAAGTTTAATGAAAAGAACAAGAGAGAGGGGAGTAATCTGGGGGGAGCCAGGTTTAAAAGGCCGTTTTCTTCTTACCATTTTTCTCAGTGAGGAAGTTGAATCCATTATTGGTAAACCAAGGGCAAAGAAGTGGCGGAAAGGAATATAGCAATACCAGGAGGGTAAAAGCCAGTAACAGGGAGAAGCAAAAAAAGATTAGAACAGGATCACTGATATACAATTCTATCTAAATTTTTTTGAAAATTTAATCTCCTTTTTTTATTATTATTTTTTTAAACATCTTTATTGGGGTATAATTGCTTTACAATGGTGTGTTAGTTTCTGCTTTATAACAAAGTGAATCAGTTATACATATGTTCCCATATCTCTTCCCTCTTGCGTCTCCCTCCCTCCCACCCTCCCTATCCCACCCCTCCAGGCAGTCACAAAGCACCTAGCTGATCTCCCTGTGCTATGCAGCTGCTTCCCACTAGCTATCTACCTTACGTTTGGTAGTATATATATGACCATGCCTCTCTCTCGCTTTGTCACAGCTCACCCTTTCCCCTCCCCATATCCTCAAGTCCGTTCTCTAGTAGATCTGTGTCTTTATTCCCGTCTTATCCCTAGGTTCTTCATGACATTTTTTTTTCCTTAAATTCCATATATATGTGTTAGCATACGGTATTTGTCTTTCTCTTTCTGACTTACTTCACTCTGTGTGACAGACTCTAGGTCTATCCACCTCATTACAAATAGCTCAATTTCATTTCTTTTTATGTCTGAGTAATATTCCATTGTATATATGTGCCACATCTTCTTTATCCATTATTCATCTGTTGATGGACACTTAGGTTGCTTCCATGTCCTGGCTATTGTAAATAGAGCTGCAGTGAACATTTTGGTACATGACTCTTTTTGAATTATGGTTTTCTCAGGGTATATGCCCAGTAGTGGGATTGCTGGGTCATATGGTAGTTCTATTTGTAGTTTTTTAAGGAACCTCCATACTGTTCTCCATAGTAGCTGTACCGATTCACATTCCCACCAGCAGTGCAAGAGTGTTCCCTTTTCTCCACACCCTCTCCAGCATTTATTGTTTCTAGATTTTTTGATGATGGCCATTCTGATGGGTGTGAGACGATATCTCATTGTAGTTTTGATTTGCATTTCTCTAATGATTAGTGATGTTGATCATACTTTCATGTGTTTGTTGGCAGTCTGTATATCTTCTTTAGAGAAATGTCTATTTAGGTCTTCTGCCCATTTTTGGATTGGGTTGTTTTTTTTTTTGTTATTGAGCTGCATGAGCTGCTTGTAAATTTTGGAGATTAATCCTTTGTCAGTTGCTTCATTTGCAAATATTTTCTCCCATTCTGAGGGTTGTCTTTTGGTCTTGTTTATGGTTTCCTTTGCTGTGCAAAAGCTTTGAAGTAATCTCCTTTTTAAATATGCCTGTTTACATCCTATGAGATATCCTATGGGAGGCTTTGCTTGGATTTTGAATCTGCTTCTCATTAAGCTTATCATTTATTATGAGTCCAATCACTTATCCAAGAAAGTGATCATACTTTTAAATAATATTTTATTAAAAAGAATCACTGGTGATAAACAATGCATGTTTCTTGTAGAAAATATGGAAAATACAGATGAGCCAAATAACATGTTTTAAATTCATTTTAGATATATTCATTATCCATCAGTAGGAATTGTGATGATCATTCATTACTAAATGTCTCCCTCTACCACTTATCCATGTTTTAAAAAGTTAGTAGTGATGATCAATCACTACTAAATGTCTCCCTCTACCACTTATCCATGTTTTAAAAAGTTTTATTCCTTTTTCTAAAACAAAAATGGATCATATAGCAAAGACTATTCTAAAATCTGCTTTTGTTATACAATATTTTTTAGCAACTCTTCATGTCATTCCACTTAATTCTTTCTCATCATTTTATTGATTGAAGAAAATTAAATTGTATGCATTTATTATAATGTATTAAGTAATTCCTTATTGTTAAATATTTTAGTGCTTTTAGATTTTTATATTATAAACAACTACTCATGACTATCCTTAAAATACTAGCAATGATTATTTTTAAAAAATACTAGCAGTGACTTGCTGAGTCAGAGTATGCATCATTGTATGGCTTTTGTGAAGTTTTTCCTGATTGTCCTCCATAGAAGTTACACCAATTTACACTCTCACCTAGAGAATATGAGAGCAGCTGTTGCCCACACCCCAGCTAATTCTAGGGATTAGCATTAAAAAATCCTGTTCAATATCAAATTTAATTTGATACATATATTTCATTATGGTTCTCCTTTTCACTTTTACTATAATAAGGTTGAACTTATTTCTACTGGCTCTTTGTTATCCTTGCTCATTTATTAAATGGTTATTTGATATATTTTACATTGGGGTTGAATTTCTAAGTGGGTTGTAAGTACTTTTTAAATGTTATATATTGAAATATGAACCACTTATTAGGCATTTATATTCTGTAAATATTTCCCCTTTTTGTCATTTGCAATTTACTTTTTATGATTTAGGTCACGAATAAGTTTCAAAAATGTGATGTAGTAAGCCTTTTTCTTTATAGTTTCTACCTTTCCTGTGACGCTAAAGACTGTATAAATATTCACCTAGTATGTTTCTAATTTCACTTTCTACATTTGAATCTTTAAACTGTTTGAGGTTAATTTCATTATGGTGTCCAATGTGCAGGTAGAATTTAAGATTATTTTTATGTTTGCCAGTCGTCTAAACACCACTTATTGAATAATCAATTATCTTCCACACTGATTTGAGGTGTATTCTTACTATATATTAAGTTCTTGTAAATACTGCATTTTAGGTCTAAATAAGACAATTTTCTCTGTTGAAGTGTCTGTCATTTCCTGTATTAATATCACATTGTTTATATTATTGTAGATTTATAATGTCATATGGATAAGAGCCGCCTATCTTTTGCAACTTCAAAATGATTTTGTTCTTTTAACATATTTATTTTATTGGTAATCTCACAGTTATTTTGGCAGCAGTATTCATACTGTGGAATACTATTCAGCAATAAAAAGGAACAGACTACTGGCACATGCTACGTCAAGGATGAACCTCAAAAACATTATGCTAAGTGAAAGAGCTAGGCACAAGAGATCTCATAATGTATGATTCCATTTATATATGTCTCTATAAGGCAAATTTATAGAAACAGAAAGTAGATTAGTGGTTACGTGGGGGCTAAGAGTGGGAGTGGGAATGAACTGTAAATAGGCATGAGGGATCTTATCAGTGTGATGGAATGTTTTTTTTTTAAAGATTGTTTTCTTATGTTAGTTAAACATCCTCCTTTTATTTCTCTCTCTCTCTTTTTTTTAAATACTGAGTTGTGTTTTTTTTTCCTTTTTGGCCATGCGACGCGACATGTGGGATCTTATTTCCACGACCAGGGATAGAACTCCTGCCCCCTGAATTGGAAGGGCAGAGTCTTAACCACTGGACTACGAGGGAAGTCCTGGAAATGTTTTAAAATTTATTTAAGTTGATGGTTTCACCATGCAGTAAGATTACTAAAAATCATTAGATTGTGCACTTGAAATGAGTGAACTTTACGATATGTGAGATATACTTCAGTAAAGTTGTTATTAGGAAAGAATTATTCTGGAAAGTTAATCAAAAATTATCACTGTGTTTTGTTTGGAACTGGATGATATTTACATATTAATTTCAGAATTGACATCTGATAATATTAAGTTTTCTTTCCTAAACTATGATATTTATTTCCCAGGAAACATTTATAACTTTATTTTTACAAATCTACAGTTTTCCTATTAATTCCTAGGTTATTAGGTTTATTTTTTGTTTGTTTTATTTTTAGGTGGTTGCTGGTGTTGATGATTTTCCCCCTATTAAATAATTGGTTATTGATGATACAATAGGGGACTGCTTGATTTTTATATATTTTATAGTCTTCTTAATGAAATCACTTATTAGTTCTAATGTTCCTGAATGCACTGAAAGGTGTGAGTTACATTAGCAATCTGACTGACCTCTGGCCCAGACTTTAGAATGACAGGTTATAGATTTAGCCACGAGTTCAATAATTTCTCTGTGAGTTTTTTTTTTTTAGATATTGGGGGTAGGAGTTTATTAATTAATTTATTTATTTTTGCTGTGTTGGGTCTTCGTTTCTGTGCGAGGGCTTTCTCTAGTTGTGGCAAGCAGGGGCCAGTCTTCATCGCAGTGCACGGGCCTCTCACTATCGCGGCCTCTCTTGTTGCGGAGCACAGGCTCCAGACGCGCAGGCTCAGTAGTTGTGGCTCAAGGGCTTAGTTGCTCCGCGGCATGTGGGATCCTCCCAGACCAGGGCTCGAACCCGTGTCCCCTGCATTAGCAGGCAGATTCTCAACCACTGTGCCACCAGGGAAGCCCTCTCTGTGAGTTTTTCCCCAAAGTTGTTAACGGAGGTCATTTGGACAACATCTAGTTTATCAATTTGGCTTAAATTTAGAATATCTACTACCAATATCAGACCTTAAACCTATGACCTGAAATAGAGTTTTTGAATAGGAAATTTTATAACAGCATGCTTTATAAATTCACTATCTAATGTGTAACAGTGACTGGAATTTCATTAAATATAAGCATATGTCAAGGGATCATATTCAGAACGCTGGCCATCAGGTAAATTAACAAACCATTTGGCTGGAAATAGAATGATTAGCACAGGGATAATCTGCTCTGTTGCTGATGGTTATCAGGCATGAGACAGTTATCTGTTAGCTACATGTTTTAGTAAGGAATGAGCAAAACTTTACCCCTAAGGAAAAAAAAGAAAGATTTTCGTTGCTTACATTTGTTTGCTAACATCTTTTCCATTTAAATACACTCTAATGTAGCAATGTTCACTCTACTTAACAAATAAAAGTATATGAGAATAAGTTAGAAAGTTCAAGTGATAGTCAATTTATAAAAGAATTTAAAAAGAGAGAGAGAAGATATTGTCTTGGAATTCACTTAGAAGTGTGAGGCAGTGTGAGAATAGAAGTGAATTTGGACAGATTGGTGAAGCTCTGGGGACTGTAGCTTCCTGGTGAGAAAGTTATGTGAAACAGAGTCAAAATGGTGGTCTTAACCTCAGCATTTCTGGCACATCTAATATATTTAACCTGAATATTTTTATTCTATGAATTAAGTAGTAAAAATTTATCTTATTTTCATATTTTGAACCCAGTAAATCATTGTGTTATCCTGCTGGTATACACATTTCTGAATTGGTCAAGGTTCTTATTCTAAGAAACAGAAAGTGACCCTGGAATATTTGAGCATTAAAGGTATTTATTTAAAGGATATCACAGCTTGATAATCCAGCTTGTTTAGAGTTGTACTGACTTTTACTAACTTTTTATCACTAGATGTCCTCATATAAAGAGGCATTTCAGAAGTCTGCTGGTGCTATGTAAATACTTCCCATTGTATGGCAGTTACAAAATGTTTCCCTTGACAGTTAGAATTATCCCCCTAGGCAGTATTGTAAGCTTTTATTTTTGCCATTTGCCTTTCGGCACAAAGACTCCAAAATTGTTAGATGCAGTATCAGCTTATCCTTAAGTTGTTAGTGCTCCATGGTGGAAGCAAACATCTCAGAGGTACTAAACCTCTAAATCAGTAGAACCAAGAAGGATAGGGTTTAAAAGTATTAATGAGTCATTACTAGGACAAGTAGGAGCCACTACTTCTACATCCATTGCTTGGTTTCCGATTGCTTGGAATATGGCTATAAAAGTAACAACATCATATATTATTTCTGGTTTGCAGCATACATTTCTATTCTGTGTAAGCAGCTTCTGTGCAATGAGATGGATGATAAAGTTAGTGAAGCCATGGAATGTAGCCCATTGTGCATCTTGTTTTACCTTGTTCAGGAGCAATATTGTGTAGTTTCCTGATAAAGTGCTCAGAAACTCCACAGGTTTTAGAGTTAGAAATAGTATAGCAGGCAGAGAAGAAAATTCAAATCCATAATAAATCTAATCTGTGTCACAGATTGGATTCTTCAGGAAGCAGGTTCTGAGACAGATTTGTAGATAGGATGTTTATTGAAGAGTGCTCTAGGGATCATTATGTGTGGGAGTGTGAAGGAATGAGAATTGGAATGGAGGAACTGAACTGTGAGGCAGCCACAACAAAGGCCTCGGCCAGTCCCTACAGGGACGTCCAGAGCTCGAATGTGCCTCCAAGTTTGTCCTGAACTGGAACTTAGAGGCTGAGGCTTTTGTATAGCCCCATCAAATGCACCTCAAGCATATCAAATTAATCTCAATTAAATGCCAAGAGGATCTTTTTAGTACTTGACAGCTGGTTCTAAAATATATATGAATATAAAGGGCCAGGAGTAGTTAAGATTTTGAAGAAAGAAAACAAGTAGGGGAAGTTGGTACTCCAGATATGAAGACTCAAAAAAACCTCTGCTAACCAAGACAGTGTGAATTGGCCTAGAGCTAGAAAAAGAGAGACCAGATTAAGAGATTCTTGTATATATGAACATTTGATATATGACAGATGTGACATAGTAGATCAGTGAAAAAATAAAGGACTTTCCATAAATGGAACATTTGGAATTGAGCATTCATATAAAAATAAAATTGGACCTTTTCTCATCTTATATACAAAAATTACCAATGGATCAGAGAGTTAAATATGAATGAGAACACTATACAACCTTTGAAAGGTGATGTAAGAGAAAGAATTGTACCCTTCAGATTGATTAAAAATTTTAATGTCCAACAATACCAATGTTGGTGAGCATATGAAGCAACAGAAACTCACAAGCTGCTTGTCAGAGTGTAAATTTGATTCATTCAGTTTGGTAATATATATTAAAGTTGACTGTAAGCATATCCTATAACCCAACAATTCCAGCGTTAGTAGTGACATTTGTGTAATAATAGCCAGACAATTGGAAACACCCCAAATGTCCATCAGTAGTAGAATAGCTAAATAAATTGTGGTAAATTCATACAATGGAATACTATACAGCAATGAAAATAAACATACTAGGACTACATGCAACATCCTGGATTAATTAAACAATAATAATATTAAACAAAAGTAGCAAATGCAAAAACAAACAAACAAAAACACCCAGTATGATTCCATTCACATAAAGTTCAAAAATCAGGGTTTTGGGGGCTTCCCTGGTGGCGCAGTGGTTGAGGGTCCGCCTGCCGATGCAGGGGATGCGGGTTCGTGCCCCGGTCTGGGAGGATCCCACATGCCGTGGAGCGGCTGGGCCCGTGAGCCATGGCTGCTGAGCCTGCGTGTCGGGAGCCTGTGTTCCACAACGGGAGAGGCCACAACAGTGAGAGGCCCACGTACCACAAAAAAAAAAAATCAGGGTTTTGGCTCCTCTGGAGGAAGAAAGGGGTTTTGATTCTGAAGGAACACTGTTGAGTTTGTATCTCAACCTTAGAGGAGTTTATGGGTGTTTGTTTTAAAATTATTTCTTGTACATTTTTTTTTCGCTTTTCTCTGTATGAGTTATATTTCACACAAACAATTTGAAAAGCAAAACACATAAAAAAGAAATGTTTGGGAACTTCCCTCATGACCTACATGTTTAACTGTACTTTTTCTGAGCTTTGAGCTGGAAGATGAAATATATAGCAATGGCCTTTAATTATGGAATCTCTCTAGGAAGTTGCCATCATGGACAGTCTCAGCCTGAATTCTCAAAGCAGCCACGCACTGGGAATGGACTTTCTGGTATCATGACTGTAGCAATTATGCATATTTATATCCCCAGCACCTACGTCAGTGATTGGCTTTTTAAAACTGCTCAATGCATGTTTTCCAAATGGATGACTAAGTAAATGAATGAGTGAATGAGTGAACAGTGCATCTTTCTGAAGCCTGTTGACTCACTGCAGAGCCTCACTGTAGATTAATCCCTTTTCAGAAAACTATAAATAAGTATTAAGGAATAATAATCTTCAACTCTTTGGACTTTGAAGTAACTTTCAGAATTATATATTGACCTTCAAGAAACAGGAGAAAACTGAGTCCCATATAAGAACTCCTGAATCAGTCTGTTAAGGAAGGATCCCTATTTGGTATTTAAAGAAGCACCAGAGAATATTTTGATACCTTTCCCTGGTGAGATATGAGGCATAAAGAACATTGAATAATCAAGTCTGCTAAATTCAAAACTACCTAACTCTATCTGAGAATTTGGAAGTGTTTTTTTTTTCCTCTTTATATATGTTTTCTGATAGATTTCTGTAAAATATACCACATCAACCCACTTTCCACCTTCTGTCAGTTACAATCTCCCATTCAGAAGCTAAATGGCTCTCTCTGGTAAGCAAATATGTAATTAAGATTTACTTTGGTTGAGTGAAAATATGCCTTCTTTATAAAGAAAGCCCCAGGCCAGGTTCAGAATAGGCAAGGTTAGCTATGGTGGATTTATCAGCAAATTTAGCCCAATTTAAGAGGCATGCCTTCAAACCTATTAAAGATGGTGCTTATGTGATATTCTGTGATGTCTTCCGCCTAAGGATTTGGACAATTCATGCAGTTTACTTCAGCCTTGAAAGTGGATTTATATGAGAGAAAAAAGGAAAGTGCTGAGAATATTTTTCATCTAACATCCTCCCTTTGACCACATAATAGTCCGAAAACTCACACAAGCAATTCCATATGGAGATGAGGAATGTCTAGCCAAAACAAGTTGTTCAGCTTATTAGCCTTGGGCTGAATAAGTTACTCAGAATATCTGGCATGGCCACCCTGTTTAAAATGGAGAGGTGGGATGGCTATGCTTGCCTTTTCTTTCTCCCACTAGAGTTTTAGATGAGAAAACAAATGGTTAGTGAGGCAACGCTGCAGGCCAGAAGCCCTGTGCTCTACTGTTTTCTCTGCACTTTTGAAAAGCCTCACAAGTGCAACAATGCACATTTCTTTGCACTCGACTGGCTACAGAGAAGGGTACATTGCACAATTTTCACTGTCATCTAGTTTCACATTTGATCCTTCTTGGGCAAGACTATCAAGTTGCTTTGGTGTGAATCTTGGCAGAAAAAACCTCTTCTCTCCAAGAATTTGAAATACTGTGAACTGCAAACTAAATTGGCTCCAACTGTCTGCTCTATTGTACAGGAGATGTAAGATAGCAGAAGGAGGGTTAGAATACGTTTTGATTTTGAGAGCTTCCAGAAATTAAATTTTAAAAATTTTTGTAAGGGATAGGGAGAATAAAATTGTATTCAAATTTAATTGTAAGACAATTTGAGGATTTTTTTTTTCTCCCAATCAGGTCAGTAGGAAACCCAGTTCATCCCTTTGTCTCTAGTTTAAGTATTAATTGGCATATCATGCAGTTATTTTGCCTGCCTATTTTGGCATCATTCAGATTCCCAAGATAAAGGACAAGTCACTTAGTACTAATTTTTCCACCAGCTCTTATTCATTGTGCACATATGTTCAATCTATCTTCTGGTTCTCTCCCTTTTTCTCCTTCTCTCCCTCCCTCCTTTCTTTCTTTTAAAAGAAGCACACACATTCACTTTCGAATAGATTATTGGAGAATCTTTGAAACGAATAGTGAAAAATGTTAAAGGTGTGTAATATAAAACTTCACAAACAGTTCATGAAAGAGTGAAGTTTTAAATTTCTAGACTACCACAAATTTCCAGATTCCCCACCTTTTTTTAAAGTTATTGACTGTCTTTTGAGGGTGACCATCTAGTAAATAATTCGGATTTCTGCAACTTGTTAATTAGGCTAACCCAACATGACACCCAAATGGAAGACCCTGGTGGTAGAGCACGGTAGGTTAAACTACACACTCATTGGCCTGCATTGGAACTTTATGTCACATCAATTCAACCCAACAAAACCCAAGAGACTGAGAGAGACCTCCAGGAGCAGTTAAAAGCAGTTGTAGCAATCACCCACAACAGGGCTCGTTTTGCTCAAAATCATGACTCTGATTTTGAGTAAGGGCATGAAGATTGCCAACCTGGAACAAGCCTGGAAAATAAACAATTGAGAGGTTGGCTGAATCACAGGGAATAGTGGTAAATAGAGTTGGAAAAATAACACAGGATCAGGTTATTGAGAGTTTAAATGTCATTAAGTGAGTAGTATTTTAGTTTATGTTAATACACAAAGGATTTGCATGATGTACAATTTGCCAGTAATTATCCTGACATTTTGATGGGGCCTGACTTGCATATCTGTAAATATTTGCAGTTGCTAAGTTACCAGCTATACTTATTTGAGTTTGTGTACCATTTCATTTTGTGGCAAGAGTAGATGTTTTAGGCTTCAAAGCAAGGGACTCCCACCTTCTAATGGATGCCTTCTTAGGAGTTCCCAATAGAAATCTTTTATACCATGTCACTCATATGACTATCTCTCGTTTATTATGTTGTTTTTTTCCTAACACATAGACTGTTTAGATGGAACAAGATCAGATAATATTTTATTCTGTCATTCATTCTTTAATTTAAATTTAACCCCTTAATTTTTGCAAGACCCTATATTAGGTCCTTTGGAGAATTTGAGGATGTGTCCCAATTTCTCCGAAGAGCCTAAGAGGGAAGATAAGGTCCATAAAAACAACTCAAGAGTACATGAAACCTAACTGCTAGGTCCTCTCTAGCCAATGGGGACTGAAATCTCCCATCTCCCACCTGCTCCCATGGGAACTCCAGACAGCATCCCCTCCAGCATTTCTAGGAAAGCTGGAGGAGTGCTTCCCATGTGTTCACAAACCGAGTTGTCAGCTTCAGTTGCTATGAGGTATCTACCCTGCCTTTCCTCTTCCATGTTAGCTTCCCCTTATCATTGTCATCCTTTTATGAAGCTCCTTGAGAAATCATCACATTCATTCATTCCTTAGATATTTAATGAGTGTTTCCTATAAACCAAGCACTCACTTTCTTCTAGGAATAAGTGATGAACACAACAGGTAAAATCCCTGACTCTTAGGATGTGTGTGTTGTGCAGGAGGGTGGTAAGGAAAGGCAAATACGATTTCAGATAGTGACAAGTGCCTCAAATAAGGGTAGATGAGACTGAAAATGGTGGGAAAGATGGTCAGAGGAGGCCTCTCTGAAGAGGAGTGTTTGACTTGATGAGAAGTGGCTACTGATGTCAATGTCCACCAAGAGAATGCCGATCGCCCTGCCAAGGGTTCTGTGGGTACCTGTTTCATCACTGCTAATCCTCGTATTGTCAGGACAATTATGGATTATGGACACACTCTCAACTTTGGCCACACTTTATATCCAGATCCCAAATAACATACTTGTTTCCAGTCTCTTGATGTCTTTCATCAACACAGCTCCTTCAGCTCTTGGTCCCTCCACTGTGCTCATCTCCTTCCCTCTCCCCAGGTGCTGATCAGGATTTGTGGGGATTGACACCTATACAATCTGGGGCCCTCTTCAAGAAAAAAAATAAATAAAACCACAAGAATACAAAATTAGGTCCAGGGAATTGGCAAAGGCCTGAGGTTACTCTTCTTTCTGTCCAAAAGAGGAGCCCCCATGCAGATAGATCCCTGGGGGAGTTCTCTGCCCTTTATTTTTACACATGCCACAATATGAATGTCAGTTCGAGGCCCCATACTGCACTAATAGATGTTTTCACCATATGATAGATAGATAAGGGCAAAGTGAGATGAGAGTTTAGAAGAGGGAAAAATTGCATCCCAGTGGAGGCAATCAATGAACAATTTTGGTGTTACCTGAGCTGCATCTTGAAGGATGAATAAGGTCTGCGTACCCAGAAAAGATGACTTTATTGAGTGCCTTGTCTGTGTACAGTCCCTCTACATCCTACCTTACCCTTTTATGAACATTGCACAGTGGGAAGTGTCATTTTACAGATGATTAAGCTAAAGGCTCAAAATTATATCACTATCATATTGCATAAGTCACTTAATTTGTTTAAGCCATGTTTCCCACTCAGCCCCATCTGAGTTGAGTGCTCTTTCCATTATGCAAGGCTGACTCTGATTTTGAGTAAGGGCGTGAAGATTGCCAACCTGGAACAAGCCTGGAAAATAAACAATTGAGAAGTTGGCTGAATCACAGGGAGTAGTGGTAAATAGAGTTGGAAAAATAACACAGGATCAGGTTATTGAGAGTTTAAATGTCATTGAGTAGTATTTTAGTTTATGTTAATACACGGCAATAAATAATATCACAACTAATGACCAAGTTCCATCCACAGAACCTCTTGTTAAGTGTGAATATAGTCAAGGCAAATTGCCATGAAAACAGTTTGCACTGACCTTCCATCAGGGCTGTTCACATAGTATGATATCAGGAGTGATGAAAAATAACCGTCACCCTTTTACTGATGTTTGAAATTCCACGATGTAAGCTTTACCCTTTGCCTGGCTGTTAAACTCTTACCTCTGAAAGAGGCAAACAATAAGTGTAATACAGATTGTTAGTTTCTCCCCTGGGAGCAGCTTTAAAGAAGCAGGGAGCATAAAGGTACAGGGAGAGGGAAACCTAACATCGCAGAAGAGAGAAAGCTTCATAATTTTTTGTTGTATCTTTACTTCCAGTCATGTGGATTTGTCGCACTCTTGCTCTGCCCAAAGTATTGAATAGAAAGAGAATCCAGAGCAAAAGCCATGGGGACAAATGGGGTTGTTTTGAGTAAGGAACAGCTGCTCTGTTCTATTGAAGCCATCTCCAAAGCCCCTTTTCAATTTAGGGCAAACCCTAGTGTGGGGAAACTGCGTGAAAAACAGAGAAGAGGGAGAGGGCTGGTAAGTGAAGGATGACAGTGGAAGCCCTCCCAGCAACAGATCCTGCGGTCTCTTCATGGTGGGCTGTCAGCATCTTCCCAGCTGCTTCCTAGTGCCTCTGGCTGGGTGTGTCTGGGAAGCTTCACACACTTTGATTCAAATTGCATATTGTTTTTCTCCTTGAGAGGTTTCTCATCTGGGATCCCATGGAGAGACTGGCAGAGGCATGTGTTTCTATTTTTAAGAATACAATAGATGTTGAAAAAAATGTGAAAGGAAATGCGAAGACCAGGTTCTGTGGCAGAGAGAAACTTTGGCCTATTTGGTACCTTTAAATGGTGCCAAGCTCCATCTGGCAGCTCAGCCTTGATTTTGCCGTCAGCTGAGGGTAACCAGCATTCCACAGAGTTGTGCAATCTGTTTTGAGACAAGAGAAATTGACTGGACTTCATAGAGTCACTAAGATTACCAGAGAGAGTCCATCATGATGTGCATAATTATACTTAAGTTACCGTAGAATATGAGCTTTTGAGGGCGGGAGCCACATCTTTCCATCCATCACTGAACCTGAAAGGTGCTATAGCACCGTTATTTAAGTTTGTGGAATGAATGGATGGATGATCAGATGCAATCCCTGATTGAAGTGACTCTTATCAAGAAGCTCTTCCTCAAATGGTCTTATCTCTGTTGATGCAAATGCAGGAGTCTAGATTGTTTGTGAGATAAGGAAATGTAACTTTGAGAAGAAGAAATTCCTAACTGAATGTTAATTCTGGGTTTTGCTTGTGAGTGAAAAAGAAGTCCACCCACACTATTAGGCCCTGATGGTTATTGTCAGGTGCCTGCCATTACAAATAGAGTATATATGGTGAAATGATCTTTTGAATTTCATTTGTGCTACTTTTCCTATTCAGAGTGCTTCAGTGGCTCCCCTCCATCTCCTGGAAAACAACAAACACATGGGCTGGACTTGCATCACCATCCTGGGGTAACTGTTTTGCCTCTGAAGGTAAACGTTCAATCAGACAAACTTGGGTTCAAATTCCACCTTCTCTCCCTTCCTAGCTGTGTAACTCTGGGCAATTTCCTTATCTTGCTAAGCCTTAGTTTCTTTGTCAGAAAAGTATTAGGGGGAAAATAGACATTCTTTATCAGGGATTTAATTTTGAATGATTTCACTTGACAAGCCTGGAAGAAAAGGGCCCAAATCAACTTATAAAACCCAAAATGCATATTCACAATTAATATCAACTCTGTTCATTTGGCATTATAATAATAGTAAATAAAAATATTTACTATTTACTGAGGTATGTGGTGTGATAGTCACAAGTACTGGACCCTACCTCTGCTGTTTACTAATTGTATAACTATCTTTACTCTTCCATGCATTGGTTCCTTCATTGACAAAATGAAGATAAAAATATAACAGCTGTTTCAGTTCATGTAAAGTGCTTAGCACAGTGTCAAGCACATAGTAAATGTTTAATTAATGTTAGTTACTATTATCAGATATTTACTATACATCAGGCATTGCATACGTTATCTTATTTAACCTCACAGCCCAATGAAGTAGGCATTGCTATTGCCATTTGAAGATTAAAACAAAGCAAAACTGTAATTTACAGAAGTTGAGTAACTTGTTCAATGACACTATTGTAAGTGGTAAAACCAGGAGTCAAGCCCAAATGTGTATGATTTCAATGTCCTAAGTCATACATCTGACCTCCTGATTTTATTGGTCTGGGGTAGGGCCCAATCACTGATATATTTTAAAAGTTCTCTTGGTGAGTCTATGCAAATATAGCTGTTATTGAGAACCACTAAGATTTTTAGCCCCTGCCTCCCTCCCACCCTGCAGCCTCAAAGTACTGAATTAGAATCTCTAGGAATAGAACCTGGAAAACTGTATTATAAACGACCATCCCAGGTGATTCTAATGATCAGATAATTCTGGCTAACATTTCCCTGTGTGTGTTTATCTCCTCTATCAGATGATTGGTTGCTTTAGAGCATGTGTTTTTATTTCCTTGTCTCTTTAGCATTTAATTCATTGCATTATAGGCTTAGTAAAATATGTTTTCATTGGTTGTTGAATGGTTGAGAACACAGTTAAAATGAGATTGTTGAGAAAAGCATACAGTTTGAATTAGGGCTGAGGGGATAACCTAGCTGTAGTGTACAGGGGAATAATACAGAACAGTTTTAAGGCAACTGTATTCCTGGGCAGATGGTCTTCTTTTCACTGTGTCCTCACTTGATATTTGCTTGATGCATTTGGGTGGAGAGAGAGAGGACGAAAGCTCTCTGATATCTCTTCTTAAAAGAGTACTAATCCCATTATGAGGGCCCCACCCTCATGGCCACATTTAAACCTAATTACCTACTTAAGAACCCATCTCCATATACCATTACACTGGGGATTAGAGCTTCGATATATGAATTTTGAGGGGACACAATTTAGTCCATAACAGAAATATTATATATCTTGCTAGCATGTATATTTCAAAACTCATCAAAGCATACACTTAATATTTATGTATTTAACCATATATAAACTTCAGTATAACAAAATTATATATATTCAACACTCATATATATACATTCATAAATATATATACACATATATACATTCAAAATTATGTATATATTCAAATTTATGCAAAAATATATATTCAACATGCATATAAGATATAGTCAATGAATAAACAGGATAAAATTCTAGAGCTGAAAAAAACCCCACATCTTTATTTTGAAAAAACCCACCAAATGTAAAACAGAATGGATTAAATTGGCCTACACATACACACATATTTTGGCCACAGTTCAAAATTTTAAGGGGAAGGAGATAATTCTAAAAGTTCCCAAAGAAAATCAGATTGACATCAGAAATCATGCTGGAAATGCTAGATAGTGGTAAACCTAGAATTCTATACCTAGACTAACATTCAAGTGTGTATGAAGAATAAATATGCTTTTAGATGTCCAAGGACTTAGAAATTTTACCATCTACAAACTAATTCTAAGACGATTACTCAGGATGGTCTGCTACACAAAAGTAAGCATATTAACCAAAAAAAAAAAAAAAAGCACAAAAAACCCCAAGATATAGACAGGCTTCCTAGAAAGTATAAGGAGAAAAGTAAACCCAGAAATACTTGTTAATGCAGGTGATATGGTTGCATATCTGGAAAATCAAAGAAAGTCTATAAGAGCATTCAATATAAGACTGATAGCAATGTCAATATCCAAAAAACCCAATGCTTTTCTTATATATCAGCAATAACCACCTAGAAAACAAAATGAAGAAATACCCTTTTCACAATCATAACAACAAATGAATAGAAATAAAATTAAAACATTACAGAGTTTATATTCTTCAACTGAAGAATACAAATAATAACTTGAATTAATGGACAGAAATACCATTTCCTTATATAAGAAGAATCAACATTATCAGCAAGCAACTGCACCCTAAATTTACCAATAAATTCTACAATATTAAAATAAAAGTTTCAGTGGCATAATGTTTTAGAAACTTGACTAAATCATCCTGATGTTCATATGGTAAAATAAATATAGACTGTGTAGAAATATTCTCCAGAAGAATGAGTTAAAAAATGACTTACCCTATCAAATATTAAGACAGATTAAAAAATTATAGTCATTGAAAGAATGTATTCTTGCTAGGGAGATAGACATACTAGTCAAAGGAACAAGACTTGTGTTATTATAAATTGTTTGCTGTCATAGGATGAATTGTGTCTCCCCTGAAATTCATATGTTGAAATATTTATTGCTCTCTAGTACCTCAGAATGTGACCTTATTTGGAAATGGGGTCACTGTATATATAATTAGTTAAGTTTGGGTGAAGTCATACTGCAGTAGGGTAAGCCCCTAACCCAATATAACCAGTGTCTTTAAAAGAAGGGGAAATTTGGACAGAGGCACATACACAGAGAACATCCCATGTGAAGATGAAGGTAGAGATTGAGGTGATGCTTCTACAAGCCAAGGAATGACAGAAATTGTCAGAAAACCACCAGAAGCTGGGGGAGAGGAAGTATGGAACAGACTCTTCCTCATGGCCCTTAGAAGGAACCAACCCAACTGGCACCTTGATCATAGATTTCTGGCCTCCAGAACTGTGAGATAATAAATTTCTGTTGTTTAAGCCAGCCAGTTTGTGGTACATTGTCATGACAGCCCTACAAAACCAATAGAGTTGGAAAAGAATGAACTATCAATAAAGATGTTGAGATAAGTAACTAGCCAGTTGGAGAAATGAACTGAGTATCTTCCTCATTCCTCATACTGAATTCAATTACATCTGTTATCAGTGTTTAATGTTGGAAAAGTATTGGAAGAAAATATTGGTGAATATACTTTATAGTCTTAGAGTGAAATTTTTTTAGCATTATACAAAAATCTAATAACTGTAAAAGACTAATAACTATCAATTTTTTACCTTTCAACCTAGTAAAATTTTAAAATATAGATAATATAAAGCATGGGCCAACGTTTTAGCAAATGGTACTTTAATACAATGGAGATATTTTCTATATAACAGAATATAAATTCTATATATAATATATAAGTAATATAAATATGATGTATTATGTAATTATATATATTCTGTAGCTCAGTAAAACTATAAAAAATTTATTCCAAAGACATAATTGGTCAAACATCCACAGTTATATATCTAGTTGTTCATGTAGCATTATTTATAAGAAAGGATAACTAGAAATAAACTAAGAGATTGGTTAAATAAATTATTCTCCATTCATGAAATGGAATTATCTTCGTTCACTAAACATGTAATGCATCTCTATTTAACAATATGGAAAGATCTCTATGACAAATTGTGGACTGACTAAAGCAGGCTAAAAAGGGCATGTGTAGTATGATCTTATGTGTGCGCCCCCCTACACACACATGCACATCAAGAAGTCTAATTAGTGGAACCCTCAAGACGGTGGAGGAGTAAGACATGGAGATCACCTTCCTCCCCACAAGTACATCAAAAATACATCTACACATGGAACAACTCCTACAGAACACCTACTAAACGCTGGCAGAAGACCTCAGACTTCCCAAAAGGCAAGAAACTCCCCCACGTAACTGCGTAGGGCAAAAGAAAAGAAAAAAAAAAACAGAGACAAAGAATAGAGATGGGACCTGCACCAGTGGGAGGGAGCTGTGAAGGAGGAAAGGTTTCCACACGCTAGGAAGCCCCTTCGCGGGCGGAGACTGCGGGTGGCGGAGGGGGGAGCTTCGGATCCGTGGAGGAGAGCACAGCAACAAGGGTGCGGAGGGCAAAGCGGTGAGATTCCCGCACAGAGGATGGGAGCCGACCAGCACTCACCAGCCCGAGAGGCTTGTCTGCTCACTCGCCGGGGCGGGCGGGGCCTGGGAGCTGACGCTCGGGCTTCGGAGGTCAGATTCCAGGGAGAGCACTGGGGTTAGCTGCGTGAAGACAGCCTGAAGGGGGCTAGTGTGCCACAGGTAGCCGGGAGGGAGTCCGGGAAAAGGTCTGGAGCTGCCTAAGAGGCAAGAGGCCATTGTTTCCAGGTGTGCGAGGAGAGGGGATTCCTGCTCCATGCACCGACAGAAGGCAGAGCACTGCCTGAGCAAGCTCCAGAGACAGTCACGAGCCATGGCTATCAGCTCAGGCCCCAGAGGCGGGCATGAAATGCTAACGCTGCTGCTGCTGCCACCAAGAATCCTGTGAGCAAGCGCAGGTCACTGTCCATACCCCCAGCCCCCGGGAGCCTGTGCAGCCCACCACTGCCAGGGTCCTGTGATCCAGGACAAGTTCCCCAGGAGAACACATGGCGCGCCTCAGGCTGTTGCAACATCACGCCAGCCTCTGCCACCACAGGCTTGCCCTGCATTCCAATTATGACTACTGTACCCCTCCCTCCCCCAAGCCTGAGTGAGCAAGAGTGCCCTAATCAGCTGCTGCTTTAACCCCCTCCTGTCTGGGCGGGGAACAGACGCCTGAGGGTGACATACGCACACAGGTGGGACCAAAACCAAAGCTGAACACCAGGAGCTGTGTGAAAAAAGAAGAGAAAGGGAAATTTCCCTGTGCAGCCTCAGGAGCAATGGATTAAATCCCCGCAATCAGCTTGGTAAACCCAGCATGTGTGGAATACCTGAATGGACAATGAGTGTTCCCAAAATGGAGGCAGTGGACTTTGGGAGCAACTGTAGACTTGGGGTTTGATGTCTGCAACTGATTTGTTTCTGATTTTTATGTTTATGTTAGTATAATTTTTAGCACTTGTTATCATTTGTGGATTTGTTTATTGGTTTGGTTACTCTCTTCTTTTTCCTATTATTATTATTTTTTTATTTTAATAATTCTCTTTATTATTTTTTTTCCTCCCTTTTCTTCTGAGCCATGTGGGTGACAGGGCCTTGGTGCTCTGGCCTGGTGTCAGGCCTGAGCCTCAAAGGTGGGAGAGCCGAGTTCAGGACATTGCACCACCAGAGACCTCCCGGCCCCACGTAATATCAGTTGGCGAGAGCTCTCCCAGAGATCTCCATCTCGAAGCTAAGACCCAGCTCCACCCAACGGCCAGCAAGCTCCAGTGCTGGATGCCCCATGCCAAACAACTAGCAAGACAGGAATATAACCTCACCCATTAGCAGAGAGGCTGCCTAAAATCATACTGAGTTCACAGACACCCCAAAACACACCACCAGGCACAGCCCTGTCCACCAGAAAGACAAGATCCAGCCCCACCCACCAGAACACAGGCAACAGTCTCCTCCACCAGGAAGCCTACACAAGCCCCTGAACCAACTTCACCCACTGGAGGCAGACACCAAAAACAACGGGAACTATGAATCTGCAGCCTGCAAGATGGAGACCCCAAACACAGTAAGTTAAACAAAATGAGAAAACAGAGAAATATGCAGCAGGTGAAGGAGCAAGGTAAAAACCCCAGAGACCACACAAATGAAGAGGAAATAGGCAGTCTACCTGAAAAAGAATTCAGAGAAATGATAGTACAGATGATCCAAAATCTTGGAAGTACAATGGAGAAAATACAAGAACCATTTAACAAGGACCTAGAAAACTAAAGAGCAAACAAACAATGATGAACAACACAATAAATGAAATTTAAAATTCTCTAGAAGGAATCAATAGCAGAACAACTGAGGCAGAAGAATGGATAAGTGAACTGGAAGATAAAATAGTGGAAATAACTACCACGGAGCAGAATAGAGAAAAAAGAATGAAAAGAATGGAGAACAGTCTCAGAGACCTCTGGAAAAACATTAAATGCACCAACATTCAAATGATAGGGGTCCCAGAAGAAGAAGAGAAAAAGAAAGTGTCTGAGAAAATATTTGAAGAGATTATAGTTGAAAACCTCCCTAACACGGGAAAGGAAATAGTCAATGAAGTTCACGAAGTGCAGAGAGTCCCATACAGGATAAACCCAAGGAGAAACATGCCAAGACACATATTAATCAAACTATCAAAAATTAAATACAAAGAAAAAATATTAAAAGCAGCAAGGGAAAAGCAACAAATAACATGCAAGGGAATCCGCATAAGGTTAATGGTTAACAGCTGATCTTTCAGCAGAACCTCTGCAAGCCAGAAGGGAGTGGCAGGACATGTTCAAAGTGATGAAAGGGAAAAACCTACAGCCAAGATTACTCTACCTAGCAAGGATCTCATTCAGATTTGATGGAGAAATTAAAACCTTTACAGACAAGCAAAAGTTAAGAGAATTCAACACCACCAAACCAGCTTTACAACGAATGCTAAGGTAACTTCTCTAGGCAGGAAACACAAGAGAAGAAAAAAACCTACAAAAACAAATGCAAAACAATGAAGAAAATGGTAATAGGAACATACACACTGATAATCACCTGAAATGTAAATGGATTAAATGCTCCAACCAAAAAACATAGACTGGCTGAATGGATACAAAAACAAGACCCATATATATGCTGTCTACAAGAGACCCACTTCAGACCCAGGGACACATACAGACTGAAAGTGAGGGGATGGAAAATTATATTCCATGCAAATGGAAACCAAAAGAAAGCTGGAGTAACAATTCTCATATCAGACAAAGTAGACTTTAAAATAAAGACTATTAGACAAAGAAGGACACTGCATAATGATGAAGGGATCAATCCAAGAAGAAGATATAACAATTGTAAATATTTATGCACCCAACATAAGAGCACCTCATTACATAAGGCACATGCTAACAGCCATAAAAAGGGAAATCGACAGTAACACATTCATAGTAGGGGACTTAAACACCCCACTTTCACCCATGGACAGATTATCCAAAATGGAAATAAATAAGGAAACACAAGCTTTAAATGACACATTAGACAAGATAGACTTAATTGTTATTTATAGGACATTCCATCCAAAAACAACAGAATACACTTTCTTCTCAAGTGCTCATGGAACATTCTCCAGGATAGATCATATCTTGGGTTACAAATCAAGCTTTGGTAAATTTAAGAAAATTGAAATCATTTCAAATATCTTTTCCAACCACAATGCTATGAGACTAGATATCAATTACAGGTAAAAAACTGTAAAAAATACAAACACTAAATAATATGCTACTAAATAATATGCTACTAAATAACCAAGAGATCACTGAAGAAATCAAAGAGGAAATCAAAAAATCCCTAGAAACAAATGACAATGAAAACACGACGACCCAAAACCTATGGGATGAAGCAAAAGCAGTTCTAAGAGGGCAGTTTATAGCAATACAATCCTACCTCAAGAAACAAGAAGCATCTTAAATAAACAACTTAGCCTTATACCTAAAGCAATTAGAAAAAGAAAAACAAAAAAACCCTGAAGTTAGCAGAAGGAAAGAAATCATATAGATCAGATCAGAAATAAATGAAAAAGAAATGAAGGAAACAATAGCAAAGATCAATAAAACTAAAAGCTGGTTCTTTGAGAAGATAAACAAAATTGATAAACCACTAGCCAGACTCATCAAGAATAAAAGGGAGAAGACTCAAATCAAGAGAATTAGAAATGAAAAAGGAGAAGTAACAACTGACACTGCAGAAATACAAAGGATCATGAGAGGTTACTACAAGCAACTATATGCCAATAAAATGGACAACCTGGAAGAAATGGACAAATTCTTAGAAAAACACAACCTTCCAAGACTGAACCAGGAAGAAATAGAAAATATAAATAGACCAATCACAAGCAATGAAATTGAGACTGTAATTAAAAAATCTTGCAAGAAACCAAAAACCCAGGACTAGATGGCTTCACAGATGAATGCTATCAAACATTTAGAGAAGAGCTAACTCCTGTCCTTCTCAAACTCTTCCAAAATATAGCAGAGGGAGGAACACTCCCAAACTCTTTCTACAAGGCCACCATCACCCTGATACCAAAATCAGACAAAGATGTTACAAAAAAAGAAAACTACAGGCCAATATCACTGATGAACATAGATGCAAAAATCCTCAGCAAAATACTGGCAAACAGAATCCAATTAAAAGGATCACACACCATGATCAAGTGGGGGTTATCCCAGGAATGCAAGGATTCTTCAATATATGCAAATGAATCAATGTGATACACCATATTAACAAATTGAAGGAGAAATTTGATCATCTCAATAGATGCAGCAAAAGCTTTCAACAAAGTTCAGCACCCATTTATGATAAAAACCCTCCAGGAAGTAGGCAGAGAGGGAACTTACCTCAACATAATAAAGGCCATGTATGATTGCCTTCAGAGGGAACACAGTCCTGCTGACACCTTCATGTTGAACTCCAGAACTGTAAGACAATAAATTTCTATTGTTTTAAGCCAAAAAAAAAAAGTCTAATCACCTCAAGTCTAGAAAAATATTGAACAGAATTATAATAGTGATGGAATTTAGGGTGACTTTTCATTTAATTTAATTTTCACACTTTTCTATATTATTTGAAATTCCAACATGAGTGTTCATTAATAATTTAAAGATTTTTTATTATGAATTTAATTAAGATAAATATATGTTTAAAATAGTTACATTTTTCCAGCATTTTTAATTTAGAAATATATCTTAAATAATCAGAGATGCACACATGGGTTTACATATAAGGATATTTGTTCCTAATTTTGAAAATTGGGAAACATCAGAATAAGTAACAACATTTGTTACATAAAGTATGCTGTATCCGAGTGGCAAAATACTATGCAGCCATGAAATATAATGTATAAAATAGTTCATACTGTATGATTGCAGTTTGTGGGAAAACATGTATATATGTACAAATACTTAGAAAAATTGAAAGACAACAAAATGTTATGTTTTTATTTCTGAAAGATAGAGTTACATTACTGATATTTCTTTGTTAATTCTTTATAATTTTTACATAAAACAATTAAGAATATATAGTATGGACAGACCCTTGCCGTTGTTCCCAGTGCTATGTGTATATATTCAAACAAACAAATACTCACACACACAATCTACATATATTGTGGAAAAACACAAGTCTGAGATAAAATATTCTTTTTCCTTCTCTTCTCAAATCCATCTTCCTTTTGCCACATGTTGCTCATCTTGAAGCAGTCCTTTCTAGTGCTCCTTTACCCAGAGCTCAGTAAGAGTGCTCTGTACTCAGCAGGAATCAAAGAAGTGTACCATCCAGGAGACAGATAGCCCTTTCCGAGAAAAGCTCTATTTTCATCCTTCCTTGCCCCTCCTCCTGCTCTTATTCTGGTACTTTTGGAGATTAGAGATTTTAATTGTATGACTTGTGAAATGCCGTTTTTCTTCCAACAGCTGTGTTTATGGTATATAATCTTTTAGCTGCCTATATGCCAACATTTAAAAGCATTCTGATGGATAATACTCAGCTAGGGATTAATCTCTTCCAGCATCACCCTCTTGACCTGCAAATGTACATTAGTGGGGGGTATAATGCCTGCTCTGACATTTGTTTGCAGTGTATCCAAATACATTCTGGAATGCACATTCAGGTTTCCTGGCATTGAGACAGACAGGCGAGTCAGCACTAAGACATATAGTTCCCATATGCCAGGGTTAAGGGAACTAGGACTTGTTGAGCCTTTCACTGAGCTTTGCACTATGTACTTTCATGGCGTGCTCCCTGAAGGTTTACTCTGCTACACATCAACCATACCACCTAAAGTGCAGTGGGGTCATACGGTAAAAAAGATGGATTAAGGCCGGGTTTGGGTCGCCTCCCATGTGTTTTCTGTGTGTCATTTGATCAAGACCATCTTACAGTATAGACCAGTAGAGGATTGCCTTTGAGGACCTTCCCTGCTTTTCCACCCTCCAGCTTCTCTCATGAGATCTGAAATTTCAGTTTCAAATCCTGGTTTTTCCATCTGCTATCTGTGTGAGCTTGAGTAGATTACTTAGTGTTTCAAAGCTCTGTGATGGATATAATACTATGTATATCACAGGGATTGGGGGAAAATGAAATAAATCATGTAAGTGAACCAGTGTAGACCTGGAGCATAAGAATTACTGTATGTGTTTGTGGAAACAAAATAACATTTTATGTTTTAAGACTGATTATTTTGAGTCATAACAGAGTATTCTGTTGTTGTTGTTCGTGGTTTCTCTGTTGAGATACAACTCTTCTTGGGAGGAGTAGTATTATACTATATGCTGGAAATAGTTGACAATTCAGGTTGACAGCTTCTTGAAACTAATAAGACCCATTGGGGAAGGATCACAAAATAAGTGTATGAGGGGATCAAAGAAGCAAAGTCTTTAGTCAATGGATCTGATCCTCTGCCATCAGTTATTATCTTTTAGCTTGTGTAATTTCCCCACTAATGTTTCTACTATATATAAGTAATGATTTTTCTCTGAAAAACCAGTTCATATACTCTTCTGTTTACAGGGATCTAGCCTTATGGCTCTTAAATATTTTTCATCTTTTTTTATTAAACAATTCAAAAGAAGAATACCATATAAACAATATTAAAAATTTAGGTCAAAGTGTAATAGTTTTTCCTACTCTTAGTCAGTTTTTGAGTTTGAGCTTGAGTTTCCTAATTATTAGACAGAAGACAGGAATAGAACTAGCATAAACCTTGAGATCATGCAGCTATTGGATCAAATCTTGCTCTGCCATTATATTAGGTGAGTAATTTGGGGTAAACCGCCTAATCTCCCCCAGTCTGTTTCCCTGTCTGTTAAATAGGATAATAATATCTATTTTGGAGGATTGTAATTAGGATTTGATGAGATAAGATATGCGAAAATGCATCTATCACAGAATTTGATGTGTTGGCAAGCAAAAATGGTAGTTATTATAATTGTCATTATAATTATTTAATTATGTTGCTAGCTACTGTCACATTATTCCTATTCTCAACCAAAATGCTTTGAGAGAGAGAAGGGACCAACACGGGTTCGTCAGAGTGTGAGGTCCACTCTGAAGTAGTGGTCTGAAGTAGTAATTGGTTTACCAGATGGACTAAAAGGAGATTGCAGTTGTAAATAATTACAAATGTTTTAAATATTATTTTTCTGGTTAGGGAGAATTTCAAGTTTTGATTCATTTTTAAGAGGGACCATTAAACACGATTACTGCAATATGTAATGCCCTCTAGCCAAGGGATACTAGAAGCACACCTCTAATTGAACAAAGCTTGGTTTATTGGCTCATTGCAAAGAGGGAGAACACACCGTGGACCTCTAAGAATGATGGCCGTAGGAAGAACTTCTGGGATTTGAGTATGTGGTAGATGACTTGGGGGCAGGTTCAAGGAAGTGGAGATTTGCATTCGATTGGATGCTGTCAGGAAGCAGGAGTAATTTTATGCTTGAGTATTTTAATAAATCTTAGCTAGAAATTGAAGGAATAAAGTAAGGCTAAAGGAACAGTCACTCATATCAGCCAGGATGGGGATATTCTTGGTCATTTTTGTGGTTTAGTCTTTTGTTAGTAGTCTTTTTGTCTTGATCCACTGTAGTCACAGAGTGGCCTTTTCCCATGCTGGTGTTCTGTGAAATTGTTTATGTTCGATTTCAGTTTACACCACTGACTGGCTGAGAGTGCCAGGATAGCTCCTGTGATCCAGCTATCAGAGGCTGCTTTCCTCTCTGAGTTTCTCATTTTCAAAGGATAACACTTACAGGTCAAGGAGGCATCCCTAACCTTTTTTTTTTTTGTGGTACGCGGGCCTCTCACTGCTGTGGCCTCTCCCGTTGCAGAGCACAGGCTCTGGACGCGCAGGCTCAGCGGCCATGGTCACGGGCCTAGCCGCTCTGCCGCATGTGGGATCTTCCCGGTCCGGGGCACGAACCCGCGTCCCCTGCATCAGCAGGCGGACTCTCAACCACTGCGCCACCAAGGAAGCCTCTCCCTAACCATTTATTTTGAGTTTAACTCCTGACAAGAATGGACCAACACCAGGGTTTCCCAAACTTCATTCAGTACCATATTATGCCAATATAATTATTACTTAATATTTTTAACCAGTCCCATTTTAAATTAAATGAATATATTTTATAAAGAAACTTTATATCATTTCTATAGACAGACATTAGTATTACTGACTCAAAATAAGAGGTAAATATAATATAATATAAAATAATATAATATAAAATATAATAAATTCTAGCTGGATGATTTTGCCTGCTAAAGGTTCTGAGGCTAAAGCCTGATCTCTCTTCATTTTAAAGGGAGTCTTGAACTTGAAGAGAGATTTAAAATTATAACCGAACTGAGCTTTTTCACTTGATATGATTGAAAGATGGAGAAATAAGCAAAAATTAAACTTATTGCAATGATTACCACCACTATTTAATACAAAGTCTGCATGCTATCTAAAACAATCATACCCACTATCTCTTTTACCATGATTGTACACCTCTCACATATTGAAAAACACTAACCTGTACACTCTGTACACATGACTAGCTTTCTTAGTCTAAAACATCCAGAAAAAAAGAATATATATATATATATATATATATATATATATTTTTTTTTTTTTTTTTTTGTGGTACGCGGGCCTCTCACTGTTGTGGCCTCTCCCGTTGCAGAGCACAGGCTCCGGACGCACAGGCTCAGCAGCCATAGCTCACGGGCCCAGCCGCTCCGCGGCACGTGGGATCTTCCCGGACCGGGGCACGAACCCATGTCCGCTGCATCAGCAGGCGGCCTCTCAACCACTGCGCCACTAGGGAAGCCCTCAGAAAATATTTTTGCATTTGGTGTTCCATTACAGCTGCCTTATTGAAAACAGGGTGTTTTCATAAGAAAGAGAGTTGCTCTGATTCATCTTAGTAACAGTTTAGTACATGTTGTTTTGCCCATAGAGGGAAGGACCTTATATACTGCACTGGGATTTACATAAAACCTAGTTTCCAATATACACCATCTTGCAAATGCTTTTTCTTTGTTTACAATTGTCCTTGCTTCCTTTAATTTCTAAAGCAGCAAGATGAAATAGCAGACACACACAAAAATAAAACTAAGCCAGGAAACAAGACACTTGGTTCTCCTTCTTTCTAACTACTGCTGTGACATTGGGCACATCACTTGCCTTCATTTTTCTCATCACTAAAGTCTCAGCCCAGCTCATGAATTGTTGTAAGGATGAAGTAAAATGATAAGCTGAATAATAAGCTGATAAGTAAAGTGATAAGCTGAATAATAATATTATTTACTAATAAGTATCAGAAGTCTTCTCCTGTAGGCAGCTTGTGTTGTACTCAGAGGTTTACAACCCTATAACTCTTTCTTTCAATGAAAGACTCCACATAGCAGTTTTGATCACATAAGAGTTAATCTTAAGCATGTAACTTTTCTTGATAATCTAAACTTTAGTTGTGGATTGAATGCTAAGTTGTTTTCCTTTCTTTTGAACTTTGAAGGTCCTTTTCCAGATGGTGTCATGTGGCACACTGTTTGTGTTGTAGTTCCTGATGACTTTGAAAGCTCATTCCATCAGAGATGCCTCACCACCCCACCAGGGACCCAGAATAGCCAGCCTTCCCATATGTTTCTCCATCCCTGTGCTCTTAAGTTCTTTTGCTGCCTTGCCTGCATAACAAATATAAATATGGTTCTGGACCTGGATTTCTCCCAGATGAGCAGACTTCAAAGTAAGTGTGAGGTCTCCAGGAGAAGACTTTTCCTTTGTCCATCTGTGTGCCCATTGCCTGCTATGTGTCTGGTTTTCTTAGTAATAGAGTGATTAAAGGAGGTGGCAAAAGTAGGGAGACGGGAGAGAGCCCAAAGTGGTTTGTGATTATCCAGAGCTGGAAGTGAATGAGGGAAGCAAGACAAAATTAAATTCTCCATCTGGAACAACACATTAGGCTGAGAATGACAAATTTAGTGCGAGTAGCAGGTTAGCAGTGACATGACATCCACACAAATACTGTAACTTTGCATGTCATTATTTAACATGCTAATATATCACTATTATATGCTCATTACTGGCAGCAGCATCACACTGAACAAGAGATCATTATTTACTTGAGGGCCATGTCAGTGACTGATGAGGATAGTATAATGCAGCAGCTACCCTAGGTTTTTTCATAATGGAAATGAAGTAAGACTTGTGTGTAAGCTGAACTTGAGATATGATGGAGAGCAGTAGAATGGTCTTCCAGTTCTTTCATGGGGACATTAATATCATTCCCAGTCTGAGTATATAACATTCATCTGCATTACTCTTCCACTTATACTTTTTCACTTTTTCTTTTTGCTTTCTTTCTTTTCTTTATCTTCTCATCTCTTAAAAGTCTTTTTCCTTTTTTCTTTTGCCTCCTTGTTTCTTTTTCTTTTGCAGTCTCTTCCTATTGGGCCAAGGAGTATTTTCCTGTAAATGCTATATTTCTCCCTATTCTTAAACAACCTACAAGTATTCATTGAGTATCTGTTAGGCTCTCAGTTCTCCCCAGTAGTGGGGTTCTATTCATGGTTGTTGAGTCTAACTGCCTTCCTTTCAGAGCATTGCACATTATGAAATCATGGGATGCATGACTTGCCTTAATATAATGGTACTTCTTGGCAGGAGGGATGACGAAGGCCAGAAATGAAGGAGCCATTAGAAGGAAAAGTTCATCAGACTGTGAACTTGTATGCAGGGCACATTAGCTTTTTCATCCTGTACTGTTTTGTAGGCAAGATGCTCAGTAAATAATGCTTGCAGAAAGAGAGCCATTCACCTTCATGCATGATGTTCGCTAACATTTTGTAGACTAAATAGATGAATAAATGAATAGAGTGAATAAATGAATGCAGTTTCTTCACTTTTATTTTCCTACCCTTCTTTAAACCTAGATGTCTTTTTCATTACATTAGGTAAATTTGAGAAGAGTTGAGTAAAATTTAGTACTAATTATTTCAAAGCATTTTTCTCTTATTACTAGCCCTTTACAGGTAGGGATATGAAGCAATCTATCACATTTCTTTGAGGAGTGAAGTGACTAAGGATAATATTTGAGTGTTAACAATTTAATTATTACCACAGTTTTGGAAAATCCCATCACCCTCTTTTTTACTCTTCTTCTTGGCCATATTTGGCTATGAGAAAAATAGACTTGTCTAGAAAAACATATTTTCTAGGACAATATTTCTTTTTACAGTTCTCATATTACCTCCTGTCAGAAGCATACAAATCACAGATTTGCTATTAGGACCAAAGTTCTAATAAGGCTGGGTATAGGGCAGCCAGGACCATTTGGGGATATAAGCTCAAAATCAAAGTCTAAGAAATCCCTTGTCAATCTAATATCTAATAATTCCTCTTAGATCATTTAATGTCAGAATTTGCTTTAAAAAAACTCCACTGGAAAAATTCAATATGGCACATAAAAGTGACATCAATTTGGAATATTAACTGCTTTATCATTTTTTCCTTTTGTTGGTCATTTTCCTTTAACATATTTGCAATTTAATTTTGGTGTATAACCATTTCTTTATTGTTTATTTTTCTGACCTTATTACCAAGCTCAGCACCGTAGTAAAATTTTTCAGTATTCATTAATCTAATATTTATTGATATTATTGCTATCAAATCTTAATGGAAATACTTTATGATTTCATTTGAAAAAGCAACATGTCAAAAATCAGATGATTAATGATTTTTAAAAAGGTTAAAGAAATACATTGTTCATTTTGAAAAATGTAAATCTTATATCATTCTCTATGGATTTACTAATAAAACTTCCTTCTAAAAATTGTAGTACTAGGATAAAAACCTTTTCTGTCATTCTTAGGAACTTGGTAAACATTTATCTATATTTAAAAAAAACACCTTTACTTATTAAAAAATAAATTAAAATACCTTTTCATTGAGTGACAAGGAGGCAATATGTATTTTTCTTTAGCTACCTTGCCAAACACTATTGGGACATGTTAATTCATATCACAATACATAGACACACCAAGGACAGAGCCAATGGTAAATGCTGCCAATAGAAAACTAGCCCTGCTAGTGAGGTAGATTAAAGATAAACATCTGTTCCCCACTTCTGCTATTGAATCGTTGCCAATAGACCATATCTGATAGATGATCTACATTGCTCCTTATTTAGTTTATTCTTTTCAAGGATGATAGGAAGAGTAGGTCTAAAGTAGTCATTAGAGAAATTTAGGCTCATTTACGATTTTTCACATAACAACTTTGGTGAACCTAACCCATCACCCCTACTTCCCCCAAATGTTTTGATTTTGGCAAAACCTAAAACACATTTGACAGTGGCACTTTTTTCCTTTTATTTCTCAACCTATTTGAAATTTAAAGAGAACACAGTCCATACATTTTTGTCTTTTTTTACACTTAATTCATCTATATAGTATTTTGTAAACATAAGTTAATATCCAGAAACGTGTTGTATTTTTCATTTCTAAATATAGAAGAAATCCCCCTTTGTCACGAATAAATTAACTTGTTCCTAGGAAGTTTAACTTTTATTCCAAATTATAAAATAATAATTATAACAAATATGGAAGGGCTTGATTATAATATATCAGCTACAACAAATATTAAAAAGAGATTGTCGATCAGATGTAAAGAACTAGGCAGGGCTTCCCTAGTGGCGCAGTGGTTGAGAGTCCTCCTGCTGAGGCAGGGGACACGGGTTCGTGCCCTGGTCCGGATGGATCCCACATGCTGCGGAGCGGCTGGGCCCGTGAGCCATGGCCGCTGAGCCTGCGCGTCCGGAGCCTGTACTCCGCAACGGGAGAGGCCACAACAGTGAGAGGCCCACGTACCGCAAAAAAAAAAAAAAAAAAAAAAGAACTAGGCAAAGATGACTTGGTTAATTTAAGTACATTAGAGTGCGCGCTCTCTCTCTCTCTCTGCATATTAATATATATATATATGTATATACATTTATAAACACCAGTTATCCAAAGGCTATGTTTACCTTTGAGATGGACCAAATCTAACATGAAATTTCTAAATAGTTTTTTTTAACACATTGCATTTGGATAGAGGAAAAAAATTTTAAGACTCAGTAGGGATGCATATCTGTCAGTTTCTAATCAGAAAATTCGGAACCACATTAAATATTTCATCAGAGAGATTTAATATGGTACTCAACTGTTCAGATTTTGGAAAGCAGCAAAAGGAAAGAGGGACCATTGATATAGCTCAGAGATAATGACTGCAGGAAGCAGCTACTGACCCTAGAGCTGGGGAGGGCTCAGAGAAAAGCTGGGCTTTTCAGAACCTCGAGGAGGGACAGTGTGGAGAAAGGGACATTACGCTGAGGAGCTTCTGCTCTAAAGAGGAAGTGCTGCCCAGCTTAGGTGCTTGTGGGAGGGGCCTACAGAGCTGGGGCTCAGCCGCAAGGGAAGGGTTACTACCTGAGTGGGGCTGGTAACTCTGAGGGGGATGCTGCACAGCTAGTTCTGTAGCCTGTTGCCAGAATGAAGGTCCATTGCTCATGCAGCTTGGGCAGGTATAACAAGCAAATCAGAAACATTGGAGTCCCTTCCCTCATCCTCCTGTCTTTAAACCCTTCTCTAGCACCCCTTATTAACAAAACTTAACAAATTAGAAATATCGTTTGTAGAGTCCCAGTCACAGCCTCACAGAGCAGAGGAGAGTTGAGGCTGAAAAGTACACATTTGTATTATATGCAACTTATAAAGAACTAATAGTGTCCGAAGAATGAGTGTGTTGAACATAGTGATGGAATTATCAAAGTTTTACGTATGGAAAGAAGCAGTTTGGAAAAAAAAAAATCTTATAAAATTTCACATTTCTTGGCTAGGCATAGAAGGTCATTTTCAATGTGCGTATCCCAACTCCAACCCTACCCATCTCTACAACCTCATTTCTTTCTTCCAGACCTCACTGAAGGTGTCACCATTCAATACTAGTCTTTTACATACATGTCCTTCTACACCTGCCATCCTTCAGCATTCTCTCAAATTCCAGCCCTTTCTTGGAGTCTTCCCTGACTCCCCCAGTGTGTGTAATTCCACTGTCTGTGCTCTAGCAGTTAACTATGTCATTTAATTTACCCCTCTGTCTCTGCCACATAAAAGACTGTGTCCTGGAAATTTGGAGCTATGTTATATTGGTACTTATATTTTTACCACCTAGCCCTATGCCTGTTATAGAGTGTATATCTGATGAATAAATTAATGCTAAGTGAGATTTCAGGAACTTTTGGAACAAAAATAAATCTAATTGAAGAAATCTATTGTTTTGAGATTTGGATATGAATGTGTTACATTCATTGTGGGGAGAAGGAATCTGGAAAAAAATAGAAGTAAGAGGATTAAAACAGGCCCAGCAAACAGCTGAAGCCTCAGAATCAGAGGGCAGGCCTGGGCTACACTGCACTTTTTGCCACAGTATAAATCTTACTCGGTGATAAACCCAAGAAGATGTACAACCAAGCTTTCACAAATCAGCATTTCCTAGGTATATGAAAGATCCATTTGGAGTTCAGGCCTACCAGTTCAATACCTTTTCCCTCAGTAACCATAGCAAGCAGAGGTATTTAACTTCATGAATTATAAAATGACAAGAAACATTTCTGTATTGGTTGTGGATTCAATCCCACAACAGGTTCAAAAGTTCAGAAGCAGCTAATACCCAAATTTATCATAGTAAATGTTACTACATGAGCAGCCTTTTTAAATAATATATACTTTAAATTATTGAAAGTAAGCAGCAACAGGTAAGAACATGGTATTTTTAAGTATCCTCTTGTTTCCTAAAATGCTTCAGTGCTTTTCAAATATTCCTTAGAGTAATAAAGAATACAGCTGTGTACACTTTAATATTAGCAGACGGCTGCTTGGTATATTTTACTGTAAATAGGTATTTTAAATCTCGTTTTCTCCAAATGTAATAATTATAATAGAACATATTGAATGCTTGTTCTACGTCTGGCACTACAGAAACATTTTATAAAAGTTAACTCATTTAACAATCTTATAGAGTGATTTCTGTTATCAACCCCATTGTACAGATGAAAAAACTATAGCTGAGAGAGCACCAAAAACTGTCTATCTTATTTTTATCTCTAAAGCTTTGTTTATTCTGTTGCCTTTACCTACCTGGAAGGTTTCCTCTCTCTCAATTCACTACTTATTCTGTTCTCTCTTCAAGACCATTTAAAAATATCTTTCATGTACTTTCCTGCAGTCTTCCCTCAGTTTTCTGGACTAATGTGGCTCCCTCTATGCAGTTATTCACGAATTCCTTCATCCATCCATCCATTCATCCACCTATCCATTCATCTTTATTAGATATCATTGTGTGAAAGGCTGTGGGAATTCCCTGGAGATCTTACTTTGGTTTATATGCTGACTTGTGTTTTTGCTTCACGTAGTAGGCTTGTCTCCCTAACGAGATCATAAACTGCTTGAGGGCAAGCATGGTTCTGAAGCTTCTTTGTAAATGAAATCAGAACCTGTATGGGTTAGCAGATGACAAAGGACTAAGCTCTAAAAATACTTTGGGCCAGGAAGTCCAAAAGAAAGTAGAGTAGGAGAAAGGAGAGGTCAGAGAATTTGGAGAACCAGGAGAATTTTCAGTACTATTCATTTTTTCAGGGTGGTATATAAAGTTGACACACAAACAACCAAAAAATGATTGTATTTAGATAGAATTAGTTGGGGACCAAGGCTCCTCTGAATGGCATGCTGTGCTTCAAATGTCTGAAAAGAGACCACTGGTGACTAGAAAGTGGTATTAGTCCTGCAATTGAGAGCCAGATTGCAGAGGGTTTAGGAGGTTGATGAGGAAATGAAGGAAGTAGCTTCAGATCTCTCATTCAAGTGTTTGACAGAAAAGAGAAGGGAACTAAGATGCTAATTATAAAATGACAAAGAATGAAGTTTTTAATATATGAGAACCTATCCATGTTAGAAAGTAAAAAGTTACAGAGAAAGGGTTGAAGAATTTCCATGATTGGCAAGAAATTATCACACACACCCCCCACCTTCTATGGGAAAAGCGAAAATAACCCAGTTCATCCCTCTGACCCCTTAGGCAAATGCCAGCTAACCCTCTGGGCTATTGAAATCTGTCCTTCATTCCTAGCTGCCAGACAGAGCAGTTCCTTTCCCTGCCTAAAAGGTTCTCTGACAGATATTGACCAAATATAGTTGCTTTTTTCTTTCATCACCATTCAATTTGCTTAAATAAAAAGTCCAGTGAAAAATGACTCCCTCGAATATACCTATACTGCATCCATCCTCTCCCGTTATTTTTGGATGTCCCTCTGGAGTGACTTGGTTATATGCATGTAACTCCCCATTCACCAAGTCTAATACGCAAGTCTTAAATTTTTAAAATTGCCTTGGCGGTCTATGGACAGTACAGAAACAGTGCAGTTCGTCCGTTTGTAACTTAAAATCTGATACTCTGAATCCAAAGGAATTACCCACCATATCCATCTCTATTGCATTTCGTGTCTCCTTTTCCTCCCCATCGTTCACCAGACAGTAATGTTCTCAGATCAAATATCCTCTATAAATTGAGAGGACATTTAGCTGATTTATGGGGCTTTTAGCTATTATATACTTACCTATTCAATAAAAGTAAGTACTTACATCACATGACACATATGCTACCTTCACAATATAAGATCTTTCCTTCAAGGGATTCAGGCATCAAATTGTAATGAGATTTCTTGTAGCTAATACATCACTTAAGGGCAAACTGACATTCTGAATCTATTTCTTTCTTTTTTTTTTTCTTTCCTTTTCCTCAATGGAATTCTGGATACCGCATTCTTTGTAAGAGCCTTAACATGATTAAGATTTTTATTTTCTTTTTTAAACAGTGTAAACCTGTCGAATAAAGAAACTAGGAGCAGGAATACTGGTTTTGCACTTAAGGGCTGAAAAGGAATATTGCCTTGGTCTTTTATACAGCATTGCCAATTTCCAGAACCAGAAGCAGAGTAAACGCTGCCTTAGCATCTATGCCATAGGAAAACCTTGATCCCATCTACGTGGGATCTGATTTTGGTATATCAATCAACACATCAGTAAGCAATGAACAAATATTTACTTCTCCAGTAGAGTAAATTCCTTGAAAGTCACTGTAAATTCAGGCTTTCCCAGCATCAGCACTATTGACATGCTGGGTCAGACGGTACTTTATTCTGGGTGGCCATCCTGTGCATTGTACATAGGTTAGCAGAATCCCTGGCCTCTACCAGCTAGAGGCTGGTGGCACCCCTCGCCCAGTTGTGACAACTAAAAAATGTCTCCAGACGTTGCCAATAGTCTCCTGGGGGGCAAAATCACCCTCAGTTGAGAACCACTGCTCTAATTGGACCTACCACGTGAGTATGATTATTGCAAGATTCCAGGCTATTTGTATCTAAAGGTAGAAATTTACTGTTACAGCAAAGCCATCCTATGACTCTGGGAATATGGGAAACGTTGCTTTTGTTCCCCATTACTATGCTACTTGGTGTGTGAATGTTAATGAATTAGTAATTGTGGTGACAAGCACTTTCAAGAGGCGTTTTAGCAAACCTATTTCCTATCCTGTGTTTTAGGAAGGCTCAAAAATTGAAGCAGATCTGAATCAGAATTATGGAGTAAGTGAAGCTGGTTGCTGGTACTCATCCCACGATACTCTTCTTTGGAGTGACCTAAAACCTACTTCGGACTAGGGATTTCTCTATTTCAGACCTAAGCAACATTCATTATCTGTCATCTCATTGTAACTCAAACTGATATCGTCTAAAACTGAATTTAGTATCCTGATACATGCTGAATGTTGGTTCCCCACCCCCTGTATTTGTAGGACACAGCAAGAAGATGGCCATCTACGAACGAGGAAGTGACCTCTCACCAGACGCCAAATCTGCCGGCACCTTGATCTTGGACTTCCCAGCCTCCAAAACTGTGAGAAATAAATTTCTGTCATTTATAAGACACCTTGTCTATGATATTCTGTTATAGCATCCTGAATGGACTAAGACATATCCCATTGCAAAAATAATTCTTCTTCCCAGTTGGCCAGTTTCTACTTACAGAGCCACCATTCTCTAAAGGTCTTATCTGACCTGTCCATATCCTTCTCCATATCCCAGAAGTTTCCAAATCCTACTGGTCTTTCCTTGTCAGTGCCACTTCAGTTAAACACTACCACTCTACCTCTCTGTTTCCAAGGATCTGCATCCTCGTGGTCACCTGGCTGAATCATTGCCACACTTCCAAGGGCTCCCAGCATCAGTCTCTCCCTACCTCAGACTCTCCTGCATGCTGTTCTCAAACTTTTAATACTGTCTGCTGCCCTCTTCAGGAACCTGTATCATGTAGCTCTAACTTAATGAAACAAACACATATTTTCTAGCACGATATTCTGGATTGTTCCTCTGTTTACTTCATTTTTTCACCTCAACATTTTGTTTGTTTTGCTTTTGATTTTGTTTTCAGGTCAGACTAATCCCTCTAATCCTTATTCACATCCTGATCACCTCAATCTCTCTAGTTTATGGTTCCTAATCTGTTATTTTCTTTCCTCCTTGCTGCAAACCCAACTTTATACTTGTAATAACGATAATTACTATTTATTGAAAACCTACTACTGTCAGGTACAGGGCTAAGTGTTTTACATATGTTACATCAGGTACTCTTAGCCCTACTTTTTTTTTAAATTAAATTTTATTTTTGGCTGCATTGGGTCTTCGTTGCTGCGCGCAGGCTCTCTCTGGTTGCGGCGAGCGGGGGCTACTCTTCGTTGTGGTGTGCAGGCTTCTCACTGTGGTGGCTTCTCTTGTGGTGCATGGGCTCTAGGTGCGCGGGCTCAGTAGTTGTGGCGTGCAGGCTTAGTTGCTCCACGGCATGTGGGATCTTCCCAGATCAGGGATCAAACCAATGTCCTCTGCACTGGTAGGCGGATTCTTAACCACTGAGCCACCAGGGCAGTCCCCCTTAGCCCTACTTGAAAAGCTCTGAGAAGTTAAGTAATGTATCCAAGTTCACACAGCCGGGATATGGGAGGGTCAGTATTTGAATCTCATTCCATCTGACTGTAGCACCCAAGTTCTTAACCATAAATGCAGTGTGTTACATAATCACTTATGGGTTTATATATTTGGTGTTAAGTGGAAGATGGGTAAACATAGAAGAAGGGGAGTTTCTTTCCTGAAATGGCTTGTCTTCCAAGTAGGATCTCTGGAAATTAACTCTTTTCCGGAGTAAGTTTGACAATCCATGAGTTGTTCAATTGTAAAGAGAAACAGCAGAGACTTTATGAAAGAGAAGCTGAAAATTTGTATGCTACAGACCTAAGAATATAAAGCACGACAGCAGTTGGCTGGTAAGTACACCCAGAGGGCGCCTGAGAGACCCACCACTAGTCAGTGAGGTCAAGAATGTAACTCAAGAAGAGGACAAAAAAAAAAAAAAAAAAGGAGGACAGGTAACTGGATTAGACCCTAACACTAAGAGTCCAAGAGTGACTAGAAGAGGAATATCTTTTTCTAGAAAGGAAAAATTAATGATAAAATGAGAGCTCTACCTATATTACAAAGTATTAATTGGGTATATGTATTTTCTTAAGTTGAGTTTCATAAATTTTTATATGGAAAATTATTTGTTATTTTGGTTCATGTAAGTTAATTTATTTCTATTTAATGTCTTTATAAAGAGTTTCATTTAAGGTATTGTACAATTGTAATGTAAGGGAATGTAAACATTTGAAAGGTACTAAGTGTACAAGATAGGATTCGCTTTGCTGGATTTTTCTAGGTTATCTGTTAAATAATGAGCCTCTTCCACAATTAGTCTCAAAATAGGACAGAATTTGCTTATTGCCTGATTAATAATATTATATTACACACCGTGGGTAAAACAAAACTGATTATAACACAATTTACAGTCCCAAAGGAGCTTACAATCTAGCAGGGTAATTAAGACAAACTTACAAATAGGCATAACACAATGCAGAATGTAACATATGCTGTAAACGTTCTAAAAGGGACTTCAGATAAGATTTCTGGAGAAATAAACATTTGATGTAGTTCTTTTTTTTTTTTTTTTTTTTTTTTTTTTTGCGGTACGCGGGCCTCCCACCGCTGCGGCCCTTCCCGCTGCGGAGCACAGGCTCCGGACGCACAGGCTCAGCCGCCACGGCTCATGGGCCCAGCCACTCCGCGGCACGTGGGATCTTCCCGGACCGGGGCACGAACCCATGTCCCCTGCATCAGCAGGCCGACTCTCAACCACTGTGCCAACAGGGAAGCCCTGATGTAGTTCTTAAAGCAATGGTTTGGAAGATGTAAAAAGGAGATGAAGGAAAAGAAGGGAGCTTAGGTACGGGAAACACTATAATACTCTCATGTAAAGATACCGTATAAAGATATGAGAGTGGGAATGGGGAAATTGCTGGGGTCTTGTTCCATCAACAGCCATAGGTAGTGTGGGAAATTTCAACAAATTTTCCTGAGCACTACCTGTGTGCCAGGCACGTTGATTAAAACCCGGACCTGCCCCCGGGACCTGGAAGAAGCCATTGAGGCCATACCTTGGGGAGCTTCTAATCTGACATAGAGACTGAGAGATTTGCACAATACATAACTTTTTAAGATTTTGGATAGGTGCCTATGTGCGATATGACTAGAAATACTGTTTACACAGATGAATCTCATAGGTAGATGAATACAGGAACCTAGTCAGGGAGAATCTTTAGGAGGTTATTATAATGGTCCAGCAATAAGATAATGCAAGAATGGAAACAGACTTATAAATGAGAATTGCAGCAAGAGAGGTGATCAAAATTTAGCAATTGATTTGTTGACATATATGTGTTAGCAATGATTTATCCCTTGATGTCTCACAAACTAAATTTCTTTGCTTTTCAAAACATGGGAAAATCTGATTCGTTTTCACCACTGTTTATAAACATAATTATACCAAAAAGACTTGATGAGACCTTCAATGGATGTATTTCAAGAGCAGTATGACATAGTTTGATCTTTGGCTTGAGAAGAAACCTGAAGAATTAAAATAAAAACTTTCTGTCAATTCAGAAAAAAGCTTTGGAGATGATAATTTTTTTTAAGTCAGAAACAAAAATTAAGCAAAACAAAAGAAAATTGAAAAGCCTGGTTTATCTACACTAGGTGCATTCCAGAAATTGAGTTGGTAGAATTGATGTAATTCTTCTTCTGTGTTCCTATCTTTATTTTAAACAGAACCTAATACAAACAATAAAGAGCCATAACTTTTTTTAAAGCTAAAAGTCAAATATTTTAAAGGGAAAATTAACTTAAGGAATTTACCCCAGCATATCACATCCATTGATTGTAAGTATCAAGACATTTTTATTTTGTTCTTCTAACAGTATAAAAATAAACAAAATATTGCATTCTTAATAGCTACGAAGGATAGCATTCATGATGCCAATGCAAATACTGTATCAATACCATACAAGCATACCAAATGCCAGCCAGCTTGGCAAAAACATCCTTTCAATAATGTTCTCAAGCCCAGTGCCAGCACAACCCCTATCAGAGCCAAGGTCGAAAGTATAAAAACACATGCTAATCTGCAATCCTGTCTGCCAGCGTCGAAGGGCATGAGGACTGGAAACTTTTCTTGAGGGGTAGCTCCTTCAATTGCAGGTGATAGAACCAAAGGGCACGTATAAAATCTCTGCAAAGGAGAAATCTGTTGTCATTTGTGTTCTCTGGTGATACAAATGGGAAAATTAAGATACTGCTAGTTTCCAAATTACGTGTCTTCACAGATAAATAGATGCTGCCAAAAGAATCGGTCAATCCAATGAAATGATTGATCTTACCCGAGCTTGGCATCATGTAGATTAAACAGTGGGTGGAATTTTCTCCCTACTTTTTATCTGGTTGGTATAGTGTACTATAGTCTAGTCAAAACATCACTGAAGCATGAACAAATTATATTCAGCAGTCAGGCTGAGAATGTTGGAGGTGTCTACCCATGAGTACAGCAGAGGAAAACTTGAATTTCATCCAATAGCCTTTTCCTTGTTCTCGGTGAGTCTGCATGTGGACAACATAAGAAAATTACATGAATATACTTTCTGATTCTGAATTATACTGATATACTGCTAATAAGAATTAAAACTTTTTTTTTTGGTGGGAGGGGTAGTTAGAAAGCCAGTGTCATTACTTTTAACAGAAAATTATCTAAGGGAACTTCCTAGAGCCACGTTATGACATTTAATATTAGATTTATATTAGAGAATTATATGCAGTTCTCAAATTTATAATCTTAAAAAAAAAGAAAAGTCATAGAAAACTTTGAATTTTGAGACTCTCACCATGTGTTGGAATAAAAGGACCCATAGTGGTCCTTTGTAGAATTGTTTGGTTAAAAGCACACAAGTGAAAAACATGACAATAATCATTTTTTCAAAACCTGAAAATAAATTCTGACTGATGAGCTAAACTGTTTCTCTCTCCCCTGGAGACAGAAAAAGATGAAATGTTTTTACTTTAAGTGAGAGAAATTAAAGTAAGATGTAATAAACTTCTGGACAGAACTTTCTGCAATGCAATAGAACTGTATCTGTGTTGTCCAGTATGTTAGCCACTAGCCCTATGTTGCTAATGAATACTTGAAATGGGGCTAATGTGACTAAACTTAAATTTTTAAGTTTATTTAATTTTACCTAATATAAGTCTGAATTTAAATACTCACATGTTGGGCTTCCCTGGTGGCACAGTGGTTGAGAGTCCGCCTGCCGATGCAGGGGACATGGGTTCGTGCCCCGGTCTGGGAGGATCCCACATGCCGTGGAGTGGCTGGGCCTGTGAGCCATGGCCGCTGAGCCTGCGCGTCCAGAGACTGTGCTTCGCAACGGGAGAGGCCACAACAGTGAGAGGCCCGCGTACCGCAAAAAAAAAAAAAAAAGAAATACTCACATGTTGCTCCTAGGTTGGATAGTGCAGGTCCAGACAATGTGAGTTGTTAAACATCAGACATATGATCCTCAGTGCAGTAGAAGATGTTGCCAATCTCACAAGGCCCTTTGCTGATCTCCTTTTACATCAGGTTGGGCCTCCTCTACCATAGTCACAACTTTGTCTCATTTATCTAACGAGGATTCCGTAAGTTAGAGTGAATTCTGGAAGTTGAAACTCTGAAATAGCTGAATAGAGGCCTCATTTTTAAAGCTTAAGAAGTAGAAGTTATATTGAAAAGGCAACTAAGGAGCCCACAAGCCACAACTAAGTAGTCTGCTTGCTGCAACTAAGACCTGGCGCAACCAAAAAAATAAATAAATAAATAAGGCAATGAGGACACTCAGTTATCATTTGGCTAGGGAAGAGCTTGAGAAAGATTAATTTTATTGTCCAAAATGTATCTCTTGAGAAGACCACAGATGGTAATATGATAGAATATCAATGTTACAGGTAATGTCCAATATAAAATCAGTTTGTGTTTCAAAAGTTCATATGTACATATAGTAAAGAAAAATTTGTGGATAGCAAAGAGAACTCTGAAAGCATTTTCCCACTGAAAACTTAAAATTAGGTTCCAAGTGAACCAAATTAGAGAAATATTGTATGATATTGCTTATATGTGGAATCTAAAAAAAAAAAAAAGATGCAAATGAACTTATTTACAAAATAGAAACAGACTTAGAGAATGAACTTACGCTTACCAGGAGGGAAGCGGGGGAAGCCATAGTTAGGGAGTTTGGGATTGACATGTACACACTGTTATATTTAAAATGGATGGTCAGCAAGGACCTACTTGTATAGTACAGGGAATTCTGCTTGATATTCTCTACCAACCTAATTGGGAAAATAATTTGGAAAAGAATAGATACATGTATACGTATAACTGAATCACTTTGCTGTACACCTGATCAACTGTACTCCAATATAAAATAAAAAGTTAAAAAAAAAACTGAATCTCTCAATAGTATTACTACATAGCACCAGGGCTGCTATCAGTGGTATGAACTGATACAGCCATACAAGTAGCTACAGTATTGTATATACTTGCTAAATAGCCACGACTTTACTCTACCCCCTCACAACCACTTCCCCTTAAGACTCTCAGACCTCCCACAATCCAGATCCTAAGGGTTGAAGCCCAGATCAGCAAGGGACCTCCTGGACCCTCCTGCAGTTGGCATTTATTATAATTGGTCAGTGCCTAAGCCGTACTGTTTGCTGAATAGTTTCCCTGCTATCCCCAGCATGCTTTTCCTACAGTACTATTATAACACGTGGTACTGTGGTTTCTGGAAAGTCACATGCTTTTAAAACTGGGTAGTGAGGGCATAGGACTATATAGAAATTATCCATCTCTACCCGGATTCTAAGTCCTGTGTGGAAGCATATCTAACTGCCATGTTGTGTGTTCAGATACGGTTGTTTGCCCTCTAAAGTCCTTCTTCATGTAGCTTTCACCCGACAATAAGTCTTTGCCTAACATCTGTGGGTTGGGTGGCACCCCTCTCCAACTTTGTTCCTGCTAAGTAGAGCTCACCACTGGAAAGATTTTAGTAACCTGAATTGCAGTGAATTATGAAGAACAATTTAAAAATGGAAAAGTATATTTTCTTTCTTTTTTTTCATTTTTAAAATGGGTCATTTAAAAGTTTTGGTCAGTTTGTCTCTTTATTATAAATCTTGATAGCTTAAACATAAGGTCTTTCCATCCTTTTCTTCATCAAGAATGTTCTGGCTTTTCTTAATCAAGAATGTTCTGGCTTTTCTTACTACTTTTCACTTTCATATATTTTATAATAAACTCTTCCACAAAGATATATCCATAGATATTAATTGTGACTTCATTGAATCTACAGAGTACTTTTGGAGGAATTTTCCTGTCATTCCCTTTCAATTTTTTATTCCATCTGGATATATTTTTACTGAGTCTGAAATTCTTTTAATGCAGTCCAAATTATTATTTTCTTTGTAGCTATTATTCTTTTCATATTTAAAAATAAATCATTGTCTTCATACAGTCATGAATCCAAGGTGCCATTTTTTTCTAATAGCTTTTATTGTCTTCACTTTCATATTCAACTCTAGTGTTCATCCAGAATTGATGTTTGTGTTTTTCATGAGCGTGGGGATCAAGATTCAAATATTTTATCATATTAGCATCCAGTGGATCCAACACGTGCTATCGGAAAAAAAAAATACTTTCCTCATTGCACTGTAATGAAATGTTTGTAATAACTCAAATGACTGTTTATGAGTGGGATATCTTTCTGGACTATTTTCTCTTATTTTATATGTTTACTACCGAGCCCTATTTATCTAAACATATATCACACTATATTAAATACTGTACTAGGTTTTGTTACCCAGCCTTGTTCAACAATTTTAAGATGTCCTTGTTTTTCTTTTTTTTTTTTTAACATCTTTATTGGAGTATAATTGCTTAACAATGGTGTGTTAGTTTCTGCTTTATAACAAAGTGAATCAGTTATACATATACATATGTTCCCATACCTCTTCCCTCTTGCATCTCCCTCCCTCCCACCCTCCCTATCCCACCCCTCTAGGTGGTCACAAACCACCGAGCTGATCTCCCTGTGCCATGCGGCTGCTTCCCACTACCTATCTATTCCGCGTTTGGTAGTGTATATATGTCCATGCCACTCTCTCACTCCGTCACAGCCTACCCTTCCCCCTCCCCATATCCCCAAGTCCATTCTCTAGTAGGTCTGTGTCTTTATTCCCGTCTTACCCCTAGGTTCTTCATGACCTTTTTTTTTTTTTATTAGATTCCATATATATGTTAGCATACGGTATTTGTCTTTCTCTTTCTGACTTACTTCACTCTGTATGACAGACTCTAGGTCCATCCACCTCACTACAAATCTCTCAATTTCGTTTCTTTTTATGGCTGAGTAATACTCCATTGTATATATGTGCCACATCTTCTTTATCCATTATTCATCTGTTGATGGACACTTAGGTTGCTTCCATGTCCTGGCTATTGTAAATAGAACTGCAATGAACATTTTGGTACATGACTCTTTTTGAATTATGGTTTTCTCAGGGTACATGCCCAGTAGTGGGATTGCTGGATCATATGGTAGTTCTATTTTTAGTTTTTTAAGGAACCTCCATACAGTTCTCCATAGTGATTGTATCAATTTACATTCCCACCAACAGTGCAAGAGTGTTCCCTTTTCTCCACACCCTCTCCAGCATTTATTGTTTCTAGATTTTTTGATGATGGCCATTCTGACTGGTGTGAGATGATATCTCATTGTAGTTTTGATTTGCATTTCTCTAATGGTTAATGATGTTGAGCATTCTTTCATGTGTTTGTTGGCAATCTGTATATCTTCTTTGGAGAAATGTCTATTTAGGTCTTCTGCCTATTTTTGGATTGGGTTGTTTGTTTTTTTTGTTATTGAGCTGTGTGAGCTGCTTGTAAATTTTGGAGATTAATCCTTTGTCAGTTGCTTCATTTGCAAATATTTTCTCCCATTCTGAGGGTTGTCTTTTGGTCTTGTTTATGGTTTCCTTTGCTGTGCAAAAGCTTTGAAGTTTCATGAGGTCCCATTTGTTTATTTTTGTTTTTATTTCCATTTCTCTAGGAGGTGTGTCAAAAAGGATCTTGCTGTGATTTATGTCATAGAATGTTCTGCCTATGTTTTCCTCTAAGAGTTTGATAGTATCTGGCCTTACATTTAGGTCCTTAATCCAGAAAATTGAAAAGTATATTTTCTTGAGACCTGCTTGCTAAGAAGCATTTTTGTGAGATTAACTAGTTTGGATGAGTTATTTGAATATGAAAATGCTTTTTAAATTTTTAATCCTGAAGAACTGGGGAAGAGTAATCATTGAGAAAGCTGATCAATTCAAAGCATTTTTTTCTTCTTTCAGTGCCCTTACATTTTTCTAATATTTTTGAGTTCCACCAAATTCTAAAATTCTTAGTGTGTGAATAAGCCAATAATAGCATTATTATAGCAGTGTGTGAATAAGCCAATTGTAGCATTATTGCTAGATAAACCTATGATGGGTGATTTGAACAAGTCATGAAACCTTTCTGCCTCACTTCTGATAGTTATAAATTAGGAATTATAGTCCCTGATCTTATTTAATTCTCAAGGGTATTTATATAAATTCGATCATGCAACTAAAATGTTTTGAGATCTTAAGCTATTTCTTTGTTCTGCTCCCTTAAAAACTATAAAAAAATAAATTGTATTTTACATTGTCAGTTTAACATTTATTATACTTATATATATTTACTTGCCAACTATTCCTCTAGAATTTCACCACTATAGAAGAGGTTATAGAGTTAATATAGCTTATATATTAGATAACAGTTGTCTCAAGAAATGAATTGTGTTCACATTGTCCATTGTAGTTAATGCTTTCACTTGTCTTACACATGATTCCATGTATATTCTGGAACTCTGGCACAAAACTAATTAATATGATTTCAATAAAAATTTTCAAATGACGAAACAAAATGAATACCACTATTAACACCCAAACCACTGTTGGATGGGATTTTCCACTGGGATACTATGGAATTTTATTTTTTGGCCCTAAAAAGATGATTTTTTTTTAATTCAAAAGAAAGCCAGAATCCCAAGTAACTGGATACAATATTTATCTTTTTCTTTTCTTTCCTTTTTACTTTCAAGTAATTACTTTGCTTTATGCCCTTGCCAGCTGGACCAGAACCAAGCTTCTTACACAGAGTCAGTCGAAACTAATCCATCTTCCCTATTGGAAAGGGTTATAGACTGCCCCCATCCACTACTCTTTCAGAAGGCAAACAGTTTTGCAAAAGCCTCTTTCAAAAGACCACCATCAGTTAGAAAGAACTGGTACCTCTCAAAGACTGTTTCATTTAATACCAGTCATCTAAAAGAATAGGGCCAATTTTCATGCCCCATTGTCAACAGTCTATAACACGGCCACCGCTGCTACACAAGAGATTATTCCCTTGCTTCACATTTGTGAACAAAACCGGCCGAGAGCAAATATATGGCAAAGCAGAACTTCTCAGCACATCAAATTCCTGACATACAATATGTTGACTATCCTCTGTCAGAAACAAAGACATTTTGAATATTAGGCAGCATTAACACCGCTGTCTCATTCCCTCTAATTCTTTAGACAAATTTTGCATCTCCAAGATTTGGAAGACTACCTCAATTTATAATAGCATTCACACAAAGTATGAACTGAAGGTTCATAGAAGCTGCATTTGGAGGTTCCAAACGGGAAAACATCCTAGAATTAAAGGACCTGGATTTCAGGTCCAGAGTTATCACTAACTAGAAGTTAAAAGTAAGCGTTTCATTTCCTTAAGTCTAACTTTCTATATCTACTATTATGGGACTATTATGAGACTATAAGAGACTATATGAGACTCAAGGCTATTATGAGACTTGGAGGAATTTATGCAACTGCCTTCCTCTCAGATGGGCTCCTGGGAAGCACGTAGCAGTGGTGACAGGTCCTTGAAACCACAGGAGAAAAACTGCATCTTCCTAGAGCATCAGTTTTATTATAAGATTTTGTAGAATAATGCTTGAAATTGTTTTGAATTTGGCCTTTTAATTAAACTAAACACAGTTATGTCATGAATTTTGCATGAACTTTTGAGATAAAATATGAGATTTCAAAGAATTTTCTTACTTTTAGGGAACTACTTTGGTCTATACTTCCAGAACTTCAGTGTCAACCGTTAATTCTTATCTGCTGTTTGTGATTCTTTACTAAAGAAGTTTTATAAACCCTGTAAAGTGAAGCATTTTTAAAGACTTAAAACTCTCTACTGATGCATGCTCTTGGTTGTGGTCTCATTAGTAATTTTGTCAAGGGAGCATTCTCGAAAACCTTTTTATTTTATAACATGAAATATCTTTATTTTTATTTAATTTTCTTTTAAAATTTTTTATTGAAGAATAGATGACTTACAATATTATATTAGTTTCAGGTATATGTACAACATAGTAATTCAATATTCCTATAGATTATACTCCATTTAAAGTTATTATAAGATAATGGCTATATTTCCCTGTGCTGTACAATATATCCTTGTTGATTATTTATTTTATACATAGTAGTTTGTATCTCTTAATACCCTACCCCTATCTTGCCCTCCGCCCTTCCCTCTCCCCACTGGTAACCAATAGTTTGTTCTCTATTTCTGTGAATCTTTTTCTGTTTTGTTATATATATTCATTTGTTTTATTTTTTAGATTCCACATATAAATGATAACATATAATGTTTATTTTTCCCTGTCTGACTTATTTCACTAAGCATAATACACTCTAGGTCCATTTATGTTGTTGCAAATGGCAGAATTTCATTCTTTTATGTAATATTGCATTGTGTGTGTGTGTGTGTGTATCACATCTTGTTTATCCATTCATCTGTTGATGGACACTTAGGTTGCTTCTATATCTTGGCTATTGCAAATAATGTTGCTATGTGTTGCTATGAACATTGGGGGTGCATGTATCTTTTTGAATTAGCGTTTTCATTTTTAGGGGGTATATACCCAGGAGTGGAATTTCTGGATCATATGGTAGTTCTTTTTGTAGTTTCTTTGAGTGGCTGTTTTCCATAATGGCTGCACCAGTTTACAATCCCAGCAACACAAACAATGATTCCTTTTACTCCATGTCCTCCCCAACACTTATTATTTGTAGACTTTCAAACTGGTTTTTTATCTAACTTCTACTCTTTTACATAGAACTGCCAGTGTGTTATTCTGTTTGGAGTGTTGAATTTGTCATTGTCTTCTATATCTACTTACTTTTTTTTTTTTCGGTACACGGGCCTCTCACTGTTGTGGCTTCTCCCGTTGCGGAACACAGGCTCCGGACGCACAGGCTCAGCGGCCATGGTTCACGGGCGCAGCCGCTCCGCGGCACGTAGGATCTTCCCGGACCGGGGCACGAACCCGTGTCCACTGCACTGGCAGGCGGACTCGCAACCACTGCACCACCGGGGAAGCCCTTTTTTTTTAAAATTAGGCTCATTGCCCAGTAAACAAGTAGATCTGAGAAGCTGAACTAAGTAATCCCTGGAAACGAAAGAACTGACAAATAAATGCTGGCCACACTGGCCCACATTTCCACAGGGCAAGATTGTCTGGAGCTGAGCAGCAGATGGGGGTGTATGTTCTCTAGCTAGCCAGCTTCAGTTCTCTCCTATATCTCCCCTTCTGGCCTTGATAGGCATTTGAGAATGCACCTGGCCTAAAACAGCATCATTTTCATAAAGGATGCAGAATATGTTTAATGAAGCATCATAAAGATTTCAACCAAATAAGCAGAATTTCTGTAGACTGTATTCTGTGTTGGGAAGGTCGTGATATTTGATTTGGAGCTTCCAATATAAAAACAAACTCTAGGGGCTTCCCTGGTGGCGCAGTGGTTGAGAGTCTGCCTGACAGTGCAGGGGACACGGGTTTGAGCCCTGGTCTGGGAGGATCCCACATGCTGTGGAGCAACTAGGCCCATGAGCCACAACTACTGAGCCTGCACGTCTGGAGCTTGTGCTCCGCAACAGGAGAGGCCGCGACAGTGAGAGGCCTGTGCACCGCGATGAAGAGTGGCCCCTGCTCGCCGCAACTGGAGAGAGCCCTCGCGCAGAAATGAAGACCCAACGCAGCCAAAATAAATAAATAGCGTTCCCTTTAAAAAAAAAAACAACTCTAGTGGTACTCAACATGTGAGAGGCAAGAGTAACTCTAGGTAGCTAAAATGTAGCTGGCTTACTCCATTGTAATGCAAGCTCAGAATAAAACCTGTGGTTTCCCTCTAGGCAGTGTAGAAAGAAAACTTTACGAAGACCGTTCCATAAGTTAATTTCACTTTTGGTTTTATTTTATATTTTTACTCTAATATTTTGTTTACCCTAATTTCATCACCATTTTAAGTATTTTACTTTGGGGCTTCCCTGGTGGCGCAGTGGTTGACAGTCCGCCTGCCGATGCAGGGGACACGGGTTCGTGCCCCGGTCCAGGAAGATCCCACATGCCGCGGAGCGGCTGGGCCCGTGAGCCATGGCCGCTGAGCCTGCGCGTCCGGAGCCTGTGTTCCGCAACGGGAGAGGCCACAACAGTGAGAGGTCCGCGTACGGCAAAAAGAAAAAAATAATTTTACTTTATAGTGTATGTGTTATGTGTGTCTGTGCATGCATGTGTATTGGTAGCAACCTTGAATAATACAGTCAGACCTCTGTATTTGTGAGTTCCACATCTGCAGATTCAACCAATTGTAGATTGGAAATACTCAGAAAAAATATTCCTGAAAGTTTCAAAAAGCAATACTTGAATTTGCCAGCCTGGCAACTATTTACATTGTATTTACAGCTATTTCCATAACATTTACATTGTTTAGGTATTATAAGTAATCTAGAGATGCTTTAAAGTATACATAGATGTACATAGGTTGTATTCAAATACTGTGCCATTTTATGTAAGGGAAATGAGCATCCTCAAATTTGGGTATCCCAGGGGTCCTGGAACCAGTTCCCTGCAGGTACCTGAGGGATGACTGTATAAGTAAATACTATATTTTTCTCTTTTTTATTCTTTTGCCTGTATACATTGCAATATGATTGGGGGAGATGAAGAACAATGGTATTGTGAAATTCTTCATAGCAAGATTCTCAACATCATGATTTTACTCAAAATATTACAGAGTTCTTATGGTTTTAGCCTTCTTTTTCCCATGTCTACATTGCACATTCACATGAGTAGAAGTTTCTTAAACTGACTCCCCCTAAAATTGAGTTGCTCTGTTGACTTTATGACTAACCTCTCTATCCAAAACTTTATTCCCTTTCTTGTTCCATACCTGTTCCCCCTCAAGATTGAAGAGTATCAAAGAAAAGGGGGGATATCAAAGAAGACCCCCATGGGGCCTTCCTGGGACAGACCCCTCCATGTCCTCCGCCTTCCTCTTGTTTGCAGAAAAACTTTATCCTCCTAGGCCTTCCCCAATTCGAAAGAGCAGATTTAATCAGAGGAGTGAGAAAATGCAGAAACAAAGGGAAACAGTCAAGCAAGACAAAATAATAATAGTTTAGCCATTCAACAAAGTCAAGGACCTTTAGTTCCTCATCAAAGGCTGTAGATAATATTCTGAGACATATCCTTGGGCTGTTTTGCAGATACTGAAAGCCCCAACAGGTGGAAGAAGTTAACCAGGAACCTGCAGGACGGGGGCGGATCAGTGCCCTCTAAGGATATTTTTTACCTTGTTCAAGCTTTCCACAAAGAAGAAACAATGTGTGTTTCTCTCTCTCTCGCACTCACAAAAGTACAATCCTTTTTTAAAATTGAAGATGTTTAATCCTTAGTCTTAGAATAGCAACATCTTCAAAGATATACTGAAAGCGTGGAAAATAGGGATATAGGCATAGATTCTAAAGAAAATCAAAGAGTTTGAAAGGTTCCAGGTGGGGAGGAGTAAAAGTGCAGGAGCTGCTGGAAGTGGAGCCCAGGCACATTCCCAGCTGTAGTCACTTGGGTCAACAAGGCACCTTGAAACCTTATAAGGCACTTGCTTCTCCTCTGACCCTCCCAGTTACCTGGTGGAGGGTCTGCTGCCGATGAACGTCAACCCCAGTGGCAAAGGCTGGATCAGTGGGGCTGCCATCAAGGTGAGTGTGGTCCAGGGAAGGGCATGGGGCCGTTCTCACAAGGGAGCAGGGTGGCTGGGCTGGGGGTCTCCAGCAGCTCTTTCCATTTTAGAGATAAGAAAATGGAACTGCATTCACTTTCAGGCCTCGTAGTTACAGTCAAAATTCTCTTCATCTCTGTGTTGTCATCAGGAAAGAAAAAATGCCATTTTAAGATTAATATCAATAATAGTTACTCCTTCTTGAGTATCCACTACATACTAACTGCCATAGTGCTGGTCTAGCCAGAGCCATTGTTTTACTTACTCCTTACAGCAGACTTTAAGGTGGTGCTTAGTCATTTTATAGCTGAAGATTCTTGGGTAAAATAAGGTTCCATGAATTGTGTAAGACAACCCAACTACCAAACATTAGAACGAGAATTGAGATCAGGTCTGCCCATTCTAGTGCCAGGGACAACATTCTTTAGTTATAGCAACTAGCTCTTCATTGTTCATAGGTTATGGGTAGGGTGTCACTCTGAGCACTTATTTCCTAAGTTATTTTCCTGGCTGCAAATGAATTTCCTAATATATATCCTGCCCCCATAAGAAAAAACGTAATTCAAAATAAGAGAGAAGGAAAAATAGAAAGAGAGCATAAATGAATTTAAAAGAAGGAATCTGGCTGGGAACCATCTGGCTGGGATTCCTGCTTGTTTGTTGGTAACTCACCTTTGTAATGTGACCATATGTTCTATCCTCACTAGCTGGCAATAATGAGAAGAACGTGCTGCTGCCGGCCCTCTTGGCTGGGTTGCTTCTCATTGCGGTCCTCTTCAGTCTAGAGGCATCACTTACTGAACAGCTGTAATCATGCTATTAAAAGCAGTACATATAGTTTAAAAAGAAAAATCCCAGACATATGTGTCTACTGTCATTTCTGGCTCATCTAGCTCAATGTTGTGCTGAGAAGAGCCATATTGGCTGGGAAAAACAAGGTTGCTTTCTGCCACTGCAGTTTCTAAAGCCCAACATTATATACATGTCTATGGTCGAACATAGAAGGGCTGGTGAGCAACTGTGAGCAAGAATCTGAGTGACATGATATTTCAAACCCCGGAGATCCCTGCTACCTTAGCCCATCCTTTATGTGTGCAGTGTGAGGAATCTCAACTCAAGGGTCAGTTCAGTGGGTTCCCACTGATTGGTTATTTCTAGTATCACTTTGAATTCTGCTTTTTCAGTTTTAGTGTATTATCCTTCATCTTTCAATCCTGTTTGCCAGAAATAATTAATTAACCTAACATGTCCTGATTTAACCCATCAGGCAAAGTCAGGTTCAACCTGGAGAATCTCAGCAATTTGAATTTCATTAATTGTTGAACAGGCCACTTTCAATCAGCTTGAAAGCTTCTAAGAATGAAGGGTTGAGGTTAGAGTATTTTCGCAACTTTAGCACATTCAGATGTTTACCGTGGATAAACTAGAATGAATTTCTTCCTGAACCAAATTTCTCTGTAACAGAGAAGTTCCAAGCAGTAGCATGAGGTATTGGACCTTAATGATGCAATTTTTCCTTGTATTGTTTTCTCAATTGTTTCACATATGTATGTCTTTTTTCATCAGTAAGTTTGGAGGTAAGAGGAAGGTAGGGGCTGTTTATTTACTAGCCACCATTCATGGGACTTTGAGAGGACTTAATAAACTCTTTTTATGAATTGAGATATAATTGAAATATAACATTATATTAGTTTCAGGTATACAACATAATGATTCAATATTTGTATATATTATGAAATAATCACCACAATAAGTCTAGTTAACATCTGGCACCATGCATAGTTAGAAAATATTTTTCTTGTGGTGAGAATTTTTAAGATCTACCCTCTTAGCAACTTTCAAATACACAGCAGTATTATTAACTAGAGTCACCATGCTGTACATTACACCCCTGTGACTTATTATATCTCCCTGACAACCATCAGTCTTTTCTCCATATCAAAGAGCTTGAAAAAAAAAAAAGAGCTTGGTTATTGTTGTGCTAGTGGTGATGATGGTTGTCGATTTTGGTTTTTTTAGATTCCACCCATAAGTGAGATCATACAACAGTTGTCTTTGTCTTATTTCACTTAGGATAATTTCCTCAGGGTTCATCCACGTCGTCGTAAATGGTAAGACTTCCTTTTTTGTTATGGCTGAATAATATTCCATTGTGTGTGTATGTATCCCACATTTTCTTTATCCATTCCTCCATCGATAGACACTTAGGTGGCTTCGATATCTTGTCTGTTGTAAATAATGCTGCAATGAACATGGGGTGCATATATTTTTGAGTTAGTATTTTATTTTCTTTGGATAAATATCCAGAAGTGGATCATACAGTAATTCTATTTTTAGTTTTCTGAGGAATCTCCGTACTGTTTTCCATAGTGACTACACCAATTTGCATTCCCACCAACAGTGCTCGAGGGTTCGCTTTTCTCCGCATCCTCACCAACACGTGTTATTACTTGTCTTTTTGATAATAGCAATTCTACGTTGTAAGGTGATATCCCTTGTGGTTTTAGTTTGCATTTCCCTGGTGATTAGTGATGCTGAGCATCTTTGCATGTACTTGTTGGCCATCTGTATGTCTTCTTTGGGAAAATGTCAATTCAGATCCTCTGCCCATTTTAATTGGATTGTTTGTTTTTTGCTATTGAGTTGTATGAGTTTTTTATATATTTTGGATATTAATCCCTTATCAGATTTATGATTTGCAAATATTCTCTCCCATTCCATATTTACCTTTTTCATTTTGTTGATGGTTTCCTTTTCTGTGAAGAGCTTTTAAGTTTGAAGTAGTCCCACTTGCGTATTTTTGCTTTTGTTGTCTTTGCTTTTGGTGTCAAATCCAAAATATCATTGCCAAATCCAGTGTCTATGAGCTTACCACCTTTGTTTTCTTCTAGGAATTTTATGGTTTCAGGTCTTACATTAAAGTCTTTAATCCATTTTGAGTCATTTTGTGTGTGTGTTTGGTATGAGATAGTGGTAATGAGAAAGTGGTCCAGTTTCATTCTTTTTCATGTAGCTGTCCAGTATTCCCAATACCATTTTTTGAGAAACTGTCCTTTCCCCACTTTATATTCTTGACTCCTTTGTCATAAATTGACTATGTACATGTGTGTTTATTTCTGAATATATTCTTGATTAATATAAAAAAATTTAAGAGCTAAATTTGTTTAATATTTAACTTAAGCTACTTAAATTTCTAACTTCTTAAGTATTGATAGTTCTTACAACAGATTATAACTATGGTTCTTAGGAAGTGCTATGCCTGCTTTACAAATAAGTAGGCACAGTGAATGTCTGGGCTTCTGAAATTTATGTCTGCAACCATATTTGATATCAATTTTGTTGGATAGACAATAGTGGGACAGTTTTAAAAACAGAAGCCAAATTGTGCTTCTTATGGCACGGGACAGAAAGCCTTGCAAGCTGGAATAAAAAATTGGTGGAGGTGATACTCAGTAATCAGATAGAATTATATCTGGGTCCTGGAGTATACATGCCTTTGCTCCTCCTACAGAGTTCACCATGCTCTCTGGTCAGGTTTGGCTATCTGATTTCCTGTGTTAGATTTGATCTTCTCACTGTGTCTGCTCTGGCTCTACTATGGCCTGAATGTTTTTGTCTCCCCCAAATTCATATGTTGAAATCCTAACGCCCAATGTGATGATATTAGTAGATGGGACTTTTGGAACGTTCTTAGGTCACGAGAGTGGATCCCTCAGGAATGGGATTAGCACTTTTATGAAAGAGACCCCATCGCTCCCCCTCCCTATTTCCACCATGTGAGGACACAGAGAAGTTGAGAAGTTGGTATTATGCAGCCTGCAAAAGGGCCCTCACCAGAACATGACAACCCTGGAAATCTGATGTAGATTTCCAGCTTCCAGAACTGTGAGAAATAAATTCTTGTTGTTTATAAACCACCCAGACTGTGGCATTTGGGTATAACAGCCTGAACAGGATAAGACAGGCTTATACTTCTAGCCAACCCCAGTTTAGATAGCTGCAAATCTTTTTTTTTTTTAATTTATTTATTTTTGGCTGTGTTGGGTCATTGTTGCTGCACGTGGGCTTTCTCTGGTTGCGGCGAGCGGGGGCTACTCTTCATCGCAGTGTGCAGCCTTCTCATTATGGTGGCTTCTCTTGTGGAGCACGGGCTCTAGGCACGCGGGCTTCAATAGTTGCAGCACGCAGGCTCAGTAGTTGTGGCTCACAGGCTGTAGAGTGCAGGCTCAGTAGTTGTGGTGCATGGGCTTAGCTGCTTCACAGCATGTGGGATCTTCCCAGACCAGGGCTCGAACCTGTGTCCCCTGCACTGGCAGGCAGATTCTTAACCACTGCACCACCAGAGAAGTCCCTAGACGGCTGCAAATATTGATACCCACTTACAGGCTCTTGGGCACAGGCTTTCCAAATATCACTGTGTCTGCTCCCAGCTGGAACCAATGCACTCCTCTCCTATCAGTACAAGCTAAGACACTTAACTAGGCAAGAAAGGAAATATTTTATATAACAATATAAATATGTCATTTGATTCTTTTATAAATACATTTAAGACTGGTTTGGAAATTCTAAAAGTCTAAAGGAGTCAACTTTAAACTCGGTACCATTTAGCATCTCTGTCTATTACCTAAGATGAAACTTCTTTGAGCACAGAGACTATGGATACTCTACAAGGTGTGTATAATAATATAAATTAACTGGAACTTATAAGTGCTTTTTAATGCTTAGGATAATGAATATGTGATCAAGAGGTGAGAAGTAAATTTCAAAACTAGTAACTAGAGAGGAAAAATTATAGAATTGCATTTACAACTTGAAAAAATATATAGAAGGAAAAAAGCCTTTAAGCCTCTGTAGTATTCTTTCCTAGTACTTTTATGGGATTTTAGTTATACATTTCCTTAACTGTGTCCCCTACTAAAAAGTTGGTGGGAGGTTGAGTTTGTGTCACATTTGTATTGCTAGAACATAGTACAACACCTAGAACACCAAAAGCAAGATTAAAAATAAAGCTAGATAATTGAAGGAATATGTGGATGAAAAAAATAGGTGAATTAATACACATATTCTTAAGGAATTGGAAAACTCAGAATGGAGGTGAGCAGCTGATTAATAGCAATCTCCTAATTGATCTTAAATTTTTCCTGTACATCTATAAGTTCGTTGTCCATAACATGCCATAATGACCTACAGCAATTCTAACTTGCTTCCTTATTGGCTAGCATAAAATTTTTGGCCTCAACAAAGACAATTATTAATGTACCAGATGTAGGTCTTAAGAGAATTTTTCTTATTGAGGTATAGTTGACTTATCAATACAATATTATGATTCAGGTGTACAACATAGCGACTCACAATTTTAAAAGGTTATACTCCATTTATAGTTATTATAAAATATTGTCTATATTCCCTGTTCTGTATAATATATCCTTGTAGCTTATTTATTTTACTTATTTTAGTTGTTTGTACTTCTTAATCCCCTACCCCTATCTTGCCTGTTTCTCCTTCCCTCTCCCCACTGGTAACCACTAGTTTGTTCTCTATATCTGTGAGTCTGTTTCTTTTTTGTTATATTTCCTAATTTTATTTTTTAATTCCACATATAAGTGATATCATGCAGTATTTATCTTTCTCTGTCTGACTTATTTCACTAAGCATAATACTTTCCAAGTCCATTTATGTTGTGGTAATTAGCAAAATTTTATTCTTTTTTTTTTTTGGCTGAGTCATATTTCAATTATTCCAATTCTACTTATTAAGGTATCAGATCTAGGCCTTAGAAGAAAAAATTTTTAAAGCTATGCAAGTAATAATTTCCTTTTCTAAAAGTGCTTTTAGCCTGCACATGAGAACTCATAACATTGAAAATAGTGTCTCAACAGAACTAAATATACATTATTATTTTAGTTACTATATACTATAAATTTTATATGTATAGGAAAATAAAAGAAAAGGCAATACCTTAAACTAGGAACAATGGTTGCTCTGAGATGGTGGAATTATGGGTAATTTTTGTGTTTCTACAAGAAGCACACATTCATGATCAATTAAAAAGTTAATTTTAAGAATAATTTTGAAAATGCAAAGTCATATAAAGTTCTTAATAGTATGGTATCTGCTGACTACATGAAGACTGGTTTACAAAGTAAAAAGGTGATCAAAATGATAGTAAATTTTAGTCTGCACAAATGAGAGACTTCTAGTGGAAGTGAGTTCATGCCTTAGCGGGAAGGCAGGCGGGGAGCTCGGGGTGCATGTAGGGTTTCTGGCTAGACTCACTCCCCTGGCCTATGGTCACACAGGCACATCTGTTTGGTTGGTACAGCATGGACCAATTCAAGCAAGATTTGTTTGTTTGAATTTGGTCTGACATTTCAAGCTTGCAAGATGCCACACACAGAATAAAAATCACATTTCTGGTTTCTCTTGAAAATTGAATATATGGCAATACTTAATCCACACTTGTGCATGGCAACAACAATCTGGAGCTCTTAAGCACCATTAGTTGGTCACACATTCTTCATTTAGTTTTTTTTCCCCCCCTTCATCTAGCTCACTGTGTCCTTTTATTTTGCCTGCCTGGGGCCTAGAGAGGTGTCTGAGGATGTGACTTAATTCTAGCTCTTTTTCCTTCAAGTAAAGAAACAGAACTTTGGAAAAAATATAGATTTATTTTACCTTTCTTTTCTTTATGTGGTCTCTTGGTGAGAAGAGAAGGATGTTGAACTGTAAGATTTAACCGAAAGAAATTATGTAATTGTTTCCATAGAGTTGAGTATATACAAAAACTTGGAATTCCACATCAGTTCAAAAGGGAAGGCTGCAGAATCAGTAAACTTTGTAAGTGGCTGAAATTTTAGCAGAGAAATAATTTTTCTGAAACTAGTTCCAAATCTGCATTTTTGGAAATTAATGTTCTAAGGTAAAAGTGACAAATTTGAGGGATGATTTATGAAACGGCTGTTTGTATTTAGAGGTTCTTTTTGACCAAGATGGGTTAAACATAGCTATTAAAGACACATATTTAAATTATGCCAGATTAGAAATTAAGGAGTCCTTCCCAATGACAAAGATGAATTTACCAGGGAGTAATCTGAACTTTCCCTGGGCACTCACAAGAATAACTCTCTCACCCGGGGAGTGGGAGTGAAGGAGGAGATGGGGAAGAAAGCACAAAATTAATGATCTCTGGAACTCCCACATGTGTATGACTCAATTTTCTCTAATATTTGGAGAAGGACAAATACAGGTGAGATGAAAATAGCCAGCATATGTGTCTCTTCTATCTGGGGGCGTTCATCTTCCATGACTCCCCAAAGATGCTGGCATTGCACATGTGCAGCTGGAGCCCCTGCCTGAACTGCTCTGAGAATCTAACTCAAACATTATGATGGGTGTTTCTGGTCAAAAGCAAGGTAGCTACATTCTAACTGACCGCCATCCTCAAACACAATGATGGAGAAAAGTAAAATCTCTTTATTTTTATCATCTCGATATGTTCAAAGGGCTTTTTAAAGAAAAGAACCTATTTTCCAATTATGGTTAACTTGCTTTTTCTTTCTCATCTCCTTAGTATATGTCATGTTCATTAGGTCTCCTCCCATGTATCAATCTGGCACATCAGACCACAATTTGCACTGTCAGCTCCTATGAGTGAAATCTATTGCACTTGCCGAGCTGTCCCGCTTTTGCCTTTGTAGCAACTTTTAGACCACAATAACCATCATCAGTTTAAAGCAGGCATATCCATTACATTTCCTCTGTTCCTACAGCCCCACATTAAGCTAATATTATCTATTTCCCAAGTGAAAAGAGTCCTTCCAGTCCTATCAATTATTAATTCCTTGCTTGCAGCTAATGTTTTCTTTGAATTATTTAAATGCATCTTCATTTATCAATAAACATAAAATGTTAAACAAAGAATACTGTTGAAGGGCATTATTTAAGCTATAACATTTTATGAGATTATTTCAAGCGCCTTTTCTGATTTATTAACACAATATATTTTATAATTATTTTTCCATTTCTAAAAACAATTATTCTGGGTATTATCTAGAGATTTGGAGATTTTGTGAGTGCTCTCTTCAACTTCTATTGTGATCTTGACAAGTTTCTTTTAAAATATTCTCAGTTGTACGTATATATCTATGTGCCTCTATATATATACAAACACAAACAAATGTAAGAAGTACAAGAGTATTTTTACTAATATGCAAGTTCAGTTTCCCTGATATTGTTCTTAAAGTATTAAAGATATCATTATGTTTACATTTTCTGTTGTGAATTCTAAAGCATTATATTCAGCAAAGTATATTTACGTGGGTTTACCAGCACATACACACAGACATGTATTAGGCAAGTAGACAAAGAACAATGATTTTTAAGGATACAACCTCATAAATGAGACAAATGAGCAACAGAATTGCCTATTTATTGACTATTATTTTTCTTTTAAAATCTTGGCAATAACACCCACATGTGTACACGCACACAGATCAATCCTACTTACCTATATTCTCTTTTTTGTTTCCAAATTTTGTAACCCAAAATAAAATATAAGCTATTGAGAAATCCAGCTTTAATATGAGTACACTTTATCCCCTCACCTTCTGAAACAGAATAAAACTCAGTTTTCTGAAGTAAATATTCCAAGTACGACAAACTAGAAAAATTAAATATTTGTGCATACTAGAAAAAGAAAATTTAACAATATAATTTAAATAATATAATCCAATCCATGCCACTCTTTAGCCCTTTTCACTGACATTTATTTTAAAACAATGGTATCCTTCAGACTTTATGACATTGGTATTAGTGGATCCAGTCAATTCTTCTTCCAGTTTGTGAGAGCTCTGAATATTCTGCCAAACCAAATTATCCAAAAAAAAAAAAAAAAAAAAAAACCCAAAAAACCTCCATAAGTTTGTAATGATGCCCTATGATAAAACACAGATGTATTTTAATGATATTTATAAAATTAAACGTTCAACAGTATGCTTTAAAATATCCAAGATTAATTCATAGCACTCAAGAATTCAAATAATTCATTATATATTATGCCAGCAATACAATTTGGAAGCAGGTAAAGATCTTGGAAGTCATGGAATCCAAGGCTTACTCTATGAGAATGAAGAAACAGATCTAGAAATGTTATGGACTTGGCCATGGTCATAAAGCTAGTTACACTCACTGCTGAAGTTCAAAGATACATGTTAAGCTTTAAACAAAAGAAAACTGTACACTTCAAATGGCATATATGGTTTATCAAATTTGTTTTAGGTTGAGATTCATACATATTCATTTTTAAAAAGTCAATGGTGGGCTTCCCTGGAGGAGCAGTGATTGAGAGTCCGCCTGCCGATGCAGGGGACGCGGGTTCGTGCTCCTGTCTGGGAAGATCACACATGCCGCGGAGCGGCTGGGCCCGTGAGCCATGGCCGCTGAGCCTGCGCATCCGGAGCCTGTGCTCCGCAACGGGAGAGGCCACAACAGTGAGAGGCCTGCGAACCGCAAAAAAAAAAAAAAAAAAAAAAAGTCAATGGCAATAGAGTTACCTCTCAGTAGATTAAGGTTGTAATTGTATGAACACATATTTGCCAAGGAAACTGTATGAAAATTCAGGTGTTAACAAATCACGATATTCATTGTGATCAGCTGTAAGTTTTTAAATTGTGCAACATAAGGTTCTATAAATTAGTAAGTGATGTAAACTCAGGATAAGCCCTAGGCAGAATGTGAACTAAGGAATGTACAGTAGTTCTTTTATGCTCTAGTCTCTTCTTTTTAAACAGTGACTGATCTCTAAGGCAACAGCTGATGATTGCTTACACTTGTTATCTTGAGTTTAAGGTGTTTTAAAAACTAGGTGTCAGTTACTATGCTAGGCACTTTAAATAGGATATTATAATTACTTCTAACAATACTATTTCAATCAGATATTATTTCTGCTTTATAGATGGGAAAACCCGCACTCAAAGAAGTGAAATGATTTTCCTGAAGTGATTTAGCTGGTAGGAAAACCTTAAAGCCCATATTTTTCCACTGAACACCTTGAATTTTATCATGTGAAAGCTATGGCGAAACCTCTTCTATGGAGAAGAGGTTTCTGTAATTTTTTAACAGCTTTATTAAGGTATAATTAACTTGAAAGAAATCTCACATAGTTAAAGTGTAAAATTTGGTAAATTTTGATATATATACTTGCTCATGACATGAGCATCCTGGTCAAAAACGGTGAAAATAGTCACCACTATCCCGATAATCTATGGATCAGTTTGGGGAGATTTGACATCTTAGCTATATTGCATTTTTCTATCCATAAGCAGGGTATATATTTCTCTAATTATTTAGGTCACCTTTAACTTCTGTCAGCAGTGTTTTGTAATTTTCAAACTACAGATTATGCACATTGTTGAATTTATCTTTACATATTTTATATTTTTGATGCTATTGTAAATGGGTTTTTTAAATTTCGATTTCCAATTATTTGTTCCTAATGAGTAGAAATAAAATTGATTCTTGAATATTGTAAGCCGTCACTTTGCTAAACTCACTTATTAGTTCTAGTAGTCTTTTTATAGATTCCAGTGGATTTTTTTTTTTTTTTTTTTTTTTTTTTTTTTGTGGTACGCGGGCCTCTCACTGTTGTGGCCTCTCCCTTTGCGGAGCACAGGCTCCGGATGCGCAGGCTCAGCAGCGGCCATGGCTCACGGGCCCAGCCGCTCCGCGGCATGTGTGATCTTCCCAGACAGGAGCACGAACCCGCGTCCCTTGCATTGGCAGGCGGACTCTCAACCACTGCGCCACCAGGGAAGCCCTCCAGTGGATTTTTTACATAGATGGTTTTGTCATCTGTGAATAAAGCCAGTGTTACTTCTCCCTTTCCAATCTAGACGCCTTTTCTTTTTTTTTACCTCATTGTACTAATACAATGTTGAATTAAGTGGTAAAGACATCCTTATCTTATTCCTGATCTGAGCGGGAAAGCATGTAGCTTCTCACCATTAAGTGTTAGGCTGGTTGCAGTGTTTTGTTTTGTTTTATTTTGTAGATATCCTTTATCAGATTGAGGAAGGTACCTTCTATTCCTGTTTCTCTGGGAGTTTTATCATTTAAATAAGTGTTGGATTTTGTCAAATGCTTTTTCTCTGCCTATTAAGATCACGTAGTTTTTCATTTTTAGTCTGTTAATATGGTAAATTATATTGATTTATTTTGAGTGTTAAACCACTCTTGCATTCCTGAAATAAACCCTACCTTGTATGATGCATTTATCCCCTTTATATTTTTGGATTTGAATTGTTAAATTTGTGTTTAGAATATTTTTATATCTATGTAAATTATAGATCTATGTAATTGTAAACATCTATATGTAAATGAGGAATATTGGTAGATGGTTTTCTTTTCTTGTAATGTCTCTTTCTGGTTTTGTTATAAGGGCAATGCTAGACTCATAGAATAAGTTGGGAAGCATTCCTTCTTCAATTTTCTGGAAGAATTTGTGTAGAAATGGTATTTTTATCTCCCTTAAATATTTGGTAGAAGTCACCAGTGAAGCCATCTGGGCCTGAAATTTTCTTCAGAAAAGTTTTTTTTTTGTTTGTTTTTGTTTTAATAGATAAATCAATTTCTTAATGGAAATACAGGCATTCAGGTTATCTATTTCTTCTTGTGTGAGCTTTGGTAGTTTGTGCTTTTCAAAGAATTTGTTCATTTTCTCTGAATTATTGAATTTATTGGCATAGAATTATTCACAATGTCCCCTTAGTATCCTTTTATTATCTGTCAGATCTGTAGTGAGGACCCCTCTCATTCTTGATATCAGTCATATGTGCTTTTCTCTTTTATTCCTGTTCATTTAGACTCAAGGTTTATCAATTTTATTGATCCCACAGAAAGAGAATTTCATGTCATCGATGTTTTCATTTTCTATTTAATTGATTTATGCTCTGATCTTTATTACCTCTTTTTTCCACTGTGTTTTAACTTTCTTTTTTTCTTCCTTTCTCCCCCTTTCTCCCTCCCTCCCTTCCTTCCGTCCTTCCTCCCTTCCTTCCTATTTTAATGTTTTTTAATTGAATAAAAGATTCTTTTAATTCTATAGTGCTTTACAATTTTCAAAAGTTTCACACACATGATTTCATATAATCCAATAATAACCCTTTTTTCCCCTATCTATTTTGCCCCTCCTTCCTCTCCCCACTGGTAACCACTAGTTTGTTCTCTATATCTGTGAGGCTGCTTCTTTTTTGTTTTATTCACTAGTTCGTTGTATTTTTTAGATTCTTCCAGCTCTGTTCTTCTTTATCAAGATTGTTTGGGGTATTCTAGGTCTTTTGTGTTTCTCTTTTTATAATTTGTTAAAGATGCAGTTGTTAATTCGAGAGCATTCTTCGTTTTGAATATAGTCATTTAGTGCTATGCATTTTCCCTCAATACTGTTTAAATGACATCCTACAAATTTTGATAATATTGTGTTTTTATTTTCATTCAGTTTAAAATACTTTCTAATTAGAGGAAATTCATATGCTGTTTTGTTTGTCTGACATATGTGTGTATAGTCATCCCTCTGCATCCATGTGGGGTTGGTTCCAGGACCCCTCAAATAACAAAATGTGTGGATGCTCCAAGTCCCTTAAATAAAATAGCAGAGTATTTGCATATAACCTATGTACATCCTCTTGTATACTTTAAATCATCTCTAGATTACTTATACCTAATACAACATAAATGCTGTGTAAATAGTTATAAATACACTGTAAATGCTATGTAAATAGTTGCCAGGCTGGCAAATTCAAGTTTTGCTTTTTGGAACTTTCAGGAAATTTTTTTTTTCTGAATATTTTATGTCTGTGGTTGGTTGAGTCCTCGGTTGTGGAACTCATGGATACTAAGGGCTTACTGTAATTAGGTCTCAACTAACGTGGTGGTAGTGAAAAGGAAGGTGAGTAGAGATTCAGGAGGACTTACTGACTTGCTTTGAGGGCCGTGGGAAAGGAAAAAAACAAAGTTAATGAGAATAGAGGTGTTTGGATGGAATGACAGTTTTGGTTTTAACACGTGAGTTTCGATGTCAGCAAGTATCTAGGAATAGTGTGTAACATCCATTTGGAAATTTGAACTAGCGTTGAGAAGACATATCAAAGATAAAGTCTTGGTGTGAGTCACCCATAAAGAGAGGAAGACAAGATATTGGATGAGGTGGCTAAAGAACACAGTGCCCAGAAGTATTAATTAACCCGTATATGGAACTTACTCTGTGCCAGGCATTATTCTAAGGACTCTGTGTACATTAACTAATTTAGTAGTCATACAGCCTTATGAAGAAGGTGCTATTATTATTCGTATTTTACAAATAAGTGAATGAAGACACAGAGGGATAAGCTAGGTAAGTAGTGGAAGTGGGATTTAAACCTAAAGCAATCTGGCTCCAGAGTACATGCTTAAACTATTACACTGGACTGCCAGTTTCCCCCCAAATGATATACTACGTGGTATCCAAAACAAGTGTATAGACAATTATGGCAAGATACATTTTTAAGATATGAACTTGTGTTTTCACAGTTGACAGGGATAAGAAAGAATAAGTACTCTCAGACTTTTATTCCCTGTTCTATTGCTTTTCTATCATTCAAAGAAAGTAGCTAAGGCCTCTGTGTTTGCTTACCTCACTCACTTGTGTTCTAGGACCTAAAGCAAAAGTCAACTGAACAGAACTTCACTCTTGATTTCTTTTTCTGGAAGCTTCAGCTCATTAACTCTATGAAGAAGTTATGTTAGGGGGAGGGACAGAGGCAAGTTCTAGCTTATTGGGGAGGAAATGGTCTGTGAAAGTAGTAATAGAGAGTGTGGATATTACCCAAGACCAAGACATCTGTGGGGGACAAGGCAGAAACTCAGAGGGGAATGGCCAGGTAGTACATATAGAAAGGCAGAACTCCAGGCACTAGTCTTTCAGCCTAAGGAAAGTTCCCCTCTTCAGGCTTGACACAAGTAGCAGGACCACCTGTCTGCAAGGACATATAGGTTGGACAGTGGAAAAATCTGAGGTAGCCATGGTGGAGTTTAAACGAGCGCTTTTATTCTGTTTGTGCACCTCATAAAATTTCTAGATTTGAGGACTCCCTAAATGATGGATTAAATTTATCATCAGCTCAGTACGATGGAGACTTAGAGTAAGATTTAATACGATCAAAAATTGATTTAAAAAGATAATAAATGAAGTTTATATTTGTTTTACGCCTGAATTTTCACAGAAAGATATTAACCTGATGCCTTCTTTTTAGGAACACATTCATTCACTCAATCCCTTAAAGTGTGTTTAGAACTCTTATTATGTGCCAGATGTCATGTAAAGTGTGGGATCACAAATATGTGTAAGGCATTCTCCTTGCCACTGAAGATGGCACAGTTTGGTAATCACAATTGAAATTGGATGGAATAAGCAATAGGACAGATTTACGTGTGAAGCAACGAGAGAAAAGGAAATGAAGCAAATTTCATAAAAGAAATTATATGAAATGTGGGTACTAAAAGCTAAATAAACAGATTATCAGGTAGAATAGGAAAAAAGGGACATGAGTGTTACAGAAAGAAGAAACTCTCCTTGAAAGAGCACACCGGTGCAGACAAAAAGCACTTCTGAGGAACACCAATCAGCGTGGCACCATGGAAAGACGGTAGTGGCAGATAGAGCTCAGGCTGAGTGCCTCCTCCATTGTTTAGGAAATCTGGGATGGAACTCTTCTGGGCCGTGGTTTGTTGTTTCATTTTTAAAAGAGGAGAAACTTGGACTTCCCTGGTGGCCCAGTGGATAAGAATCTACCTCCCAATGCAGGGGACGCGGGTTCGATCCCTGGTCGGGAAACTTAAGTCCCACATGCCGGGGGGCAACCTCAACGAAAAACATCCTGCGTGCTGCAACGAAGACCCGACACAGCCCCAAATAAATAATTTTTTTTTAAAAAAAAATAGGGGAAACTAATAGCCTCCTTTTGGAGTTCTTGTGAGGATGGAAGGAGTCAACACACACAAGACCCAGCATAACCCTTGGCCCTTTACAAATATTTATTTCCTGCCTGCCCAGAGCATTCTCAGTATAAACTAGTCTGCTCTAACTCCGAATGTGACCAGAGGAAAGAAAGTGAGTTTTCAATGGCATGAAATGAACTTGGAACTGTGTTTGGGGGATGGATTGGAAAAGGCCATGTATATTAGCCTAAGGACTTCAGAGTTAATCCTATACGGAGTAACTTAAAGCTCCTAAGCAGGGACATGATGTAATTAAATAACAGTTTTCAAGTGGGAAGGACGTGATGGAGGGAGGAGAACCTGGATGGCAGGGGTTAATTCAGGAGGTACTATATAGGCTGGATGAAAGATAAGTAGATAGAGGCCCTGGAGCGGGAAAGAAGGAAAATACTCAAGAGAGATTTTGAAAGTGGAAGTGACAGCACTCCACACTAGGTAACTGGCCACACGCGGGGACTGAAAGGAAGCTATGACTAAGATTTCTAGCCCTCGGTCACTGAGACAGTGTTACTGTGATTGACTTTCGTAGGGAATAAAGAGGAAAGTGTTTGAAGATCTCCAGTAATTTTTTTAGAGGTGTCAAATTTGAGGACCCTAAAGAGAATCCGTGGAATTATAAGCCTGTGCAGAGTTAGATGGCTATATAATTGAAAATTAGGAGAACACTGACCCAAAGGAGAAAAGTATTTCATCCCTCTCTTTGCTCCAAGGTATATCAAGATCTATCAGAGGCATGGAAAAGGAAGAGGCCTGACATTTATTAGCATGGCTTTATAACACCACCTTTGGTCTATCACATCATTTGTAATCACAAGACTTGGATCTAATTATTATTAGTTTTTCAGTTTTATAGGTGGAGAAATCGTGGATTATGTTCAGGAAGAAACATCCATAAGATTTTTCTCCCAAATATAATCAACAGAAGAAATACATTTTTGCAAAAGATGAAATGAATGGTAGTGTAAATTTAGACTGGCCTGCAGAGACTTGGCTGAATTAGAAAAAGGGTGACATTGGGGATTACCAAGAAAAAAAGATGAATAAATTGTAAAACAGTCAACAGATTGAAGAAGCATGCTGGAAAACATGATGTGAGAGCCTACTGATGTGCCTAGTATGACCAAAGAGATCTTAAAATGAAAGCCCTATATTCAGACATGCTATTAACATATTAGTTCATATATCCATGTTATTTATTCATTTAACATTTTTTGAGTTCTCTACTATGTGGCAGGTATTCAGTTAAGTGCTGAGGATAGGAAGATAAATAAGAAATACACCTAAGTGTTGAGCAATTCATGGTTTAGTGGGAGAATGGTAAAATGGTCATTTGAACTATGTGATGAGTATCCCAATAAACAGGTGTCCAGAAATTTCAACGAGCATAGAAATGAGTGAGGGAAGGAAGTAACAGGGAGGGCTTCCTGGAGGAAGGGATGCTTGACTTGAACTTTAAAACAGGAGGAGGAAGCTAGTCTGAGGATGGGAAAGAAGGAAGTTCTAGGCAGAGAAGTTGACATGAACAAAGCAAGGAGGCAAGAAACAATGTGGTTCATGTGAGGAATTCTGAGCTGCTCCTTTAACATGAGCAGGTGAGGAGGTCCAGATCGTACTGGACCTTATTGGCTTCCATAGTCCCAAGAGTCTGCCAGGTCACCCAGCTGTTGAGTTAGTCCAATAAGACAGTGGCCTGCACTAGGGCTAAGCCAGCAGGAATGGACATTGATCACATTTTCCTGGACTATTGAAGCACTGAATCTATTGAATTGAGATTGGTTTTGCCTCAAAGTCTTAAGAAGTCATTCCTATTACACTTTTGAAAAGATTGGACTAAAGTCATTCCAGTAAAGCTCTCAAATCCAAGACTGGAAGTCAGGCTTTATTGCCTTACTTGTTCATCCTCCTCAAACTCATTTCAGGAAATGACAGGCACTAGAGATTAGATTCTATTCCCAGGAACCTGCCTCCATCGCCACTGCTGCCCCAGCAGTCAGCAACACGTAGTTCCTGGAAGAATATTTCAATGTCAGAAGTGCTGACTGACTCAGACAACCCTTGTGCCAACCAGGAAATGTATGTGTGAGCCCTCAGTCTAATTCCCCCTGGCTCCATACTTAAGTAGAGAACATGTCAAATGTTTCCTTTTTCCCTTAAAATCTTTAAAAAGCACATGTTAGGGGCTTCCCTTGTGGCGCAGTGGTTGAGAGTCCGGCTGCCGATGCAGGAGACAGGGGTTCGTGCCCCGGTCCAGGAGGATCCCACATGCCGCAGGGCGGTTGGGCCCGGGCCATGGCCGCTGAGCCTGCGCGTCCAGAGCCTGTGTTCCACAACGGGAGAGGCCAAAACAGAGGCCCGCGTACCGCAAAAAAAAAAAAAAAAAACAGCACATGTTAGGTAACTAAGTTAGAAAACAAAATCTATACCGTGTTTTTATTCTAGAGAGAAACTCTTATTGAAGCCTGCATTATAGTCACATTACTATCACATACGCTCCTCGTGATTAATATTAGTGCAACAAATGACCTAATAATGATTGGCCACTAAGGTTTTCCCTCCCCCCACCATGACATGAAGAAGATCCAGGGCATTGATTATCACAAATATAATGGATTGATTCATCATTTATGGGAAAAGAGCTTCTCTTCCCATCAAGCTTATTCTTCACTTCCCCCTTCCCCTGCCCCTGGAGATATACTATCTTTGGCAGCAACTCAAAACCATCCACAGATTATTCACTGCAGCCAACAATTATAATTGAGGATGGTGATTTGAATACCAGCCCTGGGTGAATGAGTATGTCTAACACAAATGAATTGTCCTATAAAAGTGGTACCCAGCAGGGGGATCATTTCCTCTCCTCTGCCTCCTCTTGAATAATAACCATTGGCTAGCACGGTTGTCTTCTGAATAGGATAAGCAGTTACCCTGTTGGCTTAATTTTAAGGGAAATATTATCTACTGTATTACCTATTGGAAACCTCAAAACCCAATATCTTTATATACTTGATCTCATGGCTACTCATCTTTTCAGCAGATGTGCATTTACTGAATTAACTGTCCAGCTTATTCCTTGGGTTTCTTCTTGGGCTTGATATTCAACATACCTGTTGGAAAGAGTTATGCTTTTGTCCTGCTAATTGGAAAACATTCCTCTACCACCATCTCTTGTGATTAAAAGCATAGCCTTCAAGATTGCCTTCACACTAGGACCTGTCTTTTGATAGGCTGATATAAACTGAAACTTTTACTTTTATCTAGCATTAGCTTAATGCAGCAATTTGACACAAACAATTACATCTTTAATGGAATTTTTAAGGTATTGGCACATTCTTTTCTATTGACATTTTATCCATATAATAAAAAAAAAATCCAACATTAACCTCAAAATTTCTATACCTAGGCTGTGCATTAAGATGATGTCTGTTTATTGCCACACTTCACATTGTGTTGTATTTTAAGTATCCTCCAGTCTACTAATGAGCACTTATGGTTTCATAATGAAGTGACTAGTATTTCTTCCCTAGAAGTTTGGGCAAATGGGCTACAAAAGTGGCTTGTTTGTTTGTTTGTTTGTTTTGCGGTACGCGGGCCTCTCACTGTTGTGGCCTCTGCCGTTGCGGAGCACAGGTTCCGGATGCGCAGGCTCAGCAGCCATGGCTCACGGGCCCAGCCGCTTCGCGGCATGTGGGATCTTCCCGGACCGGAGCACGAACCCGTGTCCCTTGCATCGGCAGGCGGACTCTCAACCACTGCGCCACCAGGGAAGCCCAGTGGCTGTGTTTTATACATGCATAAATGTGAAACAGCAAAAATTCAATGTGAGCACACACTAGTTCATTTTGACAAGCATCGATAGAGGGCCTACTGTGTGCTAGGTTCTGCATTGTTCAGGGCATTGAGATATACAAAAACAAGACATCACCCTCCATTTTTGAGGGAAAACAGACATATAAAGATCATTTCAGTGAAATACGACACATAGAATAATAAATATCTTTATACATATGATATAGAACCAAAGTAGGCTCAATAAAGAAGGTGATAGCTGAAGAGGTTTTGGGCCAGGGGGGGACCCATGATAATCCTCATTTTCTTTCTACTCTGGAAATAGAGAAGCTGGTAGAAATTATACTACCACCAAGTACCAGCGGGCTTTAGTTCTCTGTTTATCCAGAGTTTTATGATTTGTGTAAAGGAGTTAGGCTTTAATGATTTATTAAAGTCTTTTTATTTAATATATAGCTTTACCAAGAAAATCCATACGATATACATCTTCTATGGCATAACATAAATTCCTCCATCAGCTGTCTGTGAGCTATTCATAACCCAAAACTTGAAAAATTACAATAATTGACAAGAGAATACATTGTGAAAGGCAGCCTACCTACATTGATAATCTCTAAAGGTATAATAAAAATTGAGATAGAGCACCTCCTGTTTGGGATTTTTGTAATTCAGAGGTGACCTACTCATTAGAGATTAAAACAAAGCATATAAATTTGCTTTGAAGAGCAAGCTTATGATTAAGTCAAGGGAGAGAGTTTGTTAGTAATTATATGGTATGCTACAGGAGAATTACTACTTGTGTCATCTGGCTTTTATAACCCTGAGTTGGATGCATGATTCTGATTTTTGTTTATAAATTTATTTTTAGATTCACCAATATATAATATATTGTTTCACATAACGTTTTTAAAGAGCTGATGGAAAAATTTATTCCATAGTACTTGGGACGTGCAAAGCATGATGGTTGTGTATGTCATTTTTTTAAATATAAAAATCACTCTCATATTAATAAGAATATACATTTTCTTTGGCAGAAATATTGGAAGTAAAGAGAGTGATATTAGTTATTACTACCACTCCTGTGGTAGAGAAAGAATTTTTCATTTCTGATACAGAGCTAAAGCTTTTTAAAATTGAAAGAGAGAGGACGGGAGGTGGAGGGAAGGAGAGTAAGAGAGAGAAGATGATTTGAAGCCCAAGGAAATATACAGTTTCACTCTTTTTGTTGTTTGATCTGTCTGCTTACTCTTTATATGTTTTTGAAGAGAATAATTGAAGTTGATATACCTCTGCGCTACAATTTCTAGCTATATTACATCTCTAAAATTCACCATCCCCAATCCACACCCTTGTTAAAACCCCTTAATTTAAATTTTCCTTATTTTTCATATGTTCCCATACCTCCTCTTTCCTTATAACAGTCTCTCCCTCACTGTCCTGTCAGATAGTCTTTTTAAAGCTTAGATCTAATTTTATAATTCCCCACTGCTTACCAAATTAAATGCAGGTTCCTTACCCAACCCACAGAATCCAAGCAGATGATTTCCTACTATCCTTTCCATCATATAACTGACACTCCTCTCTTACTGGATGATTCATTTTCCCACTGAACATGCCCCATAGTCTTATCCTGGAACTTTGTGTTCATTCTCTTTTCTCTGCATAAAACATTCTTCCCACTTTCCAATCTTCCCTAATGGAAATTCTACCCACATTCAAGCCTATCCTCAAGTGTCATCTGTCCCATGAGCCCTTTCTTCATCACTGTTTCTCTCTTAGCTGAACTCCGAGGGTATGTGGTACTTCTCCCATGGTGTTTATTTTCAGACACGTGTTGATTTAATCTAACCAGAAAGGAAGTGGGTCAAACAATGAGAAATTAGTACGTCAAAGATTCTGACTCAAGTTGTTCACAGTTCCCTGGGAAAGGCTGGGAAAACACACAAGTGCTCTCAATATAGTGTTGATAAGCACTGTGGTAAGTCCAGGGTCCTGGGGGAGAATTAAAGAATAAAGGAAGAAAACAAAACCCTCCAACTAGATGATTTGGGAAAGACATCCTGAAGCAAATGGTATGAGTGGGAGCTTAAAATGTGTATAGAAATTAGGCTGGAAGGAAAAGGGAGTTTTAAGCTAAGTTAGTGCAGAAGGCATAGAGGTGGGAGCAGTAGGTTGCTGTGCTGGGCTGTGCTGCCTCACAAGAATGACTGTTAAATATTCAGGAACTTTAAGAGCCACTTGTTCAACCATTGATAACTTGACATCCGCCATGCTGGGAGTATTTATACCATGGATATGGGCAAACATTATAAACCAGGGCTTTTTGATTTGTTTTCAGAAAGCAAGTTAACCAGGACACCCCTGGTTGTAAGAGAACATGTGAGGTTCAGAGAATTGCAAGTAATTTGATGTTCTACTCTGGTTAGCAAGTTGCATATGAAAATTAACCCTTGGATTAGATTCTAAGCCTCCAGAAAAAAGGAATGGTTCCTTATTCATCTTGAAATCTTCTTGTACCTCTGACAAAAGTAGGTAGGTCGTCAGCTTAGGCCATCAATTGGATCTATATTAGAGAAGAATGAATTACTACTTCAGACATAAAAATGTGCTTCTTAAAAGTCTGGTTAAATATATTTGCCTTCTACTGCTTAAGTTTATTTTTTTTCTAAATGAAAATAAACAGCTCTTGACACTGGGGTTTAGAAGCAGTTATCTACTTGGAGGGGAACTAGGGAATTATCTTAAAGTGGTATTTATACAAAAGGCTTAGTTTTTACTTATCTATTTAGCAAAATTTTCTAATAATCCTTTTTTTTAAAAACATTTTACTTAAGGTTGAGAAATAAACAGTTGTCCAGATTAAGCAGTGTTATGCCATTGAGAAAGAAGTTTTAGAAAAGCTAATTTCAAAGACAACAGAAAGTTCTCTTATATTCGGCTCAAGTTTTCTGCTCATTTATGTTCACGCCCCTGCCAACAACTGGCCCAGTTGACTCTAAGACCCAATTGTAATGTTTGTTAAATGGATGGATAAATTATTTTAAAAATAACCAACATTTATCAAGTATTTTCTTGGTGTCAGGTACTGGTCTAAGTCTTTGGATAATTATCTATCTCATTTGGTGCTTATAAGAACTAATTTCCTGTTATAAAAAAGGAAACTGAGACCAACATGTTTGATAGGTCTTAAAGAGCTTTGTAATCATGAATGGCCAAATGTCTGATATAAATAATAAATTCTCTCACATTGGTATGGATATATGCTAACCTATTCCTATTAGGGCTTAAGAATGTAAACTTAGACTAACTAGAAATTCAGGGAACAGTAGTTTATTGAATGTTCTGATTAACTCTTAAAACTAGTGTTTAAAAGTAATTCCAAAAAAAGTGGTTTCAAATTTTCTAAAGCAGATCCACACCTAAATTCCTCTTTTTAAATAATATAGATTAAACATATGGTTACTGGGGAATTTTCTCCTTTCTTTCTTCTGTTCTTTTTTCTTGCGTGTGTGGCAGCACGCCTAGGTCACCATCTAGTCTAGTGGAGATGGAGGAAATTTAGGTGAATTTCTAAGAAACTAAGACAATATTCCAGATCCTTCAACATATTTTGCTATTGTTTGATTTTTTTTCCTCCTGAAAGTGGAGCAGAGTAAAATATACCAATTTAATATTCCAGCTCATTAGGTTATAGCTAACTAAGTTTACACTATATATTTTAATCTCTTAATATTATCCTAGCCCAGACTGTGGAGTTTGTACCATTCAGCTTGGCTAGGTTAAGTCAGTGGTCTGGCTTGGTGACTGGAACTCATCTGAACCTACCTGAACTTTCTTTACTCCCGGAAGTACCCTTTGAATGACATAATTTCCAACAGCAAGAAAAGCTTACTTGTAGATTCCTCAGATATTTTCTTCGTTTTAAATTTTTTTTTTTAAGTTGTGCCTGATGTCTTGGTTATTTATTTGCCCAGTCCCTATGTATCCCCAATTAAAATATGTCAATAGATTATGTTTTGAAATTTATTTGGCCAGTTGTTAAGAAAGTCAAGATTATCTTTTCTTGTTCACATCCAAAGTTTCCATTGTGACAGACCGTGTTACTGCTCCCAACTACTCTCTATCCTCCTTGTGAAAACATTATTCATCCCTGTCCATTGCTGTGTGATCCCTAGTGCCCACTGTGGGGATGCAGCTATATGACTTACTTGGACAATGAAATGTAAGCAGAAACTTGAAGAGCCACCACATGGTTTTGCTAGTCCTCTGAGAACGAGAAGGCATACCTGCAAAAGAAACTGCTCTTTCATCACAGACCCAGAAAGAAGATACTGCTCTGAGTGGAGCTGCTGAGCAGAGATAGTCAGCTGTCTCCAGCCAACATTTAACCTAAGCAATCGCTAAGCTTTTGTTGTTATAAGCCTCTGAGATTTGAGAGGTTTGTTCTCTCTGTGCAACCTAGAAAAGTTGACTCGTACATCATGTAACGTACCAAGAAAACATGAAATTAATCAAGGAGTGCAGGTCGACTTCTTCTCTTTCCTCACTTTGCTATTTTCCATATATACTTAGTCACACCGAGCCCAAATTAGAGTTTATCATTCTTTCCCTATATGAACTTCTATGAAAAGGATTTTTGTCATGCTTCCCATCTCCTGATCAATATGATCCTGGGGCACTGGCATGAAACATTGCTTCTGTGCTCCTTTTGCTGATCCTTTGCAAGTATGTTCTCCTATAAGTTCCCCAGTGATGGTGGAAAATATTCCATGTTCCTGGGAAAAGATGGAATTGTTTTGAAGTCCTGAAGACATAAGCTTCCTCATGAGGCCTTCACTTTTCCTTCAGAGACCTTATTGCACACACCCCAGGAAGGCAGCAATTCCTCCTTTTGTCTCTCATTTCCAGAAGAGTCCCTTAGTAATATATTGGCTTTAATTTCATGAGTATAGACTTCTTGCTTCTACTGACTCTAGATCTAGTTACTGCATCTACTCCCTGAGATATTTCCCCCTTAAGACTATTTTCCTGTTTGGAAATTATTGCTATAAACTGATTAAGGAAGCCACCCTCTCCTTTCTTAAAGATAGGCTTAGTTATTACTTCAGAAACAATGTGATTACACAAGATTAGTTAGATTAATCAATACTTTACAAGGTTAGTGAGCCCTCCTAAATTAGATAGCGCCTTAGCCACTTCCTCATTTTGACCACTGCCAAGATAATTCAACTGTTGTTTTGCTTTTTTTCTGCTAAGAGGATCCAATTCTCTTGACTAAATGTGACACCCTTATCCCCCAACTTGTGAATGGGAAGGTTGATATTGTCCCAGCTATGTCCTGAAAGAATTAGTGATGTAGTTATTCTGTCAAAAGAATGAACGCCATTCCTCAGATCTTGGGGCTTTCTTTGGGTCATTAGAAGGCTTTTTTTTTTTTTTTTAAACCAGTCACCAAACCCTAAGTCACAATCCAAGCTGAAAGATCTCAAGCAGAGTCAACACTACAGCTTGTTAATTACACTCCATCTATCGGCCTGTAAGTGAGAAGCACAGAGTAAAGCTGCGGCCCTGTGAGGCAAATTTTGATCACCCTTGAACTTACAAAGAATCAGGAACTGCTAGTATAACAAACAAAATGAGATCCAATTTCAGCTCTGGTCCCCACCTCCCCCATCACCCTCAAGCATCTGACCCAGGAGTCACGTTTTACTAAAAGGGTTTTCTCACATATTTCTCTTTGAATATATATTGTACTTTACCTATAATTGTGGTCTGCTTCAAGGAGCCAGTTGTAAGCACCTGTTACAATATGTTGCCTATATAAAGATACATCATTTTTTGATAGATGGATTGCTTAATTTTTAAGATGAGGTTTCTTTCTTTTTTCTTTTTTAAGCCATTTATCTTTGATTTTATTTATTCTATAAACCTGGCAACTTATTTTGGGAAATACCAGCAAAGCTGGATTTTGGAACCCTATCCCTTCACATACGGTACTAATATATCTCTGTCTTTGCATTCATGCAACACAGCAACAGATGGCTAACATTTCTGGTTTTTAATAGGCATCTGATCTCGGGAAGGTCCCTTTTTGGAATAGGCAATGGTATGTTTTTAAAGCTACAGCTCATTTACAAGATTTTTTTTTTATAAAATTTGTTTTTCTAATAATATAGATTTCACCCTTATTCTGAGATTTTCCTTTAACATATAAGCCAGCAGCGAATTTGCTTGGTGTACAGATGAACACTTGCACCATTAACATCCTTAAAAGGAAAGATCAGCTTTAACTCTACCTGGAAGTAAAATATTGTGACCTGTGGTCATGTGCCTTTAATTGATACAGCCTATTTTAACTTTTCACAGATGTGCTATTGGAACAGCTCTTTCACATACATTCTGATAGCTTTGGTTAAGTAGTTCTGGTTTAGAATCTATAAAGGGAATAGTGGAGGGGTAAAGAGACTTGTTTAGTGAACTTGTTTAGTGAAAAGTTGAATTTCATTTTCACCATGGGGAGTCACGATGAAGATTGTCACTGAAATATTTTTTTTATTATAGCATTTCAGACCTGGTTGAAAGGATATGAATCATGCAGGGAAACTTTAGCGTACATGTGGTCTGAAGGGTTAGTCTACAAGGGACAACATCATCGTTAATCTAGCTTTCTATGATTATATCTTATTAAAACAACAACGAAAAAATGCTAATAGTACTGGGAAACTTTCTGATTAAGCAATACAGTATTTAAACTTGAGGTCATTTTATAAATGTATTCAAAATGTCAGCCTATAGAGACCAAATGAGCATACACTTGAATTTCATCATCATGGTGTATAAGATGAGTTTACTGGCATTGGTAATTTCTAAATGAGGATGGATTGAAAAAATTTTAAGATGAAAAGAAAAAATCCAATCAAAGCCCTATACTCAAAATATTTTAGGGGAAAGACTAGCTTTGTGAAAAGATACTCTTTTAGACATTTTATTCAATGTTCCTTAGTTTTCCAGTTTTTAATTAGGTGAGGGAAACATTTCAATTTAACTGTTTTGTGCTTAATATTTCAATGCCTACTTTAAATATGAAATGGCTACTTTAATAGAATGATAAATTTTGGACACTGAGGAAAGAAGAAGAGGCGAGAGAGGGAGAGAGAAAGTGTGTGTGTGTGTGTGTGTGTGTGTGTGTGTGTGTGTGTGTGTGTATTCTCCACTACTCACCTCAAAACAGGAATACTCTAGGAAAATCAATATAATCATTTTTATTGTAGAAAATCATGGAAGTAGGGACTGCAGAGTATTTGGTTTTTCAGGAGAAAAACCTGTTTAATCAAGGATCAAGCAGCATAGAGCTAAAATAATAGCCAGGTTCAATCTGTTCTAATTTTTAGACCTCCCATCATCAACCGAGATTTTTAAAAATGAATTAAATAAGAATATAAGGGAGATAATTATATCAATCTACTTTACCTTGGTGCAGAAAGCAATAAAATAACCTCACAAAGTTTATATGTTGGTTTGTAAAATTCTATTTGCCTTTATTAACAAGTGCTTAAGGCTAATTTCTCAGCCTAGATCATAATTTTATTCATTTCTCATGCTGTGCTCTCATCAGGGCTACACTGAGAGGCTGAGAAGCCTCATTCTTGGGACGGCTGTAATAAGGAGGCTGCTGTTTTGATTGTTTTTGATCGAGTGCCTTAATTAGGTCACCAAAAAAAAGTGTATTTTAATAACCTTTGTCATTACTGAACAAAAGGGATTTAAATTCTACTATAAAGAGCTTTCTTGAGTGTCAAACATCTGTTCTAAAACTTATCTTGGCAATATAGTCACTGAATTGCATGAACAAATTTGATTAGCATCAACTTCTGGGAATGGTTTCTAGCTGATTGACCTGGGGACCTTATCTTTAAATATTGGCATTGTATGGATTAACCAAAATCCAAGAGAATGTCAGATATTAAGACACATAATTGCAGGTTAATTGGAAGATAAAGATACTTAATCTAATGTTGAGCTGGGGAAATATTGATGGTATTAACTTATTAGCTTGACTGAGGGAAATAATCTTATTATCATAAGGAGAACTAAGGTAGCATTTTCTTTGTGTAAATGTTTCTTTCCTGAAATTTCTGCAATAAACAATTTGGGGTTCTGACCCTAAGTGGTTGTTTTGTCTGTTCTGTTTGTTTTTGTTTTTTTAACTGGTGCTCCCTACCACATAGTAATCAGCTATATGAATAAAGAGATCTCAGATAAATTAGAATTTCTTAATTTTTAGGGAAACCCAAATAGTGGTGCTTTACAATGTAATAGCTCCCTTTCTAGTCTGTATTCAAGGAGCATATTATATATTACAATTTCTAAGAAAAATATTTTGGATATGTTCGCAAATTTATTGAATCCCAAATGGCAAAAAGATTCTGGTTTAGGGAAATGGGAAGAGACATGGAGACAAAACAGAAACTCTTGAAATGTAGGGGAAGAGGGTCAATGTTTTAAATCTTCTGCTAGGTTTTTGATGCTTTAGTTTTAGACTCCTTTCAAAAAGCCACTTCCAAAGCTAAGGTTTATACAAGGCTATTGCTAAGAGGTAAAGGAAGGGTAAAGAGAGAAAAATTAACTATTTTTCTAAGCACCTGATATAGAGTAGCCACTTTATGACTTTGTGGGGGTGAAGGGTGGGGTGTCATTAAAGATCTTTGCAGAGCTTAAGGGAAGTCAAGTAACTCCCTGAAGGTCACACAAGTGTACATGGACGAGTGATGTTGGACCCAGGGTTTCCTGGTTTGAAAATTCATGATTCCACTTGTTATATTACAAGTTTATGTGTAAGAATAAATATTCATGTTTCCAAGACATAATCATCTCCAAATTCCTTTCACTGTCAGCTTTGTTCACCCTTGGTGGCTTTCTCTATTGGGACATAAGTGACAAAGCAGAAGAAGTAGTGCTGGTAGAAGTGGTGTCCTACGAAGCCTTGTGGTAATGGCCCCAAGTGAGCAAGGCAATTCTATCTCAGTTTTTACAGATTTTTCTTATGATTATGGCTCTGACATGAGCTAGTGATGTGAAGTTAGACAAATATAGTAACTTAAATCTCATGTCCTATAAAATGATAGAGGTGGTGGTACAATGGGCAATGGGCTTTATTGTAATCAGAGGAGGGAGTGGAAATTGGGAGGATAGCTATCTGTACCAAGACCAATCAACTAACCAACCAACTCCCCAGGTGATTCTGAGGCACCGGTGATTTTGTATAACAATTGAGAAGGATAATTTCCTATATCATCTCCAGCTCTCAACATTAAATCATAATTCTGATTTTCATTTTTTTGTAGTGAAACTCTTTGCACCAGATTCATTGCATCAGTTCAGTCTGGCTTCTGTCAATCTCAAATCCATGGCAAGGCTCCATTGGTAAGAGGTGGGAGGAGATACAGTGGGAATATTCTGGATTTATAATACTTCAAAATCTGAGATTTATATAACTAAACCATTTTTAAAATGCCAAAGACTCGATGTGCTTACCTGTATTGCATATAGGCTTTTCTGATATATCTCCATCATTTTTGAAAACTTCCTTGTTCTCTGCCACAATGAGACATTTTACGTTCATTTTATACTTCCTCAGCACTGAAATCAGCCGTTCCCCTAAAGACAGGCTCTTTCCTTTAGTGAAGAGGATGATACTTAGAAACAAAGCTCTGAGCAAAAGGCATGCTTCTTGCTACCAGTTACTTCTAGGACTCTCAGTGAATAGAGCTAGGAAATATATGTATGTACACACACATACATACAAATGTATATGCAAAAATATCCTGCCCAGCCCTCTCTCTCCTTATGTGTGTGTGAATCCATCTACACACATCTATATCTGTTTCTCTATCAATCTACATGTATAGTGGGTAGGTACATATGTAGATTGATAGAGAAATAGATATAGATGTGTATGGATGGATATATATGAACATATATAATCCAATGTATATGCACAAATATATATTTCATCTATATATGTATTATGTGTATACGTACACATGTATAATCATGAGTTCATTCAGATAACTCTAATTCCAACCCAATTCCACAAGGTTCATTCTAGCTTCTCCCCTTTCTCTATTTGTAATTTCCTTCTGGACGATGAGAAATCTGTCTTTCATTGTCCACCGTATATTAACTTATTTTACTAAATCCTAGATTACATAGAAAGTAATTTCAAAATCGCTTACTCATACCTCTGCAGGGGAAGAGAAAATTACCATCAGGGTTCAACATTTGTTTACAATTCTTTTGTCTTTAGCTTGAGGGCATATAATCCAAATACTGTTGCAAAAATACTTATGTTACCCCTCTCCCCTTCACCGTGGTTATACTATTCAACTGAAATTGAGTTTGGTCCATTTGGTTCTTTATCTTTCATTTTGAAGGTTTTTCCCTTATCCTTTTAGGTTATATTTTTGACAAGTGTATTTTTAACGTGATTCCAAAAATAAGAACTATACAAAAAAGTATACTCAGAGAAGTGTCTATAATCTCCCCTTCATTTCTTCCATGTCAATACTGCCCATTCCATCCACTTCATGTAGGTCATCTGTATCATTAGTTTTTAATTGAGCCCTCCATTTTGCATATATGAGCAGATACAGGCATATTTTCTTATTCCACTTTTTTTTCCTTACATATCTTCTTTCTTTGTTATGTTTTTTCTTATCTAGTATTGTAAAATAAAGTAATACAGATATTTCTCATTCTTTTACATAGCTGCATAATACTCTATTGAGAGAGTGTACAATCATATTTATTCAATAACTATCCTATGTATAGGCATTCACATTGTTTATAATGCCTTGAAATTACAAATCATGCTCAATAAATAACTTGGTACATATGAGTTTACATATATGTAGAAGTATATCTTTAGGCTAAATCCCAGAAGTGGCATTGGTGGGTTAAAGATAAATAGTTTCGATAGATATTGCCAAATCCCCCTCCATAAGAAAAATTGACATTTTCACTAGCAAATTTATGAGTACCTGTTTCTCCACAGCCTTTCTAAAAGAGTGTATTTTCATACTTTTTAATTTTTGCTAATCTGATTGTCTCCTTGTAATTTTAATTTACTTTCTCTTGTGAGGTGGTGTATATCTTTCCATATATTGTATATCTTTCCATATACTGAAGGACTATTTTAATACCTTTTTAAAAAAAATTGTCTTGTTTATATCTTTGGCTAATTTGTCTATTAAGGTTTTTGATTCTTTTTTCCTCTATTTTTTAAGATTTCCTGAAATACTAGAGATATCAATCATTTACCTCTGATATATTACAAATGTTTTTATTCAGTTTGTTAGTGTTTTGTTTATAGTAACTTTTTCATGAAAATGGTTTTTAAAAAATTATGAACTAACTTTATCATTTTTTGTTTTATTGTATCTGTGTTTTGAGCAGTTAAGTGTGGAAAGCTCTTTTAAGGATTTTGTGTGTCCCTTGGAATGTCCCTTGGTGTGTTCCTGTCCTATTCAAACCTTCCCAACTGCGAAGTAATTACTGTCCCTTTTTTGTGTTAATGTATTTATTTTCTATGATTTTTACCACACATATCACTAACGTAAACAATATATTATTTATTGTATATTTCTGAACTTCAGATAACTGTAAATGCACAGTGTACCATGTGTATTTATATCAATCATATTTTGTGATTTACTGTAGTTTAATGTTGTCCTGCTGAATTATGTGTCTTGTTGCCCATAGCTTCACTGCTGTATAGTATTCTTTTGTGTAAGTATAATGCAATATTTGGGCCATTTTCAGATTTTTTCCTATTACAAAGAGTGCTGATATGAATGTTTCTTACACATATGTCATGATAATGAGTATATACAAAAATTTTTCTAGGACACATACATAGGGATGGAATTTCTGAGTCACAAGTGAGAGTCATTGTCAATTCCAGTAGGTATGGCAAAATGCTTTTAAAAATGCTTGCACCCATTTATACTGCCACCAGCAGTGTAGAGAAATTCCTCCTCAATCACATAAACCAATATTCTTCTAGTTATTTATGAATCTGTTCATCTTTTTAAAGCATGTTGGCTTTTTACCTTTCCTTTTTAGGGAAGTGCCTGTCCAAGTCTTTTGCCCACTTTTCATTGGATTGCCTTTTTTCTTAATGATTCATTAGAGCTCTTTAAATGTTCTGGATTTGAATCATTTGATTGTTTTTATGCTACAAATATTTCCTCCAGGTCTACTCACTTTTTAGTGGCATAATTTGATGAACTAGAAGTTCTCAATTTTCACATTGTTAAAAATATCATTTTTTTCCTTGCATCGAGCACTTCTTGTGTCTTGCTCAAAAAATATGTCCCTACCCTGAGGACAGAAAAAATATTCTCTTACTGTTTCCTAAAATTTTCATCATTTTTGCCTTAAGAATGTAATTTAAGCTTTAATTTACCTGGAGTTGATTTTTAGTTATGGAATGACATAGGGATAGTTTCTTTTTTTTTTTTTTGCATAACCAAGTATCTCAGTGCCATTTACTGAAAAATTTATATATCTTACACTTATCTGCCATAAATCAAATATTTACATCTCTAATCTATTTCCAGATTTTCTATTCCATTTAATTGGTATATCCCTGCAAAAGTACCACATTGTCTGAAATAGTACAGTATTATTCTAAGTTCGGATATCTACTAAGACAAAATTCCCCTATTAAGTCATGTTCTTCAGGAACAATGTGCTATTTTTGTCCCTTTACTCTTCTTCATAAATTTTAGATCACTTCTCAGGTATTTCCAAGTCTCTCTCCCTCTCTTTCCCTGTCTCTCTCTCTTTCTCTCTCTCTCACATACATACACACCCTGTTGGCATTTTGATTGGATCAAATTGAATCCATAGGTCAATTTGGGGAGAACTGACATTTTCCCAATATTGTATTGTAATTTCAGAATATGATATCTCTATTTTTAGAACTTCTTTCAATAAAATATATACATTTTCCCATAACGAGTTTGCACATGCTTTGTAACATTTATCCTTAAGTATTTTATATTTTTATTCTTTATAAATAATTGCTATTTTGTGAATTGCACTTTTAATTCTTTGCATCTTATGAACAGAAATGAAATTAATTTGGTCTCCAAGAAATTTGCTATATACAAATTTTAATTCTAACAAATTGTATGTTGATTCCTTTGGAACAATGTTGACAATCACATTATCTGTGAATAATATCCATTTTCCCCTTTCCAATACTTATATCTTTTATGTATTTTTCTTTATTTTTGCATCAAGTTTATTTATTCCAGTTTCATAAAATATGGTAGTTTTCTTCTTTTTCTATGTTCTGTAATTGTTTGTGTACATTTAGAATTATTTGTGCCTTTATTACTAGATAGACTTCTTGAAAAAAAAATCTGGGCCTAGTGTTTTCTTTGTTGGGAGGGTTTTTGTTTGTTTATTTTTGTTTACTAGTATTTCAATTTTAGTTATGATTTAGATATATGCTAAATTTGACCTCAGTCTTAATATTTGGTTAAAAGCCACTATTTAGCTTCTTCCTCAACCTCTGGAAGGCTGAGAAGCCAAATACCACTTCGATAAGAATTCTGCAAACTAGAATTTATGCATGATCAATGATCATGTGGTCATGCACAATTTCCACCACATCTAATGAGGATAACACTGTCTCGATATAAACAAGTTGGATACTCAGATTTACTAATAAGTACAAATCTTCATGTAGATAAGCGTTCTAGAGGTAGTATATATTTCTACCTTATATATTAGCTGTTTTTTCTTTTAATATATGTTTTTATCTATTTATTTGAACATTTATATTCATGATGAATGCTAAAATAACTTTTATACTCATCCTAACATTCACCATCAGTATAAACATTCAAATAGTTAAAAACTATATTAAGAGGAAAAAAAGATACTATATTAATTTAATAAGACTATTTTACTATTTTGAGCCAAATTATGCTTTTAAAAATTTAAGTATTAATATCAAGGAGAAGAGTGGATATTGGATTATATTTTAATCCTAAACTTGGAAAGTTATTTATTTTGCCATGATTTCCATCAACAAATGGATTATAAATAGAATATATATGTTATCAGCTATAAATATTATGAAAAAGAAAACTCAAATATCACACAAAATTTAATCCATGAATCATTTTAAGTGCACACATAAATGTATAAGCAATATGAAGAAAATTATGTGCTAGAGAAATTTTCTTCTTGCTAATAAACTTGAAAAAAGTTGTCTTGGAAATTTAAGATGATTCTTAGGATTTTTAGTTTTTGAAGGCTAAAAATGTAAAAAAAAGTTTGTAAAAATAACAGCCATGGATTCATAACCAATTTTAGTAACTGAAAGTAGAAGGACTTTTTTTTTTTTTTTTTTTTTGGTGGTACACGGGCCTCTCACTGTTGTGGCCTCTCCCATTGCGAAACACAGGCTCCAGACACGCAGGCTCAGTGGCCATGGCTCATGGGCCCAGCCGCTCTGCGGCATGTGGGATCTTCCTGGACCAGGGCACGAACCCGTGTCCCCTGCATTGGCAGGCGGACTCTCAACCACTGTGCCACCAGGGAAGCCCAGGACTTCTTTTTTTTTTAAAAAGATTTTTCCAATTTTTGGATTCCACATATGAATTTACTAGTAGAAAATATTTTATGAAAACCTTTTTCCTCTATTATATTCAGCCAACCATAAAGAAGTTGTTATATTATTAAATATGCCAATTGAAAAAGCATATTTGGTATCACAACTATACAATAGCATGGCTACAGGAGAAATACAGCCACTGACCCTGAAAAGAATTAGTGTTCTTTAGCAAATTATGAAAGTTCAACGTTATTAATTGCTATTAGAAATAAATATTTCAAATAAATTTCAGATTTAATACTGTATCCCAGAAATTCATTCTGTGATGATTTTATTTGACTTTGGCCTTGGCTTTGGTTGAATGTTTAATATTTGGCAATAGCATATGACCAAAATGAGCTTTGAGTGCAACTCTAATTATACAATTCTTCAGGTTTTCTATTTCCTCATTTGTTTTTCTAGAAATTAATCTATTTCATCTATGTTCTCAAGTGTTGTTAAAAAGTTATTCTTAATATTCACATTTTATCTTTTAAAAAAAAATCCTTACATCATCTAGGTTCTGTCCTCTTTTTTTTTTTCTTAAAATTTTTTTATTTGTCCTCTCATTTTTCTTGGTCAATCTACATGATGCTTGTATATTTCATTAGTCTATTTAGAAAAACATAACCTGTGGCTTTACTGTCTCTATTACAGATTCATTTTTTAAATACTTTGTGTTGTTTTCTTAAGCGTTTCTGTTGAGGTATAACATGTATACCATAAAGTCCACAAATCTTAAATATACAGCTAAATGAATTTTACAGATGAATACATCTGTGAAACCACCATCCAGATCAAGATACAGAACATTCCAGAGAGTTCAGTTCCCTAGTGCCCCTTCCCAGTTAACCTCCTCAGAGGAAACCTCTATCATTTTTATCACTACTGATTCATTTTGTCTGCTCTTGAACTTCACAGAATGAAATCATACAGTTTATAACATTTTGCACCTGATTTCTTTCAATCAACATTATGAGAGTCATCCAGATTGTTGTAAAGTAGTAGTAGTTTGTTCTCTTTTTTATTGTTATTATTCCTTCTTTTAATCCCCACCCCATCCCCTTCTTCTCCTAAGTTTTTAAATTTAGGTTCTTAGCTCATTGAGTTTTTCTTCTTTTCTTTTATGAATAAGTACTAATTTGGCTGTATTTCATTAATTATAATATTTGGTATTTTCAGTATCATTCCATTCTGAATGTTTAACTTCTACTATGATCTCTCTAACTCATGAGTTATTTAGAAAGGAGCTCATTAATTTTCAAAAGTATGGTATGGGTTTTATTTTATTAGTATTATTTTCTTATTAGTTCTAATTTCCTTGCACTATGGTCAGATTTGTGAAGACTTCTTTATGGCTATGTTTGTGATCATTTTTCATAAATATTTTATGTGCTTAGAAGGAATATTTATTTGCTCCTGGTGTAGTGTATAATTCTCTATGTGTGTATTAAATCAAGGTTGTTTCTTCAGATTCTCTTTGTTTCTATCTGATTTTTTGGCCCTACTTTATCCATAAATTACTAAGAAATGTGTGTTAAAATATTTGACTATAATGGTGAATTAATCAGATTCTCACTGTAGTTCTGTCAATTTTTGCATTATATGCTTTGCTTCATAAAGTTTAGAATTCTTATATATTTTTAATAAATTGAACTTTTATCATTTTATTTGCTTCTGCCTTAAAGGCTCTTTTGTCTGATATAGCATGTCTATGAGGGGTTTCTTTGGATAATTATGTATCTTCTGTGCTCTTTAACACTTTTTTTAAAAAATTAATTTTTATTGGAGTATAGTTGATTTACAATGTTGTATTAGTTTCTGCTGTACAGCAAAGTGAATCAGTTATACATATACATATATCCATTCTTTTTTAGATTCTTTTCCCATATAGCTCATTACTCAGTATAGAGTATTGAGCAGAGTTCTCTCAATACAGAAATACAGTAGGTTCTTATTAGTTATCTATTTTATATATAGTAGTGTGTATATGTTAATCCCAATCTCCAACTTTATCCCACCCCACCCTCAACTTTCCCCCTTGGTAACCATAAGTTTGTTTTCTACATCTGTGACTCTATTTCTGTTTTGTTTTGTTTTTTAACAATTTTATATTCAAGCATTTTAAATATTTTAAATGTGAATGCAGTCACATTTTTTTTTTAATGAAAGCTTCTTTATTTATTTATTTTTGGCTGTGTTGGGTCTTCGTTTCTGCGCGAGGGCTCTCTCTAGTTGTGGCGAGTGGGGGCCACTCTTCATCACGGTGTGCGGGCCTCTCACTGTCGCGGCCTCTCTTGTTGCGGAGCACAAGCTCCAGATGCGCAGGCTCAGTAGTTGTGGCTCACAGGCCCCGCCACTCCTCAGCATGCGGGATCTTCCCAGACCAGGGCTCAAACCCGTGTCGCCTGCACCAGCACCACTGCACCACCAGGGAAGCCCCAGTCACATATTTTATATGACTGATTTTTAAATTTATTTTGTGCATTCTATTTGATCCACTGTTGTTTTCCTTTTCTTTTCTCCTCATTGCCTTTTTTTGGGTGGGTTGAGTACATTTATATCATTCCATTTTTAAATCCTCTAATTTTAGTAAGTTGATTTGTACAGTCAACTTTCTATGTCTTAGAATGCATAAGTCAAAGTCAAATGCATGAGTCTTATGCCATAAGACATAAGAATGTACCCCTAAGGTCTCTGGACCTTAAAGCATTTTGCCTCTATTTAAGAGGTCCTATTTGTTAACTGTACTTTAATTCTCTCCATATGTATTTTTTAATGAGATATAATTAACATATTGTGAGTTTTTGATATGCAACATAATAATTCAATATTTGTATCTGTTGTAAAATGACCACCACAATAGGACCATCACCATACATAGTTACAAAATTTTTTATTCTTGTGATGAGAACTTTTAAGATCTACTCTCTTAGCAACCTTCAAATATGCAATAAAGTATTATTAACTGTTGTCACCATGCTGTACATTAAACCCCCGTGACTTACTTATTTTGTAATTGTAAGACAGTACTTTTTAAACCCCTTCACACATTTCAACAACCCCCTATCCTCCACCTCTGGCAACCCCCAATCTGTTCTCTATATCCATGAGCCCTATTTTTTTTTTGATTCTACATATAAGTGAAATCATACAGTATTTGTCTTTTTTCTGCCTGTTTTTTTTCATTTAGCATAATGCCCTGAAGTTCCATTCATGTTGTTACAAATAGCAAGCTTTCTTTCTGTTTTATGGTTGAAAAATATTCTGTGGTATTATATACCATATTTTCTTTATCCATTCATTTATTGATGGACACTTAGGTTGTTTCCATATCTTGGCTATTCTAAATAATGCCACAATGAATATGGGGGTGCATATATACATTTGAGTTAGTGTATTCATTCTCTTCAGATACATACCGAAAAGTAAAATTGCAGGATCATATGATAGTTCTATTTTTAATTTTTTGAGGAACCTCCATACAATTTTTCACAAAAGCTGCGCCAAAAGCTACATTCCTACCAACAGTGCAGAAGGGTTTCCTTTTCTGTGGATTCTTGCAAACACTTGTTTTTTCTTATATTTTTGATTATGGCCATTCTAACAGGTGGAAGGCGATACCTTATTGTGGTTTTGACTTGCATTTCCCTGATGATTTTTGATGCTGAGCACCTTTTCATGTACCTATTAGCCATCTGTATGTCTTTTTTTGAAAATGTCATTCAAATCTTCTACCCATTTTAAAATTAGATGGTTTATTTCTTACCAATGAGTTCTATGAGCTTTTTATATAGATTTGAAATTATCAAATTTCAAATATATGATTTGCAAATGTGTTCACCTACTCAGTAGGTTGCCTTATCATTTTGTTGATGGTTTCCTTTGCTGTGCAGAAGCTTTTAAGTTAATCATGTAGTCCCACTTGTTTATTTTTGCTCTTGCTGCCTTTGCTTTTGGGGTCAGATACAAAAAATCATCACCAAGACCAATGTCAAGAGCTTACCACCTATGTTTTCTTCTAGGAGTTTTATGGTTTCGGATCTTATATTTAAGTTTTAAATTCATTTTGAGTTACTTTTTCTCTATGGTGAAAGATAGTCTACCAATTTCATTCTTTTTCATGTGGCTGTTCTGTTTTCTAAACATTGTTTATTGATAACAACAAATTGTTACTTATACAAACATTATGGAAGAGACTGTCCTTTCCCTATTGTATATTCTTGGCTCCTTTGTCATAAATTAATTGACCATATAGGTGTGGGTTTGTTTCTGGGCTGTATATTCTATTCCATTGATCTATGTGTCCGTTTTATTGCCAGTATCATACTGATTTGATTTCTATAGCTTTGCAGTCGAGTTTGAAATCAGGGAGGGTGATGCCTCCAGCTTTGTTATTCTACCCCAAGATTGCCTTGGCTAACCAGGGTCTTTTGTGGTTACATAAAAAATGTAGGATTGTTTGTTCTATTTCTGTAAAAAAGTGTTATTGGAATTTTGATAGGGAGTGTATTGAATCAATAGATTGTTTTGGGTAGTATGGACATTTTAAAAATATTCTGCCAATCCATGAACACAGAATATCTTTCCATTTATTTGCTTCTTCTTCAATTTCTTTTATCAACGTTATATTTTTCAGTGTACAGGTCTTTCACTTCCTTGGTTAAATTTATCCCCATGTATATTATTCTTTTTGATGCAACTGTAAAAGGGATTGCTTTCTAAATTTCTCTTTCTGATAGTTTATTAGTGTACAAAAATGCAACAGATTTTTGTATATTGATTTTTTATCCTGAAAATTTACAGAATTAGAACTTTGATTAGTTCTAACAATTTTTGGTGAAGCCTTTAGGGTTTTGAATATATAGCATCATGTCATTTGCAAATATTGACCGTTTCACTTCTTCCTTTCCAATTTGTATTGCTTTTATTTCTTTTTCTTGCCTGTTACTCCTGCTAGAACTTCCAATACTATGTTGACTAAAAGTGATGAAAGATCATCTTGTTTCTGATCTTAGTGGAAAAGCTTCCAGCTTTACATCATTGGGTATGATGTTAGCTATGGGCATGTCTTACATGGCTTTTATTATGTTGAGGTATGTTCCCTCTATACCCACTTTGTTAACAGTTTTTATGATAAACAAATATCAAATTTTGTCAAATGCTTCTGCATCTATTAAGATGATCATATGGTTTCTATCTTTCATTTTGTTAATGGGCTATATAATATTAATTGATTTGCAAATATTGAGCTTTCCTTGCATTCCTGAAATAAATCCCACTTGATCATGATGTATGATTCTTTTAATACACTATTGAATTCAGTTTGCTAATACTTTGAGAATTTTTACATCATGTTCATTGGGGATATTGGCCTGTAATTTTTTTTTTTTTTCTTGTGGCATCCTTTTCTCATTTTGGTATCAAGGAAATGCTGGCCTAGTGAAATGATTTTGAAGTGTTCCTTCTTCTGTATTTTGGAAGAGTTTGAGAGTGATTGATGTGATTCTTCTATAAATATTTGGTAGAATTTACCAGTGAAGCCTTCTTGTCCTGGACTCTTTAATGTTATTGGGAGGTTTTGTTTATTTTTTCTCTAGTTCTAGTGAGCGGGGGCTACTCTTTGTTGTGGTGCACAGGCTTCTCATTGCGATGGCTTCTTTTGTTGCAGAACATGGGGTCTAGGCACATGGGCTTCAGTAGTTGTGGCATGTGGGCTCAGTAGTTATGGCCCGCGGGCTCTAGAGCGCAGGCTCAGTAGTTGTGATGCACGAGCTTAGTTGCTCCATGGCATGTGGGACCTTCCCGGACCAGGGCTCAAACCCATGTACCCTGCATTGGCAGGCAGATTCTTAACCACTGAACCACCAGGGAAGTCCCTATTGGGAGGTTTTTGATTACTACTTCAATCTCCTTACAAGTAATCAGTCTGTTTAGATTTTCTATGTCTTCATCATTTGGTCCTGGTAGGTTATATTTTTCTAGGAATTTGTCTATTTTTTTCTAGGTTGTCCTATTAGTATATAACTGTTCATACTAGTCTCTTAAGATCCTTTGTATTTCTGTGGTATCAGGTGTAATATTACCATTTTCATTTTAGATTTTCTTTATTTCATTTTTCATTCTTTTTTTCTTGGTGAGTCTACCTAAAGATATGTCAATTTTATTTATCTTTTCAAAGAACCACCTCTTTGTCTTTGATCTTTTCTTTTGTCTTTTTAATCTCTAATTTCTTCTCTGATCTTTGTTATTTCCTTCGTGCTATTAACTTTGCATTTTGCTTTCTTATTTTCTTTTTCACTAGTTCCTTGAGATGTTAAGTTGTTTACTTGAGATTTTTCTTGTTTCTTGATGTAGGAACTTATTATGAACTTCTCTCGTAGGATTGCTTTTACTGCATCCCACATGTTTTGGTATGTTGTATTTCATTGTGTTTGTCTTGGATATTTTTTCTTTTTCTCTTTTGATTTCCTCTTTGACCCATTGGTTATTCAGTAGCATGTTTTAATTTCTACAGCTTGGTGAACTTTCCAGTTTTCTTCTTGTAATTGATACCTAGTTTCATACCATTGTGGTTGGAAAAGATACTGGATATGATTTCAATCATCTTAAATTTATTAAGACTTTTTCTGTGACCTAATATATAATCTGTGCTGTTGCTTTTGGATGGAATGTTCTTTATATATCTGTTAAGTTCCTCTAGTCTAATGTGATGTTTAAGACCAATGTTTTCTTAACTAATTTCTGTCTGGGTGAACTGTTTATTGATAAAGGTGGAGTATTACCCTATTATAATTGTACTGCTGTCTATTTCTCCCTTTAGGTCTGTTAGTATTCTGTATATGTTTAGATGCTCATTTGTTGGATGCATAAATATTTTAAAATATTATTTCTTCTCGTTCGTTTGCCTCCTTTATCATTATGTAATGACCTCTTTGTCTCTTATAATAGTCTTTGGTTTTTTTGTTTTTGTTTTTTTTTGCAGTACGCGGGCCTCTCACTGTTGTGGCCTCTCCTGTTGTGGAGTTACAGGCTCCAGACGCGCAGGCTCATCAGCCATGGCTCACAGGCCTAGCTGCTCCGCGGCATGTGGGATCTTCCCAGACCGGAACACGAACCCACGTCCCATGCATCGGCAGGTGGACTCTCAACCACTGCGCCACCAGGGAAGCCCCTAGTCTTTGTTTTAAAGTCTCTTTTGTCTGATGTCAGTATAGCCACCCCAGCTTTCTTCAGTGTCCATTTGCATGGAATATCATTTCCCATCCTGTCACTTTCAGTCCTGTGTGTCCTTACATTTGAAGTGAGCCTTTTGTAGGCAACTTATAGATGAATTAGATGTATCCTTGGCAGCAGCTACAAAAATCAGGGTGGCAGAGCTTCCGTGGTGGTGCACTGGTTAAGAATCTGCCTGCCATAGCAGGGGACACAGGTTCGAGCCCTGGTCTGGGAAGACCTCACATGCGGCGGAGCAACTAAGCCCGTGAGCCACAACTACTGAGCCTGCATGTCTGGAGCCTGTGCTCCGCAACAGGAGAGGCCACGGCAGTGAGGGGCCCGTGCACTGCGATGAAGAGTGGCCCCCGCTCGCCGCAACTGGAGAAAGCCCTTGCACAGAAACGAAGACCCAACACAGCCAAAAATAAATAAATTAATTAATTAATAAAAAAATCAGGGTGGCAGATGAGATTCAGGCTCCTTTCTGGGAGGTACCAGAGAGTTGCAGCAAGTCAGAGGGAGAGTACAAAGATGGCACCTGCCAACCCTCATCCCTGGAGAGGACCCCAGTAGTCTAGTTGTTTGTTAAATTAGATGCCTGGTCCTCAGCCTGATGCTTTAAGATAAGCAAATACATTTCTTTCACATACAGTCTTGGTGCTGTTTAAACACTCTGCACTGGGCCCTGGGATAGGTGAATCCATGTGTGAGCCCTTTAAGAATGTTTTCTCAATTCACTTTGAACTTGTAAGTCTTGTGGATTCAAGCCCATTGGCTTTCAGAGCTAGATGTTTTGGGTTCTCATCTCTCAAGTGCGGGTCTTAAAAGATGGGGCACCCAATGTGGGACTCAAACCTTTCATTCCTCAGGGAGAAGCTCCGGGTTTTGAGTTCCCTCTTGGTTGTGGTCACCACACTGGGGGTTCGGTTATAGCAAGATTTTGTCTTCACCTCTCCTACCCACTTTGATGTGGATTTTTTCTCATTTTCCTGATGTATAGGAGCCCCTCATATAGTTTTTAGGTTATTTTCAGAGGAAAACCTTTCATTTCCCTAACATCTATATAAAATGTGTTTTCATGGTTAGATTTATCATTTAATTTTTAAGTTAAAGGATACCAAGGTAGAATTGTTACCAATTAGAAAAGGCAAAAACATTCTCCAGGATGGTCCTAGCAATTTTGGACTTTGGACCTCTTTTTATTTTAAGGAGAGGACTAGCATGATTGTTTATGATACAAGGGCTAGCTGTATAACCTAAAATGAGAATATGTTGTTTTCACTATTATTTGGAAGGTAATTAAGGGTAACAGTTTGTGTGGATTCTGCATAGCTGAAAGGTTAGCACTTAACATCCATTCCCAACTCTCTTATAACTTGTCTTTACATGGTGATGGTAAAAGGAGGCCAATTTATTTCCTATCATTCTTTACATGGAGCATATAACAATCATGGTCTTAGATCTATGTATGTGGCATGTCTTCTATAAGACTATTCATCTGGAATATGCTGTGTTTACCATCTTCAGGTCCTTTGAAAACCTAGAAACTAAAGCTCAAGATGACCCAGGGTTAGCAGCCCCAGAGTAAATGCGGACTCCTGCATCTCTGAGTTCATATTTCCACTTACTTTTCACCTTTGAGAATTCTTGCCAGCTGATCAACACATTAAAATAACAAAACTATCAGTATGTTTAGGTGAAAATTATCAGAGCCAAATCAGGGTATTTGGCTTCCCCTGCAGCGGTTGGGATCTATGAATGGCAAATATCTTAGTCTTTGTGTGTCTTAATGTGTGTATGTTTTAGAGGAAACAAACATGGATTTCATAAATGGTCTTGGTGGCTCTTGTTTTTCCCCTTGTGCTTGCTTTTCAGTGAGCCAGCTCAGCAGAAGAACAAAACAGTGTCTAGATGAACTTCCAAAGATCTTCTTTCTAACAAAGTCACATCCCAGCCAGGAAGTGCCCTTTTGTATGGAGTTGAGTGGGGGTTCTCTGCCACCTCCCCAACTCCAACTTCCTAATAAATATGTAAGAGTATGAAGGGGCATTACCCATCTCCTAGAACGCTCTCCATGGTGCTTCAAGAAGTGTCTGAACCAAGTCTCTCTATGGAATAATGGGCTTTGGGGAGAACACATTTACTGACGTTTCTAAGCTTGTGAAATTTTTCTTTAAACTTTTGCCTCTACCTCATATCTCGCTAGTGCTGTGCACTCATGGCCTTTACATGCAATTTTCCCTTTGTAATATTAAATAATTATAATATTAAATAATTACCATCAGAATTTTGATATTCCTTCATTATAATCTGATCTCTATTACATTTTATTTATTTATTTTATTCAAACAGAAAGTCACAAAAATTATAATCATCCTCATCAGTTCACTCAGGCCCATGTAATTAACTTTTTTTCATCTTGATCTTTTGTTAGCACTTTTATGAATTCATCAGTTTTCCATTAGAGTTCTGAAAATGCTTATTCATTCAGTTCAGCAGTATAGTCAGTTACCAGAAACCTGTACTTGTCAGAGTCTTTTCCATGAATTCCTTGAAGATGAAGACCTTTTATAGGAACATTTTTGCAAAAGCATCAGAGTACACCAAGAACTGTCTATAAATGACAAAAGACTTAAAAATGACCACGGTTAAAGATTTGATGAAAGTTCATAATAATGCCATTGACAAGGAAATTTAGTTATTTCTGAGATATACAATTTAAAGTAATAACTAGAATTATAGCTTATAACATTATACCAGAACATATAAGATTTTTAGAAATGTCATGTAATGTCTGAAACATTTATATTAACATATTTCCATACAAATAACCCAAAGAAAGTTTAGTATTAGTTGTTTTTTTATACTGCAGGTTCTTATGAGTCATCAACTTTATATACATCAGTGTATACATGTCAAACCCAATCGACCAATTCAGCACACCACCATCCCCACCCCACCATAGTTTTCCCCACTTGGTGTCCATATGTTTGTTCTCTACATCTGTGTCTCAACTTCTGCCCTGAAAACCGGTTCATCTATACCACTTTTCTAGGTTCCACATACATGCATTAATATACGATATTTCTTTTCTCTTTCTGACTTACTTCATTCTGTATGACAGTCTCTAGATCCATCCACGTCTCAACAAATAACTCAATTTCGTTCCTTTTTATGGCTGAGTAATATTCCATTGTATATATGTACCACATCTTCTTTATCCATTCGTCTGTTGTTGGGCATTTAGGTTGCTTCCATGACGTGGCTATTGTAAATAGTGCTGCAATGAACATTGGGATGCAAGTGTCTTTATGAATTATGGTTTTCTCTGGGTATATGCCCAGTAGTGGGATTGCTGGATCATATGGTAATTCCATTTTTAGTTTTTTAAGGAACCTCCATACTATTCTCCATAGTGGCTATGTCAATTTACATTCCCACCAACAGTGCAAGAGGGTTCCCTTTTTTCCACACCCTCTCCAGCATTTGTTGTTTGTAGATTTTCTGATGATGCCCATTCTAACTGGTGTGAGGTGATAGCTCATTGTAGTTTTGATTTACGTTTCTCTAATAATTAGTGACGTTGAGCAGTTTTTCATGTGCTTCTTGGCCATCTGTATGCCTTCTTTGGAGAAATGTCTATTTAGGTCTTCTGCCCATTTTTGGATTGGGTTGTTTGTTTCTTGAATACTGAGCTGCATGAGCTGTTTATATATTTTGGAGATTAATCCTTTGTCTGTTGATTCATTTGCGAATATTTTCTCCCATTCTGAGAGTTGTCTTTTCGTGTTATTTATGGTTTCCTTTGCTGTGCAAAAGCTTTTAACTTTCATTAGGTCCCATTTGTTTACTTTTGTTTTTATTTCCATTACTCTAGGAGGTGGATCAAAAAAGATCTTGCTGTGATTTATGTGAAAGTGTTCTTTCTATGTTTTCCTCTCAGAGTTTTATAGTGTCCGGTCTTACATTTAGGTCTCGAATCCATTTTGAGTTTATTTTTGTGTATGGTGTTAGGGAGTGTTCTAATTTCATTCTTTTACATGTAGCTGTCCAGTTTTCCCAGCACCACTTATTGAAGAGACTGTCTTTTCTCCATTGTATACCTTTGCCTCCTTTGTCATAGATTAGTTGACCATAGGTGCGTGGGTTTATCTCTGGACTTTCTACCTTATTCTATTGATCTATGTTTCTGTTTTGGTGCCAGTACCATATTGTCTTGATTACTGTAGCTTTGTAGTATACTCTGAAGTCATGGAGTCCAATTTCTTGAGCTCCGTTTTTTTCCCTCAAGACTTCTTTGGCTATTTGGGGTATTTTGTGTCTCCATACAAATTTTAAGATGATTTGTTCTAGTTCCGTAAAAAATGCCATTGGTAATTTGATAGGGATTGCATTGAATATGTAGATTGCTTTGGCAGTATAGTCATTTTCACAATATTGATTCTTCCAATCCAAGAACATGGTATATCTCTCCATCTGTTGGTATCATCTCTAATTTCTTTTTTTTTTTAACATCTGTATTGGAGTATAATTGCTTAACAATGGTGTGTTAATTTCTGCTTTATAACAAAGTGATTCAGTTATACATATACATATGTTCCCATATGTCTTCCCTCTTGAGTCTCCCTCCCTCCCACCCTCCCTATCCCACCCCTCTAGGTGGTCACACACCACCGAGCTGATCTCCCCGTTCCATGCAGCTGCTTCCCACTAGCAATCTATTCCATGTTTGGTAGTGTATATATGTCCATGCAACTCTCTCACTCCATCACAACCTACACTTCCCCCTCCCCATATCCCCAAGTCCATTCTCTAGTAGGTCTGTGTCTTTATTCCCATCTTGCCCCTAGGTTCTTCATGACCTTTTTTTTTCCTTAGATTCCATATATATGTGTTAGCATATGGCATTTGTTTTTCTCTTTCTGAGTTACTTCACTCCGTATGACATACTCTAGGTCCATCCACCTCATGACAAATAACTCAATTTCGTTTCTTTTTATGGCTGAGTAATATTCCATTGTATATATGTGCCACATCATCTTTATCCATTCATCTGTTGATGGACACTTAGGTTGCTTCCATGTCCTAGCTATTGTAAATAGAGCAGTTTCCGTTCTCAAGATTACTTTGGCTATTCGGGGTATTTTGTGTTTCCATACAAATGGTGAAATTTTTTGCTCTAGTTCTGCAGAAAATTCCAGTGGTAGTTTGATAGGAATTGCATTGAATCTGTAGATTGCTTTGGGTAGTAGAGTCATTTTCACAATGTTGATTCTTCCAATCCAAGAACATGGTATATCTCTCCATCTATTTGTATCATCTTTAATTTCTTTCATCAGTGTCTTATAATTTTCTGCATACCGGTCTTTTGTCTCCTTAGGTAGGTTTATTACTAGGTATTTTATTCTTTTTGTTGCAATGGTAAATGGGAGTGTTTTCTTAATTTCACTTTCAGATTTTTCATCATTAGTGTATAGGAATGCCAGAGATTTCTGTGCATTAATTTTGTATCCTGCTACTTTACCAAATTCATTGATTAGCTCTAGTAGTTTTCTGGATGCATCTTTGGGATTCTCTATGTATAGTATCATGTCATCTGCAAACAGTGACAGCTTTGCTTCTTTTTTTCCAATTTGGATTCCTTTTCTTTCTTTTTCTTCTCTGATTGCTGTGGCTAAAACTTCCAACACTATGTTGAATAATACTGGTGAGAGTGGGCAACCTTGTCTTGTTCCTGATCTTAGTGGAAATGGTTTCCGTTTTTCTCCATTGAGGATGATGTTGGCTGTGGGTTTGTCATATATGGCCTTTATTATGTTGAGGAAAGTTCCCTCTATGCCTACATTCTGCAGGGTTTTTATCATAAATAGGTATTGAATTTTCTCAAAAGCTTTCTCTGCATTGAATGAGATGATCATATCGTTTTTCTCCTTCAGTTTGTTAATATGGTGTATCACATTGATTGATTTGCATATATTGAAGAATCCTTGCATTCCTGGAATAAACCCCACTTGATCATGGAGTATGATCCTTTTAATGTGCTGTTGGATTCTGTTTGCTAGTATTTTGTTGAGGATTTTTGCATCTATGTTCATCAGTGATATTGGACTGCAGTTTTCTTTCTTTGTGACATCTTTGTCTGGTTTTGGTATCAGGATGATGGTGGCCTCATAGAATGAGTTTGGGAGTGTTCCTCCCTCTGCTGTATTTTGGAAGAGTTTGAGAAGGATAGGTGTTAACTCTTCCCTAAATGTTTGATAGAATTCACCTGTGAAGCCATCTGGTCCTGGGCTTTTTTTGTTGGAAGATTTTTAATCAAAGTTTCAATTTCACTGCTTGTGATTGGTCTGTTCATATTTTCTATTTCTTCCTGGTTCAGTCTCAGCAGGTTGTGCATTTCTAAGAATTTGTCCATTTTATTGGCATATAGTTGCTTGTAGTAATCTCTCATGATCCTTTGTATTTCAGCAGTGTCAGTTGTTACTTCTCCTTTTTCATTTCTAATTCTATTGATTTGAGTCTTCTCCCTTTTTTTCTTGATGAGTCTGGCTAATGGTTTATCAAGTTTATCTTCTCAAAGAACCAGTTTTTAGTTTTATTCATCTTTGCTGTAGTTTCCTTCATTTCTTTTTCATTTATTTCTGGTCTGATCTTTATGATTCCTTTCCTTTGCTAACTTTGGGTGTTTTTCTTTTCCTCTTTCTCTAATTGCTTTAGGTGCAAGGTTAGGTTGTTTATTTGAGATGTTTCCTGTTTCTTAAGGTAGTATTGTATTGCTATAACCTTCCCTCTTAGAACTGCTTTTGCTGCATCCCATAGGTTTTGGGTCATTGTGTCTCCGTTGTCATTTGTTTCTAGGTATTTTTTGATTTCCTCTTTGATTTCTTCAGTGATCACTTGGTCATTAAGTAGTGTATTGTTTAGCCTCCATGTGTTTGTATTTTTTACAGATCTTTTCCTGTAATTGATATCTAGTCTCATAGCATTGTGGTCAGAAAAGACACTTGATACAATTTCAGTTTTCTTAAATTTACCAAGGCTTGATTTGTGACCCAAGATATGATCTATCCTGGAGAATGTTCCATGAGCACTTGAGAAGAAAGTGTATTCTGTTCTTTTTGGCTGGAATGTCCTATAAATATCAATTTAGTCCATCTTGTTTAATGTATCATTTAAAGCTTGTGTTTCCTTATTTATTTTCATTTTGGATGATCTGTCCATTGGTGAAAGTGGGGTGTTAAAAGTCCCCTACTACGATTGTGTTACTGTCAATTTCCCCTTTTATGGCTGTTAGTATTTGCCTTATGTATTGAGGTGCTCCTATGTTGGGTGCATAAATATTTACAATTGTTATATCTTCTTCTTGGATTGATCGCTTGACCATTACATAGTGTCCTACTTTGTCTCTTGTAATAGTCTTTATTTTAATTTTTTTTTTTTTTTTTTTTTTACGGTACGCAGGCCTTTCACTGTTGTGGCCTCTCCCATTGTGGAGCACAGGCTCAGCGGCCACAGCTCACGGGCCTAGGCACTCCACGGCATGTGAGATCTTCCCGGACTGGGGCGCAAACCTGTGTCCCCTGCATCGGCAGGCAGTCTCTCAACCACCGCGCCAGCAGGGAAGCTCTAAAGTCTATTTTGTCTGATATGAGAATTGGTACTCCAGCTTTCGTTTGGTTTCCATTTGCATGGAATATCTTTTTCCATCTCCTCCCTCTCAGTCTGTATGTGTTCCTAGGTCTGAAGTGGGTCTCTTGTAGAGAGCATATATATGGGTCTTGTTTTTGTATCCATTCAGCCAGTCTGTGTCTTTTGGTGGGAGCATTTCATCCATTTACATGTAAGGTAATATTGATATGTATGTTCCTATTGCCATTTTCTTAATTGTTTTGGGTTTGTTATTGTAGGTCTTTACCTTCTCTTGTGCTTCCTGCCTAGAGAAGTTCCTTTAGTATTTGTTGTAAAGCTGGTTTGGTGGTACTGAACTCTCTCTGTTTTTGCTTGTCTGTAAAGGTTTTAATTTCTCCACCAAATCTGAATGAGATCCTTGCTGGGTAGAGCAATCTTGGTTTTAGGTGTTTTTCCTTTAGCACTTTAAATATGTCCTGCCACTCTCTTCTGGCTTGTACAGTTTCTGCTGAAAGATCAGCTGTTAACCTTATGGGGATTCCCTTGTGTGTTATTTGTTGTTTTTCCCTTGCTGCTTTTAATATGTTTTCTTTGTATTTAATTTTTGACAGTTTGATTAATATGTGTCTTGGCGTGTTTGTCCTTGGATTTATCCTGTATGGGACTCTCTGTGCTTCCTGGACTTGATTAACTATTTCCTTTCCCATATTAGGGAAGTTTTCAACTATAATCTCTTCAAATATTTTCTCAGTCCCTTTCTTTTTCTCTTCTTCTTCTGGAACCCCTATAATTCGAATGTTGGTGCATTTAATGTTGTCCCAGAGGTCTTTGAGGCTGTCCTGAGTTCTTTTCATTCTTTTTTTCTTTTTTCTGCTTTGCAGTAGTTATTTCCACTATTTTATCTTCCAGGTCACTTCTCCGTTCTTCTGCCTCAGTTATTCTGCTATTGATCCCTTCGAGAGAATTTTTAATTTCATTTATTTTGTTGTTCATCGCTGTTTGTTTGCTCTTTAGTTCTTCTAGGTCCTTGTTAAACGTTTCTTGTATTTTCTCTATTCTATTTCCAGGATTTTGGATCATCTTTACTATCATTATTCTGAATTCTTTTTCAGGTAGACTGCCCATTTCCTTTTTATTTATTAGGTCTGGTGGGTTTTTACCTTGCTCCTTCATCTGCTGTGTGTTTTTCTGTCTTTTCATTTTGCTTATCTTACTGTGTTTGGGGTCTCCTTTTCACAGGCTGCAGGTTCATAGTTCCCGTTGTTTTTGGTGTCTGTCCCCAGTAGCTAAGGTTGGTTCAGTGGGTTGTGTAGGCTTCCTGGTGGAGGGGACTAGTGCCTGTGTTCTGGTGGATGAGGCTGGATCTTGTCTTTCTGGTGGGAAGGTCCACATCTGGTGGTGTGTTTTGGGGTGTCTGTGGCCTTATTATGATTTTAGGCAGCCTCTCTGCTAATGGATGGCGCTGTGTTCCTGTCTTGCTAGTTGTTTGGCATTAGATGTCCAGCACTCCAGCTTGCTGGTCATTGAGTGGACCTGGATCTTGGCATTGAGATGAAGCTCTCTGGGAGATTTTTGCCATTTGATATTATGTGGAGCTGGGAAGTCTCTTGTGGACCAATGTGCTGAACTTGTCTCTCCCACCTCAGAGGCACAGCACTGATTCCTGGCTGGAGCACCAAGAGCCTTTCATCCACAGGGCTCAGAATAAAATGGAGAAAAAATAAAAAGAAAGAAAGAGGATAAAATAAATAAAATAAAGTTATTAAAATAAAAAATAATTGTTAAGAAAAGTAAAACAAAACCAAAGAAAACAAAATGGACGCACAGAACCCTAGGACAAATGGTGAAAGCAAAGCTGTATTATACAGACAAAATCACACACAGAAGCATACACATACACATTCACAAAAAGAGAAAAAGGGGAAAAAATAATATATCTTTGCTCCCAAAGTCCTCCTCCTCAATTTGGGAGGATTCGTTGTCTATTCAGGTATTCCACAGATGCAGGGTACATCAAGTTGATTGTGGAGATTTAATCTGCTGCTCCTGAGGCTGCTGGGAGATATTTCCCTTTCTCTTCTTTGTTCGCTCAGGTCCCATAGCTCAGCTTTGGATTTGGCCCCGCCTCTGCGTGTAGGTCGTCTGAGGGCGTCTGTTCTTCGCTCAGACAGGACGGGGTTAAAGGAGCAGCTGATTCTGAGGCTCTGGCTCACTCAGGCTGGGGGGAGGGAGGGGTGCGGATGCAGGGCGAGCCTGCGGCGGCAGCGGCCAGTGGGACGTTGCACCAGCCTGAGGCGCGCCGTGCGTTCTCCTGGGGAAGTTGTTCCTGGAACCCGGGACCCTGGCAGTGGCGGGCTGCACAGGCTCCCCGGAAGGGAGGTGTGGATAGTGACCTGTGCTTGCTCACAGGCTTCTTGGTGACAGCAGCAGCAGCCTTAGCGTCTCATGCCCGTCTCTGGGGTGCGCGCTTTTAGCCGCGGCTCGCGCCCGTCTCTGGAGCTCCTTTAAGCAGCGCTCTTAATCCCCTCTCCTCGCGCACCAGGAAACAAAGAGGGAAGAAAAAGTCTTTTGCCTCTTCGGCAGCTCCAGACTTTTTCCCGGACTCCCTCCCAGCTAGCCATGGTGCACTAGCCCCCTTCAGGCTGTGTTCCGCCGCCAACCCCAGTCCTCTCCCTGCGATCTGACCGAAGCCCAAGCCTCAGCTCCCAGCCCCTGCCCACCCTAGTGGGTGAGCAGACAAGGCTCTTGGGCTGGTGAGTGCCGGTCGGCACCGATCCTCTGTGCGGGAATCTCCCCCTTTGCCCTCTGTACCCCTGTTGCCATGCTCTCCTCTGCGGCTCCGAAGCTTTCCCCCTCCGCCACCCACAGTCTCTGCCTGCAAAGAGGCTTCTAATGTGTGGAAACCTTTCCTCCTTCACAGCTCCCTCCCACTGGTGCATGTCCTGTCCCTATTCTGTGTCTCTGTTTTTTCTTTTGCCCTACCCAGTTACGTGGGGAGTTTTTTGCCTTTTGAGAGGTCTGAGGTCTTCTGCCAGCGTTCAGTAGGTGTTCTATAGGAGCAGTTCCACATGTAGATGTATTTCTGATGTATCTGTGGGGAGAAAGGTGATCACTGCCTCTTACTCTTCCACCGTCTTGAAGCTCGCCCCATCTTTAATTTCTTTCATCAGTATCTTATAGTTTTCTGCATACAGGTCTTTTGTCTCCCTAACTAGGTTTATTCCTAGGTATTTTATTCTTTTTGTTGCAATGGTACACGGGAGTGTTTCCATAATTTCTCTTTCAGATTTTTCATCATTAGTGTATAGGAATGCAAGAGATTTCTGTGCATTAATTTTGTATCCTGCAACTTTACCAAATTCATTGATTAGCTCTAGTAGTTTTCTGGTGGCATTTTTAGGATTCTCTATGTATACTATCATTTCATCAGCAAACAGTGACAGTTTTTCTTCTTCTTTTCCAATTTGTATTCCTTTTATTTCTTTTTCTTCTCTGATTGCCGTGGCTAGGACTAGCAAAGCTATGTTGAATAATAGTGGTGAGAGTGGACATCCTTGTCTCATTCCTGATCTTAGAGGAAATGCTTTCAGTTTTTCACCATTAAGAATGATGTTTGCTGTGGGTTTGTCATATATGGCCTTTATCATGTTGAGACAGGTTTCCTCTATGCCCACTTTCTGGAGAATTTTTATCATAAATAGGTGTTGAATTTTGTCAAAAGCTTTTTCTGCATCTATTGAGATGATCACTTGGTTTTTATTCTTCAATTTTTTAATATGGTGTATCACATTGATTGATTTGTGTATATTGAAGAATCCTTGCATATCTGGGATAAATCCCACTTGATCATGGTGTATGATCCTTTTAATGTGCTGTTGGATTCTGTTTGCTAGTGTTTTGTTGAGGATTTTTGCATCTATATTCATCAGTGATATTGGTCTGTAATTTTCTTTTTTTGTAGTATCTTTGTCTGGTTTTGGTATCAGGGTGATAGTGACCTCATAGAGTGAGTTTGGGAGTGTCCCTTCCTCTGAAATTTTTTGGAAGAGTTTGAGAAGGTTGGGTATTAGCTCTTCTCTAAATGTTTGATAGAATTCACCTGTGAAGCCATCTCGTCCTGGACTTTTGTTTGTTGGAAGATTTTTAATCACAGTTTCAATTTCATTACTTGTGATTGGTCTGTTCATATTTTCTGTTTCTTCCTGGTTCAGTCTGTAAGGTTAAACCTTTCTAAGAATTTGTCCATTTCTTCCAGGTTGTCCCTTTTATTGGCATAGATTTGCTTGTAGTAGTCTCTTAGGATGCTTTGTATTTTTGCGGTGTCTGTTGTAATGTCTCCTTTTTCATTTCTAATTTTATTGATTTGAGTCCTCTTCTTCTTTTTCTTGATGAGTCTGACTAATGGTTTATCAATTTTGTTTATGTTCTCAAAGAACCAGCTTTTAGTATTCTTGATCTTTGCTATTATTTTCTTTGTTTCTATTTCATTTATTTCTGCTCTGATCTTTATGATTTCTTTCCTTTGCTAACTTTGGGTTTTGTTTTTCTTCTTTCTCTAGTTCCTTTAGGTGTAAGGTTAGATTGTTTACTTGAGATTTTTCTTGTTTCTTGAGGTAGGTTTGTATAGCTATAAATTTCCCTCTTAGAACTGCTTTTGCTGCATCCCGTAGGTTTTGGATCATCATGTTTTCATTGTCATTTGTCTCTAGGTATTTTTTGATTTACTCTTTGATTTCTTCAGTGATCCCTTGGTTATTTAGTAACGTATTGTTTAGCCTCCATGTGTTTGTATCTTTTACATTTTTTTCCCCTGTAGTTCATTTATAATCTCATAGCGTTGTGGTCAGAAAAGATGCTTGATATGATTTCAATTTTCTTAAATTTACTGAGCCTTGATTTGTGACCCAAGATGTGATCTATCCTGGAATATGTTCCATGCGCACTTGCGAAGAAAGTGTAATCTGCTGTTTTTGGATGGAATGTCCTATAATTATCAATTAAATCTATCTGGTCTATTGTGTCATTTAAAGTTTCTGTTTCCTTATTTATTTTCATTTTGGATGATCTGTCCATTGGTGTAAGTGAGGTGTTAAAGTCCCCCACTCTTACTGTTGATTTCCTCTTTTATAGCTGTTAGCAGTTTCCAAATGTATTTAGGTGCTCCTGTGGTGGGTGCGTATGTATTTATAATTGTTATATCTTCTTCTTGGATTGATCCCTTGATCATTATGTAGTGTCCTTCCTTGTCTCTGGTAACATTCTTTATTTTAAAGTCTATTTTCTCTGATATGGGTATAGGTACTCCAGCTTTCTTTTGATTTCCATTTGCATGGAATATCTTTTTCCATCCCCTCACTTTCAGTCTGTAGGTGTCCCTAGGTGTGAAGTAGGCCTCTTGTAGACAGCATATATATGGGCCTTTTTTTGGTATCCATTCAGCAAGCCTGTGTCTTTTGGTTGGAGCATTGAATCCATTCACGTTTAAGGTAACTATTGATATGTATGTTCCTACGATGATTTCCTTGATAGTTTTGGGTTTGTTTTTGTACATACTTTTCTTCTCTTGTGTTTCCCACTTAGAGAAGCTCCTTTAGCATTTGTTGTAGACCTGGTTTGGTGGTGCTGAATTCTCTTAGCTTTTGCTTGTCTGTAAAGCTCTTGATTTCTCCATTGAATCTGAATGAGATCCTTGCTGAGTAATCTTTCTTTTAAGTTCTCCCTTTCATCGCTTTAAGTATATCATGCCACTCTTTTCTGTCTTGTAGAGTTTCTGCTGAGAAATAGCTGTTAACCTTATGGGAGTTCCCTTGTATGTTATTTGTCGCTTTTCTCTTGTTGCTTTCAATAATTTTTCTTTTTCTTTAAGTTTTGCCAATTTGATTACTATGTGTTTCGGTGTGTTTCTCCTGGGTTTATCTTGTATGGGACTCTCTGCACTTCCTGGGCTTGGGTGGCTATTTCCTTTCCCATGTTAGGGAAGTTTTTGACTATAATCTCTTCAGATATTTTCTCGGGTCCTTTCTCTCTCTCTTCTCCTTCTGGGACCCCTATAATGTGAATGTTGTTGCATTTAATGTTGTTCCAGAGGTCTCTTAGGCTGTCTTCATTTCTTTTCATTGTTTTTTCTTTATTCTGTTCCGCAGCAGTGAATTCCATCATTCTGTCTTCTAGGTCACTTATCCGTTCTTCTGCCTCAGTTATTCTGCTATTGATTCCTTCTAGTGTAGTTTTCATTTCAATTATTGTATTGTTAATCTCTGTTTGTTTGTTCTTTAATTCTTCTAGATCTTTGTTAAACATTTCTTGCATCTTCTCGATTTTTGCCTCCATTCTTTTTCCGAGGTCCTGGATCATCTTCACTATCATTATTCTGGATTGTTTTTCTGGAAGATTGCCTATCTCTACTTCATTTTGTTGTTTTTCTGGGGTTGTATCTTGTTCCTTCATCTGGTACATAGCCCTCTGCCTTTTCATCTTGTTTATATTTCTGTGAATGTGGTTTTTGTTCCACAGGCTGCAGGATTGTAGTTCTTCTTGCTTCTGCTGTCTGCCCTCTGGTGGATGAGGCTATCTAAGAGGCTTGATGGGAGGGACTGGTGGTGGGTAGAGCTGACTGTTGCTCCGGTGGGCAGAGCTCAGTAAAACTCTAATCCACTTGACTGTTGATGGGTGGGGCTGGGTTCCCTCCCTGTTGGTTGTTTGGCCTGAGGCACCCCAACACTGGAGCCTACCTGGGCTCTTTGGTGGGGCTAATGGTGGACTCTGGAAGGGCTCACGCCAAGGAGTACTTCCCAGAACTTCTGCTGTCAGTGTCCTTGTCCCCATGGTGATCTACAGCCCACCCCCCACCTCTGCGGGAGACCCTCCAACACTAGCAGGTAGGTCTGGTTCAGTCTCCCCTGGGGTCACTGCTCCTTCCCCTGGGTTGCGATGCACACACTACTTTGTGTGTGCCCTCCAAGAGTGGAGTCTCTGTTTCCCCTAGTCCTGTCAACGTCCTGCAGTCAATTCCCTCTAGGCTTCAACGTCTGATTCTCTAGGAATTCCTCCTCCCATTGCCAGACCCCCGGGTTAGGAAGCCTGACGTGGGGCTCAGAACCTTCACTCCAGTGGGTGGACTTCTGTGGTATAAGTGTTCTCCAGTCTGTAAGTCACCCACCCAGCAATTATGAGATTTGATTTTACTGTGATTGTGCCCCTCCTACCATCTCATTGTGGCTTCTCCTTTGTCTTTGGATGTGGGGTATCTTTTTTGGTGAGTTCCAATTTCTTCCTGTTGATGATTGTCCAGCAGCTAGTTGTGATTCTGGTGTTCTAGCAAGAGGGAGTGAGAGCACATCCTTCTACTCCGCCATCTTGGTTCCTCCCCATTTACATTTTATTTTTTAAATTTTTATTGAAATATAGTTGATTTACAATGTGTTAGTTTCAGGTGTACAGCAAAGTGATTCATATGTATATGTATATATATTCTTTTTTAGGTTCTTTTCCATTATAGGTTATTATGAGATATTGAATATAGTTCCAGGTGCTATACTGTAGGTCCTTGTTGGTTATCTATTTTATATATAATACTGTGTATATTTTAATCCCAAACTCCTAATTTCTTCCTCCGCACCTTTCACCTTTGGTAACCATAAATCTGTTTTTCTATGTCTGTGAGTCTGTTTCTGTTCTGTAAGTAAGTTCATTTGTATCATTTTTTTAGATTCCACGTACAAGCAATATCATATGATATTTGTCTTTCTCTATTACATTTGATGAGAAGTTTCCTGTCAGTGTGAATACCTTTCCTTTGTAGGGTATCTGTCCTTTCTGTCTGGTAGCTTCTAAAATAATTTTGTTTATTGTTCTGAAATTTAGCTTAGCTGTGTCTAAGTTTATTTTTTATTTTTATTCATATACTTGTATTTACCCTGCTTGTTACTTTGAGTCCACTGTTGATCTTAGGACACTTGTGAAATTCTCATTTCTTCAAAAATTTCTTCTGTGCCATTTCCTCTATTCTCTTCTTCTGAAACTATAATATGATAGAAGTTAGGACTGCACATTCACAATCTATCCTCCATTGCTTTATTATCTTCCACTCCACCTGCCTATCTTTTTGTTGTTTTATCTTGCATGCTGCATTCTGGTGAATTTCTCTTTTAATTCACTAATTTATTCCTCTAATTTATTTCTTAATTTTGTCCAGTGCCAAGTTACTACATCCTTCAGTGTTTGGTTATGAAGACTGTATAACTCCTTTCCAACATTTTCAATTGGATTTGTTTCATATCTTGTTGATCTTCCTTCATTTCTGCCTTTTTTTGTTTCATGTTGTTGCTTTTTTAAATAGAAATTATACTTCACTTATATTTGGGCACTAAACATTTATTTTAAAGATTTATCAGACTGTTTCATCATATTAATTTCTTCCAGAGACAATGTATGTTTCTTCTGCTGATATTTTTGGCTATCTTTCTCAGCATCCACCTTAGTTTGGATTCTCCATGGAGCATACCTTGAGAAAAAAATTTGAGTGCAACTAGTTTATTTGGGAAGTGAAAAAACACCAATAGAAGAATAGAGAAGGGAGACAGGGAAGCAAAGCAGGTAATAAAATGATGCATCACCAAGTCAGTTACCCCTGTGTGTAACTAGAGGTCACTTCTACTAGGAAAATTCTGGGATTCAGTGTAGAACAGACGTCTCAGGGTTATCCCATCCATAGAGCATGAGAATATTTATGCACAAGTTTCCTTTAGTCAGTGTAAGGATGTGCCAAGAAGGCATTAGTTCTCCACCACTTTTAGTTTGTCAGGTCAGTGGGCAAAGCAGGCTTCAGTTACCATAAGGAAACTAAACAAACTAAAACAGTTACCATAAGGAAACTAAAACTAAAACAAAGAAATGCAGGAATTCCCTGGTGGTCCAGTGGTTAGGACTCCACGCTTTCACTGCTGAGGGAGTGGGTTCGATCCCTGGTCAGTGAACTAAGATCCCACAAGCTAGTGGGGCCAAAAAAAAATTTTTTTAAATGCAGGTGTTGGGAGTCAGACCAATGGGCACTCAAGTGGTGAGAGCAAGGATATAAAGTCAAAGCACCAAGAGCATCTATTACAGGATTAGATCTTTTCATGTTTTGGAATTTGTTTTGTGAGAGGAATTTCACTTGTATTTTGTTCTCTCCCTTTATCTATGTTTTAGATGTTTTAGCATAGCATTTATCCAAACTTCCATCCTTAGCCCATATGTGTCCAAGAGCACATGGTAACCTTCTGAGGCGCCTGTCCTGCACGCTGCAAGGGTAGTGTAGTTTCAGTCAATGGGCTGCTAGCTAGGCTTCTCTGACCACTACCTTGTTGCAAGAATGTGTCTACATTCTCACCTCAACCTGCAGCTTGTTAAAAAGCCTTAGCTGTAGGGAATGTTCTGAAACTTTTTTCAGTCCTATTTTATCTAGAGAGGCTTGTCTTTAAGCAGTCTTGTTTACTATGCAGAACGTTAAATTCTGCTCATCACCTGCTTCTTACCCTGGAGGAGAGCAAGATTGTAAGTTCAGACCCTTTCACTGATTTGCATTATTTAAACTTTCACTTTGCAAAGTTACTTATTTTCCTTTTTAATCTGGCTGTGTATTTTAGTGCTCTACATTTATATTTTACCAATCATTTATGTGTATTTGGGCAGAGGAACACTACAAAGTGTAATTTTACTGTGCTATGGCAGCTGGATGTTTATTACTTTTTATTTTAGATAAAATCATAGAATTTAAAAATTTAGATTGTTTTTTTTGAATTCTTATTTACATAATGGTGCCTAATAGAAAATTATAGTTACACAAAGCTCGTGGAAACCATTTTCTTTTGACACTTTATTTTGTATGTGTCCTTTTTTAATTAATTTTTTCTATATGTGAGTTTTCTGGGGGGAGAAGGGAAAATCCACCTTTTTGTACCCTTCTACAAACATTAAGTTGCACTGAGAGAGTCTCATTTTGGAGTTTTCAAATTCATTTAGAAAAAGCTATAACTATAATCTTTTCTGTGTCCTAAATATGTCATCCTAAAAATAAATCAAAGCTCCTGATATTTGCTGTTGACTTAGATGTTCTAAAAATAATTTCCCCAATTTTTAAGGTATAGATAACTTAGAAATGGTCCCAATAAGTAAATGAGACTAGTAAAAGTTTGAGAAATGAAATATCCAAGAATGGAGAATTAAAAATTGCAGATAATAATTCTGAGGAATTTTAACCACTTTCCATAACTATGTCAACAGCTGAAGTACGAACAGAGAGAATCTAGCTCAGGTCCTCTTTCCAATCTTACCCACAACCTCAGTCCACACTCCAGACTCTTCAGAGTTTGGACAGCTCCTGACCTTACATGGAACGAGAGTTCCTCATGATTGCTATGTCTCACATGTATGGATAAAGGAGACAACATAGACTTCCCAGGATTGAGGATGACGGCTATAAGAACAAAAGAAAAAAATATCCTGGGCAAAAGTAATTCTGATCAAAAGAGAATTTCACACTAGGACCTAGTTAAATTTTTTTCTTATTTCATTTATTTTTTATTAAGGTCGAATTGACATATAACATTATATTAGTTTCAGATGTAGAACATAATGATTCAACATTTGTGTATATTGCTGTATGAGATTATGAATTCTTTTCAGGGGAAGGAAGGGAGCTGAAAGAAGCAGAGTGAGCATGCAGAGACAGGCTCCCCTGGCCCCAGAGTGCACCTCTGCAGGCCCTCAGATGTGGGCCAAACCAGAAGGCTGACCCTCAGGCCAAAGCTCTAGGACAAGCAAACAGGCCTTTTCCACAAAAATACCGAGGGTGTGTTTCAATCTGCTGTCTGTGTAGGGCCCTGGGGATGATAGCTGGCTGAGAACTCTCTCTCTGATTGTTACAGCCCCACAGGACCCAGGAATGCAAGCTTACCTAGAGGTGTGTAAAACCCCAGCTCCAGAGATATCGGAGATATTGGTTCTCTGGAGCACAGCAGAGGGAGATGCAAAGGCAGGGCCTGTCCTTGGAGGTTTCTGCAAAGGATTACAGCCAGCCCTTAGAAGTGTGTTTAATTAGAAGCCTGCTGCTATGAAGATATGCTAGTAGGCTTCTTTCACAGAGAGACTGGAGTCCTGGGTCTGTTACCTCTTGCTGTGCCCTGGGGGTGGTCATTATTTAAGAATCTTTCTCCATTGGTTACACTCCTGTGGGACCCACGAGCATAAGCTTCACTGGCCATAGAGCCAGGTGGTCTAGAGGTGTCCCCAGTGGCAGCCACAGAAATTGGGGCACCAGAGGATGGTACAGGCTCCTTTCTGGGGGTACTGGTGAGCAGACGGAGAGCATAAAGATGGTGCCTGCTAGCCTCCGTCCCCAGAGGGTACCCCAGCAGGCCCCTAGGTGTGTGCTAAATTAGACGCCTGCCCACCAGGCCAACACTTTACAATAAGCAAATAAGCCTCTGACAGGAAGCCTGGGCATCTCTCAATAGGCTGCTTCTGTGCCAGACTCTGGAGGAGAGAATCTGAGCACATGGGGCCCTTTAAGAGGCGTTTTTCAGTTCCCTATATAGCCTGTGGGTCTTGTGAATAAGAGCTCTGTTGGTTTTCAAAGCTACACGTTGGGGGATGTCATCTCTCAGGTGCAGGTCTTAAAAGTTGGGGTGCCCGATGTGGGGTTCAAATCCTTCGCTCCTCAGAGAGATGCACTGGGTTTAGAGTTCGCTCCAGATTATGGGTCGCTGTGCTGGTGGTGGGTTTTATGGTGAGATTGTGTCTGAGCCTCCCCTGCTCACTTCGATGTGGGTTTTTTCTCATTTGCCCAGTGTGTAGCAGTTGCTTAGCTGGTTTTTAGGGTTTTTTTCCAGAGGGAATGTTTCCATATGTAGCTGTGGATTCAGTGTATCTATAGGAGGAGGTAGGTTCAGGATCTTTCTACATCACATCTTGACCTGGAACCCCTGGACCTGGTTAAATGTTGAAATTCACTTCCTTTACCCATTCCCTCTTTTTACTCACACACACCAAGGGAACAAGAATAGTTCTAGAGATGATGTTCTAGAGATGTTCTGGAGGAGATGTTCTAGAGATGTTCTAATGCAAGTTAACCTACAGTTCTCTGCTCATGCCAGATGAGAGAAACAAGGACTCATCCATCTAACATCGCACAACAGTTTCTTTCACATCGTGCATGTTTTTATATTGGATAGGACAAAACACTATATTATAAAATTAAACAAACACTAGTAGAAGCTACTACCAGTGGAGAAATCACAAAACCCCCAAATCCCCATCCTCAGAGAATTTTTAAAAAATAATATTAAGACCCAAATAGTCTTCCTGAAGACTAAGATGGAAACTAATACTGCGTGCCAGATAATGTTAGGGATGTGTGTGTGTGTGTGTGTGTGTGTGTGTGTGTGTGTGTAGGAATATATGATGTGTGTATATATGTGTGCAATCTTTAAGCATCACTTATAACTTGCCAGCCAAATATTAATAGTTTATAGATAAAGAAACTGAGATTCAGAGTGCCAGAAAGGAGATGAGCCAGGATTCAAACCATTTCTGTCTCTCTTCTAAGCTTACACTCTTTGTGCTACAGTGTGGTGGTATAGTGTGAGAGCTGGAAACACTACATGCATATCTGGCACATAGTAGTAACATGAAATAAATGCTAGCAATCATTACTGTTATTACACATTTCCTCCAAATGGATTAGCACATGTCCTGTGCTACTTTTATAGAAGTAATTTATAGAACGTCTGCTTTCCATTTTTAGATCACATTGTGGCTACTTACTACTTATATACAAAATAGAGACAACCAAATTTGCTGGGGCTTTCAGAGAAAGCTATTCCTCCAGAGAATCAAAACCTCTGACCCATTCCTCACAGATGTTTACAGGGAGGCTTAGACGCTGTGGCTGGGTCTCCTGGTTAGACTCCTGATGTTGAATTTGACCCTTCAGCTCTTCAAGTTTACTCAATATTGGGGAAGTGCCAGGGAGAAGTAAGGGTGGAAAGGTTCATTTAGCTATTTGGGAGAATGAAATGCCAATTGAATCACCATGGAATAGACTAGTATCTGCTTACAAACCCCTGGGGCTTTCTGAATAAACAGCCAAGAGGGGACTGAAAAGTGCACTTGGGATTTTCTCTGACTTGAAACACTTGGAAAGAGGCTTGGAGAAGTTAGGAGTGACTATTCCATAGGGGACCTTCTCCCTCTCTTTGTCAGCCTTCTCCATCCTGCACTCAGCTGCTCTTAGCTGCTTATCACTCGCCACAGAGTATTTTGTTCCTTTAACTTCTTTTTTAACAGAAGACCGGAGGCCCTACTTGCATAGTAGACCCAATGAAATAGCTACATTTTAATTAAATTTGCGCAGCTTTTATGACACCAGTGGGTAGCCCTCACCACTACCCGGAGAGCCATCAGATGTACTTCACATGTAATTAATCTCTAATGCTCAATTTTGTAAGATATGTAATAATACTGCCTGGATAGAAATGAGAGCTTCAGAGAAGAGTCATATTAAAGATGAAGAGAGAAGCTTTAGGAGGAATTGGTTTTCAAGAGAGCAACTAAGTGTGAACTTTATTAAAAGGAAAAGAAATAATGGGAATATCTTGCATTAAGTAAAAACGCCTGACATCTTCAATTTTTCAGTTTCTTTTATTTTACCCTAGACAAATGTTTGAGGGTTTGTTTTTATAATGTATACCATGTGTAATGTTACATTTGCAGCCTCAAAGATTTAATATTTGAGCAAGGGGAAGATTTGCTGTATTCAGGAATTACTGAGAGAGAGAGAGAGAGAGAGAGAGAGAGAGAGAGAGAGAGAGAGGACCCCCACTGTGACTAAACCCTTCAATAGAATTTAAATCCCTTTCCCTGCAAATATTTTGAGAACTTTTCAATCAAGAGTTTTTATTTTTAACTATCAAACTAACAAAAGACAATAAAATGCTATCTAAATCACTTGTGCTACATTTTGTAGTTTTCATGAAAAATTCATCATCTCACTTGATCCTCACACAGTGGGAGAAGGGAAGAGAAAGCGTTATTACTGTCTTTTCACAAGTTACAAAATGGATATTTGTAGAGAGCAAGTTGTTTGTCGAAGGTCAACCAGGTTGCTGATGAAGACTACGACTTCTGATTTATAATCTAATGACTTTTCCATTCTGCCATCCTGATTCTAGTGTCATTTCCAGACCTTTTAAAAACTCTTTGTATATCCCAACATAAATGTCATATAATATAAAGTCATAATAATGATTGTTGCTTAAGCTTGGGAGAAAAATTTCCTAGAAGAGATCATTCCATTACTTTCTAAAAAATTCTCAGCTGTAACCATGTAGCTTTTGGGACACAAGACCTCTTTCTGGTACCTCCTTTTCAGGTTTCACCCTTTTCCTGGATTCTCCACGTGGGTTAACAGTATCTCCATCCACCCTGTGGGCCATGCTACACTTCTCTTGACTCTTCACTCAATCATCATATTCAGCTACCAAGTTCTTTAATCCTACCTTCAAAATATCTTTGATCCCAAATAACTCCCATTCTGCTCATTTCCACTGTCACCGTTCAGATTTAAACCCTTATCTCTTTTCTGAAATTTGCCCATAAACCATGATTCTAATTCTCCTCACTCTATCCTCCTTCCTGTGACTTGAAATTATTGTTGGAAAACTTTGCTTCGATCGTGATTCTTCCCCACTTAAAAACCTTTATTGACTCTTTGTTTACAGGCAGGGTAACATGCAAACATGTTAACAAGTTATGTGAGACTTTCCACACCTACACTCGACATCTCTTTCTTCTCATTTCCTTCCTGTCGTTCGCTCTGTGCTGTACCTACAGTGGACAAATCCCTGACTCACCATTCCTTGGATGTGTTACGTATGTCCAAATGTCTGTGCCCTTGTTTGTGGCCAACTTCTTTCCCTTTACATGCCCAGATCCATCTATAAAGTCCTAATCAATTTCTAGGACTCAGTTCAAATAAAATTTCCCTGCTACCCTCATGCCCTCAAGGAATTTCTCAGAAGCCTCTCTCTGTTTTCCATCATGTTAGCCATTCCTTTATTTCAGCCCTTTCATATTATGTTTTAAGTATTCATTTTGTAGCTGGTATTTGGGAAACAGAGTTAAATGGGCTTCGTGGGAAGGGTCAGGTCCCCATAAATTAACCCTAAGTTATTTGATTAAATGTAACTAGAATGAAAACTTGCACAGCCCACACTCTGAATTAGTAACATTTAGACTTCTCTACCTTTCAAAAAATATCTTCCAAGCTTCCAGGGGGAGAGGGCAAACTTAATTATGTTCTTAAAAGGCAGGAGGGAGTAAAAGGACCCAGCACCAGTTCTACATATATTCAGCATTATTAGCTACTAGAGTCTCATTTATATAATCACTCAAGCGGACACAGGTAGAGTAACAAAGGGTTGACCTGAGTGATAGAATACATGTGATTTGGTGGGCCATTCCAAACTCTGCCTGCTCTCCCACTATTTTAAGAGCAGGTGTTTGTGTGTGTGTGTGTGTTTGCATATACCTCACGTTCTCCTTGATTAGTACAGCTGTTCTAACCTTTTCCTTTAACTGACAATGTAAAAATATGAATATTCACCGCAACACCTAAAAATACTTCTGCACCGAAAAGCCCAAGCCTGTTGGACACCTCCTCCTTAGGCACCACTGCAGATCCTCTCTGCTTCACCTGTTTCTGCTTTCAGCCACTGCTCTGGTGACCAGTGTTGAGCAGGCTCCAATCACATTCCCTCTGAAGCAATCCCATATGTTGCCCTATGGTCAGAGAACATGCTCTTTATCATTTTGGAAGGCTTGTTTCGTAGCCCGGCATATGATCCATTTTGGTAAAAATTCCATGTGCACTTGAAAAGAATGAATATTTTGCCACTGTTCAGGAATTCCCGATAGAAGTCAATAAGGTTAATTTTGTTATTTCTGTTATTTTATTTTCTATCATGTGGATTCTTTGTCTGCTTGTTACTGCACATTATCAGTTACTGATGGTCTCCTAAAAGGATTGCAGATTTTACTATTTCTCCTTTTATTTTTTTGTCCTATATATTTTGAAGCTACATTATTAGGATGTATAAAAATTTAGAATTTTTATCTTCTCCTTGTAGATTAAACTCTTAATCATTATAAAATATTCCTCTCTTGTTTTACTGTTGAATCTTCCCTAAGTGTATATTTGGAAACTATGCTATTAGGTGCATAAAAATTTAGAATTGTTATGTTTTTCTTACGGGTTTAACTGTTAATCATTGTGAAATGTTCCTCTTTAACTCTAGTATTGAATCTTACCTAAGATCTTTGTCTTCTTCAGCTTTCTTCTGGTTAGTGTTTTCGTGGTATTCCTGTTTCAATGTCTTACTTTCATCCTTGTGTTTAAGATGTGCCTCTCACATGTACCATATATTTTTATTTTTATTAAATCCACTTTACCATTTATTGTCCAGTTACATTTAATATAGTTATATTTTGTCTATCATCTTATATTAGTTTTCTGTTTGTCTCACCTGATTTATAAATTAGTAATTTTTAACCACTTTTCAGGTAATGCTAAAGCCTTAGAATACTCCTATCATCCCCTTTTTGTGTCATGAACTTCTATTCTACATACATCTCAAACCTCACAAGAAGTCATTATTATTGTTTTGTACAGTCATTATGCTACATTTTTATCATATCTGTTGATCGTCATACCTTCCTGCATCTTGGAGTTTTAATATAGGAACATTTTTCCTTCTACCTCAAGAACTCCCTTTAGTATTTACTTCAATTGGGATATACTGGAGATGAGTTCTCTCTGTACATGTTTGCCTAGAGACATATATTTTGTCTTCCTGTTAAAGATTGTTATCATCAGATATAAAATTCTAAATTTTATTTATTTTATTTATTATTATTATTTTTTTGCGGTACGCGGGCCTCTCACTGCTGTGGCCTCTCCCGTTGAGGAGCACAGGCTCCGGACGCGCAGGCTCAGCGGCTATGGCTCACGGGCCCAGCCGCTCCGCAGCATGTGGGATCTTCCCGGACCGGGGCACGAACTCGTGTCCCCTGCATCGGCAGGCAGACTCTCAACCGCTGTGCCACCAGGGAAGCCCTAATTTTAATTTTTCCCAGTACTTTGCAGATAGCACTCTACCGTCTTCTGGACTCCATCATGTCTGTTGAGAAACCAGCTGTAAGTCTTAATGTTGCTCCCCTGAAGACAATGTGCATTTTTCCTCTAACTGCAGTTAAGCCTTTGATTTTAATTACTTCTATTTTATATATATATATATATATATATATATATATATATATATATAATTTCTATGTATTTTATCCTTCATCGGGCTATAGAGTTCTGAATCTTTGGCATAATGACTTCTGCTAGTTTTGAAAAAATTTTGGCCATTCTCTTTAAAAATTCATTCTGTCCATTTTCTGTCTCCTATAACTCCTATAACTGCATATAGGTTAGACCTTTCTTTAATAATGTTCCATATATCTCTATTGATATTTTCTGTACCTTCCCTTTTTTTTTACTCTCCATGTGTGAGTTTGAATAGTTTATACTCATCTCTTTTTCTTTGTCCAATCTGATATTAAAGCCGTATGTTAAAATTTTTATTTCAGTGACTGCATTTTTCAGTTTCAGAATTTTCACTTTATTATTTTTATAGACTTTTTATATGTAGTAAAATTCTTCATTATTTTACCCATTTTCTTGAACAAATTAGTCACAGTTATATAAACTAGTGTCTTGGTCAGTTGCAGGTCTGTTCGTATTGTCAATTTTTCCTTTGGGTCCTCTTTCCTGGTATGTTAGGTAATCTTTGTTGAATGACAGGCTTTGTATGTGAGAAATTATAGACAATGGGTGTTATTCTCTCACTACAGAGGATTCCCTTTTTTTCTGGTAAGTGACTAGAGTAGACATCTAAATCCTATGAGAAAATGATTTGATTTCAGACTGTTTCAGAGCTCTTAATATCAATCCTACCTCTCTTTCATCTCAACTTCTAAGGTGAAGTCCCCATAGGAGCCCCAAATGAGATTCCAGGGTGTTTATCAGGACATTTCACATTTGCTGGGTCCTGAACTCACATTTTTTTCTTCAAAACGCTGAGAACGATTGAAAGTTTTATTGAGTTTTTTGTTTGCCTTTTGTACCACACAACTTAAGAGTTGGCAAATTATTCAAAAGGGAAACTAATGTGGAGTGTCAGGCTTGCTTCGCTATACCTCACTTTTCTCCAAGATCCTGGTATCTCAAATCCTGCTTACTTTAGAAATCCTAACTCTAATTTTTGTCTCCTTAGTGCCATGAGATCACCGAAACTTTGCTTATACTTCTGCTCTTAGCAGTTACTTTTTTCTGGCTTCTCAGCCTTCTATCCTGTACTGCTTAAGAACTGTCATATGTCCCAAGGAGAAAAGTAGTAAGCAGACCGTTGGGATCACCTCAGTGAACTCTCCTTCTATTCAGGATTTTGGTCCCTCCAGTTATGAACTCCCTGAAAAGTCTCTGATGATTCCAAATAGATGTTTTTCAGACTTTATTCAGATTTTCTAGTCACTAAGTGAAGTAGAAATACATTAACTTTAACAATCACAGCTTTTTGTATTGTTTCTCTTTCCACTATGAAGTGAGGCTGTCTCTTATAAGATAGACTGTGGTTTTGAAGAAAAAATATAAATATGTGGACTCATTTTGTTAAACAAATTTACTGAGTATCCCATTACTGTTCTGGTGCTGTGCTAGGTGCTGAAAATAGAGTAATAGCACTATCTTTATCCTCAAGGATTCCCAGTCCAGTTGGGTGACAAGAAAGTAAACATATGAGGAGTTCAGGTGTTAAGTGCTGTCATAGACATGTGCATAGGATTCTCCCATAAACAGAGGACAAGGAGATTCATTTAGTCAGACAGTTGGGGAGGAAAACAAAACAAATCCTGTCACTCTGGCACATTCCGATTTTCTCCATTTAAAAGGTCCCTACTGCTGTATAGGATCAAAGGGTACAGCTCCCCAGGTATCACAGAGATGGGTCAAAGTACTTGTAGCCCTTTATTGTCCACTACATATTAGTTACAAAAACACTGTGGGAAAGAAATGAATGTAACCTATATATCAGCTGGGGGCTTCCTGCTCTTTGGATTTCAGGGTATAATTGACCCAGACTCCATACAACTCCATAGCCTATGTTATCTACTAATTTCGAGAATTTATCATCTCAAGGTCCCAGGGCTACTGCCACCTACAACCTGTACTGTGTGTAGTTTTACTCCAAATATATGTCAGTTTGGAATCTTTATGTTGCAAAGAATAAGAATTCCAACTCAAACTATAAGGGGCTTAAAGGGGATTTACTGAATTTCCTATCTGGAAAATTAAATTGAAGAGTGAAGATTAGTGAACTCCATTTTCCCACATCATTACCTCTGTGCTCTGCTGTTCACAGTGTAAGCTTCATCTAAGCCTGGCTCCCTCATGGTCACAGGATGCAACCAAAGCTGCATTCTTCTTCATTCAAGTCCACGTGAGAGAGGTTTCCTCTTAAAATTCCAGCAGAATTCCTAAACTTCATCCTGATTGTACCAGCTAAGGTTACATGCCTACCACTGAAGCGATGGCTATGGCCAGGAAAATAATGTACTGTATGGAGTGGAGTTATCCTTCCTCAAGCACAAGAACAGTGATTGAAGGATGGACACCAGAATGAAATCTGGATTTTGTTAAGAAAGGCGAACAATAGACTACTGATTTTTGGTACATAGGCAAAAATGTCTACTATACACACCAAGACATACAAGTCAGTTTCCAAAGAATCTACCTACACACAAAGTTTAATGAAAAATGTAGGTGCTACCAAAGATTTTCTGAGCAACACAGAGTTAGTTGTGTAATATGCATATCACAGTGCATAACTGATAAGAAAATTCCATCTTAGCTATGGTTGCCTTCCTCTCCCCGTTTTCTTTTCAACTGTCCCTTATCGGGTGTTACTTCCCTCAGACTCTTCCCAGAGAAAGTGTCCAGATTCTCTGATTTCTTTTTCTGTCTAGGAAGTCTTGGTATCAGGCAGCAGTGGATTTAAAGTGGGGAGTGTGAAGAGACTTCTAGCCTCTTATTCACTCATCTCTCAAAAACTATGGTCTCTCAAAAGGAATTAATGGAGAATAAAAATTCCCCCATCTTATTACATTATTAAATACTTCTTTTTAAAAGGGAAATATTTCCACACATTAATTTGTATGCAAATATAGCAGCATTATTCTTGATAGCTAAAAAGTGGAAACATTCCAAATGTCTGTCTATGGGTGAAAGGGTACACAAAATGTAAAGTATTGGTACAATAGAATACTACTCAGCAATAAAAAGGAACAGTTACAGATAAGGCTGCATTGTGAACGAACCTCAAAAACATCACGCAAAGTGAAAGAAGCCAGATGAAAAAGGCCCGTCTATTTTATGTCTATTTATCTTAAATGGCTAGGAAAAGCAAATCTATGGAGACTGAAAGGAGACCACTGGTTGCCTGGGCCTGGCGTGGGAATGGGGTAGATGGCAGATGGGCATGACCCTTCTTCAGGGGGTGAGATAAATGTTCTAAAATTGGATTGAGGTAAAGGATGCACAACTCTGTAAATGTACTAAAAATCATTGAATACTTAAAATGGGTGAATTTTATGGTACATCAATTATACCTTAATAAGACTGTTTAAAAAAAAAGTAGGTGTGATTGTGCTTTGGTAACCAAAACATGAGTAAATTGAACACGTGTCACTTTCAGGTGAAACATTGACAGCCAGCACATGAGTCACCTTATCTCTTTCCCCTGACTCAGTGGTCATAGGAGTGTTACAACAGAGCTTCCATCAGCCTGGGCCTCTGTGTGACAACAAAGAGCAGAGCAGCCCATCGCCCAGAAGTGAACATGGGTTGTGAGCAGGAAACAGACCCTTGTGGGATAAAGGCACTGGGGAGAAATGTCAATATATATATTTTTTAAATACACACAATATAAACGAGAGGTATTAATAACACCAAGATGCTTTTCATTAAAAACCCAGATTTTTTGGTACCACATAAACAGCCGATTGCTGGATATGGAATGGCTTTAGACTGCTCCTCATAAGCCACCAGATAATTAAGGCTTCGAGGATTCCATATTCCATGAATAGGAAAAAAAGCCTATTTTGCCTCATAAATGCCACAAACCCAGGATGTGAGACAGTACAAGTTTCACCTGCTTCCTTGATTTTCCCAACCTCCGCGAGTCTCATAGCAATGAGAGATAAAGCCATGCAATACTTTGAGCTTCTAAAAATAATTAGAAGCTGCAAGGTGCCTGTGACTTATTAAGTCAAAATAATTTATGCTATTTATTATTTAATGACTGATGCTTTGACATTCTCATTGCACAGCTGCAATTGAAAATATCACATTGTGATATTTATGTTGGGGGCAAGCATTTTTGTTTTCATACTTTGTATTTACTTCATTCAACATCCTTTTCACTTCAGTGCTCCGTCTCTCCCCTGGCAAGAACAAACTCATGCAGGGAGCCCTGATCAGCTGTCAGGATCTGTGAGCTCTGAGAGGGACCTAAGTTTGGTGGGATACCCTCCCCTTTACAAGAGATATTCCAAAGGAACCAGCCAAGTGCTGGGCTTTCATCCCCTCACAACCCACATTTTTCAAAAGTCTTTAAACTCCTTCCTTCTCTCTTCAACTCTCAAGAGGAATTGCACTGATAAGGTTTCTGTTCATCAAAACAGTGGAATGGCAGTGGCTCTGCTATTCCCAGGACACTTCCTTCTGGAAAAGGGCGGCTTCTCCCCTGAGAAGCTATTATAAAGAACAGGAGTTCTCCAGCTCCCATCGTGAATGTATCACTCCACTTCAGTTATTGTTTCTGTGGATTCCTTTTCCTTCTGTCTCTCTGCCCCACCCTCAAGCAGTTTTTAAAATCCATTACCTAGGGAGTTTCAAATTGTATCTGACCTATTGATTCCATGGGCTGTCTGTGTCCAATGGGCATGCAATACAATATACAACCTGAAGCCCAGAAAAAGGCAACTCACTGATGAAATAAGGAATACAGAACAGTAAACCACAATTTGGAATTTCGAGGGAAATGAAAGAAATATTTATGATATGGGGTTGGGAAATGAGATGCTGTATATAAAGAATCTAAGTAAAGCAAAAAGCACTAGGCAAGTATAAGATATTGCTTTTATTAATAATAATTTAAAAATCTAATCTGAATTTGTTAGGGGCTACATGTGTTTCATCCAGATCTCTCCTGGATTTCAGGATGTTTCGTTGCTGGCATACACCCATAATCAGAGGACGTTTATAAGGGAGGAGGGCATTGTATAAAAACTGTCCGTTTTCACACTCCTGCAAATCCAGGAAAAGGTTTTGTGGGAGGTAGCAAGAACACCTCAGAAGCAAACACTGCTTAAACCACTCTGTGATGCAGGGCATCCGTCAAAGAAGGGTCTGCTAGAAAACTGCATCTTTTGCTCTTTATAGTGGGTATGGATGTCTGGTCTGAGATAACTGCTATGCCATGGACCAAAATATTGGATAATTTAATTCTGTTTAATTCAACCAAATCTTTATTTTGTGCTAACCTGTGACCCAATCGCTATGTTCGTCTCTCCGGGGATATTAAAAATATGTAAGACATGGCCCATAACCTCAAGGAGTTAAGATTATAATTGAAGGAGCTTACGATCGAACTGGTTTTAAAAGGGGGAAGGTGTTACAAATGGTAACATTGATTCTTCATTTCTTTCTCTAACATATTAGCTTGAACAATCAAGAAATAGTCATGCTTTGGAGGAAAAATGAACATATACAAATAAAATGGTAACACGAGCTTTTATATTGTGCCTCAAGCAACAAAGCCTCCGTTTTCTCTGTTCTGCAGAATGAGTGGGGGGACCTACAGGATTAGATATATAATGTGTGGCCACTCTTCAGTAACCACTATTGAACTTCAAAATGAGTTTAGTCATTAGCTTTGACAAATGAGGAGCCTGCTATTGATTTTTACACATGTCTATCATGGGATCTATTTAAAAAGATCAGTCAATTCCAAGAAAGATTATGTTAATCTTATTGGTTTGATTTCCTAATAGGAGGAGAAGGAGCAGGGAGTGAAAGGAGAGGTCCAGAAACTGGCAACATCTGTATCATTTTCTTAAATCAATTCAAAAAACAATTTGGAGAAAAATCAAGTGCCTCTGTCTTATATAAGAAAGCTAGGAAGATATTGATAAATCATTCCAGACAATGTTAACCAACAGCTTGAGAAGTTCACGAAAAAGGACATTGACAGGAGGGATACAATTACTAATGTATTTGTCTTTTTATGGTTCAGTTAAGAGTATCTTAGGTAGTCGAGCACATGGCAGCTCGTCAGACTTCACAGGGTAGCTGTCAGAGTTTTGACTGATGTACAAGTGCTACTTGTTCACGTACGCCCTTCCTTTCAGTAGAGTGCACACAGGTAAGACAGCTTGTTGGTAATTTTTATTTAATGCTCCCAGGATCTGTGGCTGCACTTTTATTGAAAGTTCTGACAGTAAAATTCCACTCCCTGAAATTTCCAAGGTTTCTGCTGTAAGCACTTCTCCACTTAAATAAGATCTTCCTCTGGGATTAGATAGCTCTTTAGGGTCTTTTCTGATGCTTTCTGGTCTTGGAGACAGCTGTTTAGTATTTGGGGAGCGTTTTATTTTGTTTTGTTTTGTGTTAGCTCCACTGGAAAGGCTGAAAGAAAAATAAAACACAAGAAATTAGCAGTGCAAAGACTCAGCAGGGCTGTAGGGAGGCCTTCATAATTCTGAACTGACAAAGGCCGAGTTGTACACACTTTGACAATTTTCATCCTTCTTACTCTCTCTCTTCTTTCCTCACCTCCAATCTAATCTACTCATTATGTGAAACTGCTCATAATGGTCTTTGACGTGCTTCTAGAATTTTACCTTATTTTTCTAAAAATTGCGTCTTCTAGCCTAAAAGCTCTTTCAAACAGGCTTGAGTCCTGGACTGTTTGATGTTTGATCAGAAGCCTTTTCAGGAATTACAGACCAGATTTTACACCAGGAATTACAGACCAGTCTGTGAAGGAATTACAGACCTGTTTTTACACCACTTAAAATTCTTGGGCAGATGTTTGAAGGCAGTCAATTGTAATATGGCCTTGAAATGCCTTAACATAGTAAGGCAGCCATCTAGTACACATCATCTGATAACTTCATCCATCCATAGGAGATTGTATCAGTGAGATATTCAGAGACCGGTCACAGTGTTTCTAAGGTCATAAACAAAGCTATCATGATTCCCAATGAGAAAGCCAAAACTTGATATTCTCACATAGAAAGACTGAAGGGCTATGATGTAAGGCTTAATGAGCAGATCTTTTGAAGGCATACATTAGCAGTTATTGGAATTAATTTCTCCTAAACTGGCAGTCATATGGTATATTTGTATTGTATTCATGTAACTTCTTGCGTTTGCATAATTACAACATTTTGGAATTCTACCTCTAACAGCATGATAATTGTTTCATACAGGAAATGATATTTTATCACAGCATAAGAACGTTGGAAGAATATAAACCCAGAATAAAGTCCAGTCCTTTAAACTGGACAGGTTTAACTTTATGGGAAAATCATTTCATTGTTATATCAGTCAAGATAAGTTTGATCATTCTGCAGAAAAAAATAAGCCTAAAACCTTAGGGCCCTTAAAACAAAATGCATTCCTCAGTCAAGCCATGTGTATGCTGTTTTTTTTTGTTTCTTTTTGTTTTTGGAGGCGTTACTCTATCTTTCCATAATGTGAGAAGCATGGAAAAACTAAAAGAGTGAAGCAACCTACATGCTGCAACTTAACCTTTCTGTGTGGAACAAATAAATACAATCTCCATTCATATTTTATTGTCCAAAGCAAACCACATGGGCTCAGACCTGGCTCAGGAGGGTAGAAGTGTATAAATACTCTTACATGGAGTGGCTCTGGATATTAGTGGATATTATCTAGTCCATATTTTTTACCTTAAAGATGAAGATGTCCCAGTGATTTTTCACCTCTGTATCCTAAATGCCTATCACTCCATCTGACCCAGAGTATTAGTAATTGACTAAGAACTTAAACCCAGGTGTTCTGACTCAATTTATTCCCCATCCCAAGACCCGTTCCAATAGTATCTGATACTGTTAAACGTGTACAAAGATAAAGATCGTATTCATAGAGAAGTCCAAAGGAATGGGACTTCTTATATTTTTGTTATATTTTCTTCTTCTTCTTATATTTTTCTTATATTTTTGTTTCAGAACCATCCCCCAAGGTAATTATGACAGGTGTTTTAATCCTGATTATGGATTTAAGGAAACTGAAGTCTAGAGGGAAGGAAAATGGCTTACCCAAGATCCTATAATAAATGGTGGAATGAGAGCCTAAGCCAGGATTCCTGCCTGAATCCCTGAATCCTAGCGAGTTGGCAGGAATTGTGTATGTCAGCAGCCCAGTGGCAGCAAGCCCTGGGATGAGAAGTGCCCCTTTTACAGCTATTGCCCAGCATCTGTTTCAGGGTCAGTGCTCTTCAAACTGTTGTCTTGTGAACTTCTTTTCATTGAGTTCTGATTCAGTTTGGATGGGAAACCCTATAGGCTCGGTTTCTCTAAACGTGCTGAATCAGTCCTTTGCCCTGACATGTCTCTCCTGACTCCAGGGCAGGCAGAGAATACACCCGTGTTGGGAAGTACTAGAGCTCAGGTCAAACTGGAGAGGTAGCACACGTTTCCCTTATGGGGTGAGTTTGAGACTTGTGGGCAAAACAGCACAAAATGATGGGCTGCTTACAGAAGAAATGCCCCCACAGAATTTGATTTCAAACTTTTTATGAGATTTACTTACAAAAAAATGTTTTAAAATATTATTTCTCATGATTATATTAATTTTTTGTTTTTGTGATTCTTTGATTTTTTTATCATACAAGATTTTTTCCTTGTTCCTGTCTTATATTACGGTATACTTTCTCTGTTTTATTGACTGACAAACATTCAAACTTATCTCCCTTTTACTGTGAGGCACCAGGAATATATAAAAGGATACTGTTTGTAACTCTCAACTGAAAAGAAACCTGTTCTGTTTTCTAAATTGCCACTGGTACTCAGCTACATGTACATGCTACGAAAAGGTCATCTCTCTTGTCAGCCTATTGAATTCTCCCTGAGATTTTGTCTCTGGGTAAAAGCAGCATTTTGAATCTTCAGAGAGCAAGTTTGCCTGACCCTCCCACAAAAGTATACAAAGATCAGATAGCTACACTAAGAACAGGGCTGTGTATATTTATATTTTAATTGTAGTTACAGAAAAATCAAACGTTTTCTTAGAAAATTATTTTACGCTGATAGGAATGTGGTTGTTTTAGGTGTTGAAGGACTATTCCTTTCCCTGTGGTCTCTGGGAAGTCCAGATGTTTTCAAGATGATGTTACATGTGAAAACTGTGTATTTAGGAAGATCCGACATCTTAGACATTTCCTGGAGGTAAATAAATTTAACATTTTGAAGTTCTTACATGAATATAAAAATTTATATAATGAGTTTTTGAAATGGCCTAGAAATTAAAATATCATTTCAGTTATGTCTGTATAATCTCTTTAAAGTTATTTTATTTTAATATGCCAGTAAATCTCATTTAACATATATTTAGGTACTAATATGATCATTGAAATGTCAGTTTATTAAATGAAAATTGAAAGATGTCAAAATTGATTTGTTCTGAGAAGATTGTGAAGTCCTGTCAATATTTAGGAAAATAGAGAATTCACCTTAAGATGAGATACAATTTATATTTTTCTTGTCTGTAAAATGGTGTGACAATATCTCTCAAACTGATATGAATATTAGATATATTAGTATTTAAGACAATGGCAATTTTGCTGACACTGGTGTAGAAAATTTTTTTCAACAATAACTTTATAAATCAAGTGCTTATATAATTGCAGGTCTATTTCTGGACTCTTCTGTTTCATTGGTCTATTTGTGTATCTTTGTACCAATAATACATTCTAATTAGTGTAGATTTAGAAGTCATATCTGGTAGTGTAGATTGTAGTGTAAATCTTCTGAATATGTTCTTAAGATTATTTTAGTTATTCTTGGTCCTTTGTGTTTCAATAAAAATTTTAGAATGTTTGTGAATATCTGCAAAATGAAATTTTCTGGGATTATGATTGAGATTGTATTTTGGGAAAATTGATATCCAATCTATAAATGCATCATATTTCCCACTTATTTTAGTCTTCTTTAATTTCTCTCAGTAGCGTTTGGTAGTTTTCTGTGCAGAGGACTTGCATATTTTTTGTTAGATTTATTCCTAGTATTTTATTTTATGCTCTTGTAAATGGTGTTAAGTTCCATTTTCCAAATGTCTTTGGCTAGTGTATCAGAAAACTACTTAGTTATATGTAGCCAGGGATCTTGCTAAATTCACTTATTAATCCTATTGGATTTTGTGGGTTCTTTGGGAGTTTTCAGGAAAACAATCATGTTTTTTGTGAATAATTACTGTTTTATTTCTACCTTTACTATCCATATCATTATTTTCCAGCTTTATTGAGATATAATTGACATATAACATTGTATAAGTTTAAGGTGCACAGCATTATTTGACACCTTTATGTGTTGTGATATGATCACTGCAGTAGGGTTAGTTAACACCTCCATCATCCTATATAATTACCATTTCTTTTTTGTAGTGAGAACATTTAAGATCTACTTCCTTAGCAATCTTCAAGTGTACTTTATTGTTATATTATATCTAGAACTTCTAAATGGAAGTTTTTGCCCTCCCTATACCTTTAGTTTCTATTTCTTGACTAGGACCTATAGTACAGTGTTTAATACAAGCATAATGCTCTAGGTTTGTGTGAGTGTGTTTAAACCATAAATGGGTGTTGGGTTTTATCACAAACTTTTCTGGATCTATTGAAATCATAGGAATTTTTTCCTTTAGTATGTTAACATGGTTACACATGTTTTTTGTTTTTTCCCCCAGTGGAATTAATTATTTATTATCCTTTTCGTAAATACTTTCTGAGGGCAACATAACTGAAAAATGCTTAGGCTGTTTGAAAAAAAAAAAGCAAACAGTGTTTTACAATGGCTAATTTGAAAAATGTCACCATATTAGTTTTCATTTACGTCTGTCAAGAAACGTTTGTATCTACGTTTTTTTTTTTTTCCCTTTCAACAGCTACTTTTTGTGGAGTCTGCATTTAATTCACATTTACAGTTTGGTTTCTGGTTTTTTTTTTGTTTTGTATTGTTTTGTTTTGTTTTGTTTTTGTAGGTCTGTGTCTTTATTCCTGACTTACCCCTAGGTTCTTCATGACATTTTTTCTTTCTTAAATTCCATATATATGTGTTACATACGGTATTTGTCTTTCTCTTTCTGACTTCACTCTGTATGACAGACTCTAGGTCTATCCACCTCATTACAAATAACTCAATTTCATTTCTTTTTATGGCTGAGTAATATTCCATTGTATATATGTGCCACATCTTCTTTATCCATTCATCCGATGATGGACACTTAGGTTGCTTCCATCTCTGGGCTATTGTAAATAGAGCTGCAATGAACATTTTGGTACATGACTCTTTTTGAATTATGGTTTTCTCAGGGTACATGCCCAGTAGTGGGATTGCTGGGTCATATGGTAATTCTATTTGTAGTTTTTTAAGGAACCTCCATACTGTTCTCCATAGTGGCTGTACCAATTCACATTCCCACCAGCAGTGCAAGAGGGTTCCCTTTTCTCCACACCCTCTCCAGCATTTATTGTTTCTAGATTTTTTGATGATGGCCGTTCTGACAGGTGTGAGATGATACCTCATTGTAGTTTTGATTTGCATTTTTCTAATGATTAATGATGTTGAGCATTCTTTCATGTGTTTGTTGGCAGTCTGTATATCTTCTTTGGAGAAATGTCTACTTAGGTCTTCTGCCCATTTTTGGATTGGGTTGTTTGTTTTTTTTGTTATTGAGCTGCATGAGCTGCTTATAAATTTTGGAGATTAATCCTTTGTCAGTTGCTTCATTTGCAAATATTTTCTCCCATTCTGAGGGTTGTCTTTTGGTCTTGTTTATGGTTTCCTTTGCTGTGCAAAAGCTTTGAAGTTTCATTAGGTCCCATTTGTTTATTTTTGTGTTTATTTCCATTTCTCTAGGAGGTGGATCAAAAAGGATCTTGCTATGATTTATGTCATAGAGTGTTCTGCCTATGTTTTCCTCGAAGAGCTTGATAGTTTCTGGCCTTACATTTAGGTCTTTAATCCATTTTGAGCTTATTTTTGTGTATGGTGTTAGGGAGTGATCTAATCTCATACTTTTACATGTACCTGCCCAGTTTTCCCAGCACCACTTATTGAAGAGGCTGTCCTTTCTCCACTGTACATTCCTGCCTCCTTTATCAAAGATAAGGTGACCATATGTGTGTGGGTTTCTCTCTGGGCTTTCTATCCTGTTCCATTGATCTATCTTTCTGTTTTTGTGCCAGTACCATACAGTCTTGATTACTGTAGCTTTGTGGTATAGTCTGAAGTCAGGGAGGCTGATTCCTCGAGTTCTGTTTTTCATTCTCAAGATTGCTTTGGCTGTTCGGAGTCTTTTGTGTTTCCATACAAATTGTGAAATTTTTTGTTCCAGTTCTGTGAAAAATGCCAGTGGTAGTTTGATAGGGATTGCATTGAATCTATAGATTGCTTTGGGTAGTAGAGTCATTTTCACAATGTTGATTCTTCCAATCCAAGGACATGGTATATCTCTCCATCTATTTGTATCATCTTTAATTTCTTGCATCAGTGTCTTATTAATTTTCTGCATACAGGTCTTTTGTCTCCTTAGGTAGGTTTATTCCTAGATATTTTATTCTTTTTGTTGCAATGGTAAATGGGAGTGTTTTCTTGATTTAACTTTCAGATTTTTCATCGTTAGTGTATAGGAATGCCAGAGATTTCTGTGCATTAATTTTGTATCCTGCTACTTTACCAAATTCATTGATTAGCTCTAGTAGTTTTCTGGTAGCATCTTTAGGATTCTCTATGTATAGTATCATGTCATCTGCAAAGAGTGACAGCTTTACTTCTTCTTTTCTGATTTGGAATCCTTTTATTTCCTTTTCTCCTCTGATTGCTGTGGCTAAAACTTCCAAAACTATGTTGAATAAGAGTGGTGAGAGTGGGCAACCTTGTCTTCTTCCTGATCTTCGTGGAAATGCTTTCAGTTTTTCACCATTGAGGATGACGTTGGCTGTGGGCTTGTCATATATGGCCTTTATTATGTTGAGGAAAGTTCCCTCTATGCCTACCTTCTGCAGGGTTTTTATCATAAATGGGTGTTGAATTTTGTCGAAAGCTTTCTCTGCACCTATTGAGATGATCATATGGTTTTTCTACTTCAGTTTGTTAGTGTGGTTTATCACATTGATTGATTTGCATATATTGAAGAATCCTTCCATTCTTGGAATAAACCCCACTTGATCATGGTGTATGATCCTTTTAATGTGCTGTTGGATTCTGTTCGCTAGTATTTTGTTGAGGATTTTTGCATCTATGTTCATCAGTCATATTGGCCTGTAGTTTTCTCTGTGACATCCTTGTCTGGTTTTGGTATCAAGGTGATGGTGGCCTCCTAGAATGAGTTTGGGAGTGTTCCTCCCTCAGCTATATTTTGAAAGAGTTTGAGAGGTATAGGTGTTAGCTCTTCTCTGAGTGTTTGATAGAATTCGCCTGTGAAGCCATCTGGTCCTGGGCATTTGTTTGTTGGAAGATTTTTAATCACAGTTTCAATTTCTGTGCTTGTGACTGGTCTGTTCATATTTTCTATTTCTTCCTGATTCAGTCTTGGCAGGTTGTGCATTTCTAAGAATTTGTCCGTTTCTTCCAGGTTGTTCATTTTATTCACATAGAGTTGCTTGTAGTAATCTCTCATGATCTTTTGTATTTCTGCAGTGTCACTTGTTACTTCTCTTTTTTCATTTCTAATTCTATTGATTTGAGTCTTCTCCCTTTTTCTTGATGAGTCTGGCTAATGGTTTATCAATTTTGTTTATCTTCTCAAAGAACCAGCTTTTAGTTTTATTGATCTTTGCTTTCATTTCCTTCATTTCTTTTTCATTTATTTCTGATCTGGTTTTTATGATTTCTTTCCTTCTGTTAAGTTTGGGGTTTTTTGTTTTTCCTTCTTGAGTTGCTTTAGGAACAAGGTTAGGTTGTTTATTCAAGATGTTTCCTGTTTCTTAAGGTAGGATTGTATTGCTATAAACTTCCCTCTTAGAACTGCTTTTGCTGCATCCCGTAAGTTTTGGGTCGTCATGTCTCCATTGTCATTTGTTTCTAGGTATTTTTAAATTTCCTCTTTGATTTTTTCAGTGATCACTTCGTTATTAAGTAGTGTATTGTTTAGCCTCCATGTGTTTGTATTTTTTACTGATCTCTTCCTGTAATCAATATCTAGTCTCATAGCATTGTGGTTGGAAAAGATACTTGATACAATTTCAATTTTCTTAAATTTACCAAAGCTTGATTTGTGACTCAAGATATGATCTATCCTGGAGAACGTTCCATGAGCACTTGAGAAAAATGTGTATTCTGTTGTTTTTGGATGGAATGTCCTATAAATATCAATTAAGTCCATCTTGTTTAATGTATCATTTAAAGCTTGTGTTTCCTTATTTATTTTCATTTTAGATGATCTGTCCATTGGTGAAAGTGGGGTGTTAAAGTCCCCTACTATGAATGTGTTACTGTCGATTTCCCCTTTTATGGCTGTTAGTATTTGCCTTATGTATTGAGGTGCTCCTATGTTGGGTGCATAAATATTTACAATTGTTATATCTTCTTCTTGGATCGATCCCTTGATCATTATGTAGTTTCCTTCTTTGTCTCTTCTGATAGTCTTTATTTTAAAGTCTACTTTGTCTGATATGAGAATTGGTACTCCAGTTTTCGTTTGGTTTCCATTTGCATGGAATATCTTTTTCTATCCCCTTACTTTCAGTCTATACGTGTCTCTAGGTGTGAAGTGGGTCTCTTGTAGACAGCACATGTATGGGTCTTATTTTTGTATCCATTCAGCCAACCTGTGTCTTTTGGCGGGAGCATTTAGTCCATTTAAATTTAAGGTAATTATCGATATGTATGTCCCTGTTCCCTTTTTCTTAATTGTTTTGGGTTTGTTATTGTAGGTCTTTTCTTTCTCTTGTGTTTCTTGCCTAGAGAACTTCCTTTAGCATTTGTTATATAGCTAGTTTGGTGGTGCTGAACTCTCTCAGCTTTTGCTTGTTTGTAAAGGTTTTAATTTCTCCATCAAATCTGATTGAGATCCTTGCTGGGTAGAGTAATCTTGGTTGCAGGTTTTTCTCCTTCAACACTTTAAATATGTCCTGCCAGTCCCTTCTGGCTTGCAGAGTTTCTGCTGAAAGGTCAGCTTTTAACCTTATGGGGATTCCCTTGTGTGTTATTTGTTGTTTTTCCCTTGCTGCTTTTAATATGTTTTCTTTGTATTTAATTTTTGACAGTTTGATTAATATGTGTCTTGGCATATTTCTCCTTGGATATATCCTGTATGGGACTCTCTGGACTTCATTAACCCTTTCCTTTCCCATATTAGGGAAGTTTTCAACTATAATCTCTTCAAATATTTTCTCAGTCTCTTTCTTTTTCTCTTCTTCTTCTGGAACCCCTATAATTCGAATGTTGGTGTGTTTAATGTTCCCAGAGGTCTCTGAGACTGTCCTCAGTTCTTTTCATTCTTTTTTCTTTATTCTGCTCTGCAGTAGTTATTTCCACTATTTTATCATCCAGGTCACTTATCCGTTCTTCTGCCTCAGTTATTCTGCTATTGATCCCATTTAGAGTATTTTTAATTTCATTTATTGTGTTGTTAATCATTGTTTGTTTCATCTTTAGTTCTTCTAGGTCTGTGTTAAATGTTTCTTGCATATTGTCTATTCTATTTCCAAGGTTTTGGATCATCTTTACTATCATTATTCGGAATTCTTTTTCAGGTAGGCTGCCTATTTCCTCTTCATGTGTTAGGTCTGGTGGGTTTTTATCTTGCTACTTCATCTGCTGTTTTTTTTTCAGTCTTCTCATTTTGCTTATCTTACTGTGTTTGGGGTCTCCTTTTTGCAGGCTGCAGGTTCCTAGTTCCCGTTGTTTTTGATGTCTGTCCCCAGTGGGTAAGGTTGGTTCAGTGGGTTGTGTAGGCTTCCTGGTGGAGGGGACTAGTGCCTGTGTTCTGGTGGATGAGGCTGGATCTTGTCTTTCTGGTGGGCAGGTCCACGTCTGGTGGTGTGTTTTGGGGTGTCTGTGGACTTATTATGATTTTAGGCAGCCTTTCTGCTAATGGGTGGGGTTGTGTTCCTGTCCTGTTAATTGTTTGGCATAGGGTGTCCAGCACTGTAGCTTGCTGGTCGTTGAGTGAAGCTGGGTGCTGGTGTTGAGATGGAGATCTCTGGGAGAATTTCACCATTTGATATTATGTGGAGCTGGGAGGTCTCTTGTGGACCAGTGTCCTGAAGTTGGCTCTCCCACCTCAGAGGCACAGCACTGACTCCTCACTGCAGTACCAAGAGCCTTTCATCCACACAGCTCAGAATAAAAGTGAGGAAAAGTAGAAATAAAGAATTAGTAGAAGTAGAAGAATAAAGAAAGAAAGAAAGAAAAGGGAGGGAGAGAGGGAGAGAGGAAGGAAGGAAGGAAGGAGGGAAGGATGAAAGAAAGAAAGAAAGAAAAGTAAAATAAAACAAAGTAAGATAAAATATAATAAAGTTATTAAAATAAATAATTATTAAGGAAAAAAATTAATAAAAAAACAGATGGATAGAACCCTAGGGCAAATGGTGGAAGCAAAGCTATACAGACAAAATCTCACACAGAAGCATACACATACACACTCACAAAAAGCGGAAAGGGAAAAAATCATAAATCATGCTTTCAAAGTCCACCTCCTCAATTTGGGATGATTCGTTGTCTAAAGGAGGGAAGGAAGGAAAGAAAGAAAGAAGGAAAGAAAGATGATAAAGTAAAATAAAATAAAGTTATTAAAATAATAAATAATTATTAAGAAAAAAAATTTAAGAAAAAAAACGGATAGAACCCTAGGACAAATGGTGGAAGCAAAGCTATACAGACAAAATCTCACACAGAAGCATACACATACACACTCACAAAAAGAGGAAAAGGGGAAAAAATCATAAACCTTGCTCTCAAAGTCCACCTGCTCAATTTGGGATGATTCATTGTCTATTCAGGTATTCCACAGATGCAGGGTACATCAAGTTGATTGTGGAGCTTTAATCCACTGTTTCTGAGGCTGCTGGGAGAGATTTCCCTTTCTCTTCTTTGTTCTCACAGCTCCTGGGGCTCAGCTTTGGGTTTGGGCCTGCCTCTTCGTGTAGGTCGCTGGAGGGCGTCTGTTCTTCACTCAGATAGGATGGGGTTAAAGGAGCCGCTGATTTGGGGGCACTGGCTCACTCATGCCAGGGCGAGTTGGAAATTATTCTTTTTATATCCTTGTAAGAGTTGTGTTTGATTGGTGCTATTTTTTCTTTAGATATTTGAAAGAATTTATCTGTGAAGCTATTTGGGCCAGTTTTCCTTGTGGAAAGATTTTAAATTCAATATTCAGTTTCTTTTTTTTTTTATTATTGGAGTATAGTTGCTTAACAATGTTGTGTTAGTTTCTAGTGTACAGCAAAGTGAATCAGCCACATTTATACATATATCCCCTCTTCCATGGATTTCCTTCCCATTTAGGTCACCACAGAGCATTGAGTAGAGTTCCCTGTGCTATACAGTCTGTTCTCATTAGTTACCTATTTTATACATAGTAGTGTATATATGGCAATCCTAATCTCCCAATCCATCCCAGCCCCCTTTCCCCCCTTATTATCCGTACATTTGTTCTTTACATCTGTCTCTATTTCTGCTTTGCAAATAAGTTCATCTATACCATGTTTCCAGGTTCCACATATATGCATTAATATATAGTATTTGTTTTTCTCTTTCTGACTTACTTCACTCTGTATGACAGTCTCTAAGTCCATCCACATCTCTACAAATGACCCAATTTCGTTCCTTTTCATGGCCTAGTAATATCCCATTGTATATATGTACCACATCTTCTTTATCCTTTCCTCCATTGATGGACATTTAGGTTGACTCCATGACCTGGCTATTCTAAATAGTCCTGTAATGAATATTGTGGTGCATATGTCTTTTTGAATTTTGGTTTTCTATGTGTTTATGCCAAGGAGTGGATTTTTGAGTCATATGGTAGTTCTAGTTTTAGTTTTTTAAGGAAACTCCATACTATTCTCCATAGTAGCTGTGTCAATTAACATTCCCACGTGGCTCCGTTTTCTCCACACCCTCCCCAGCATTTATTGTTTGTAGTTTTTTTTTTTTTTTTTTTTTTTTTGCGGTACACGGGCTTCTCACTGTTATGGCCTCTCCTGTTGCAGAGCACAGGCTCCAGATGCGCAGGCTCAGCAGCCATGGCGCACAGGCCCAGCTGCTCCGTGGCATGTGGGATCTTCCCAGACCAGGGCATGAACCCATGTCCCCTGCATTGGCAGGTGGACTCTCAACCACTGCGCCACCAAGGAAGCCCTATTTGTAGATTTTTTTGATGGCCATTCTGACTGGTGTTAGGTGATAACTCATTGTAGTTTTGATTTGAATTTCTCTAATAATTAGTGATGTTGAGCATCTTTTCATGTGTTTTTTGGCCATCTGTATGTCTTCTTTTGAGAAATGTCTGTTTAGGTCATCTGCCCACATTTTGATTGGGTTGTTTGTTTTTTTGGTTATTGAGCTGCATGAACTGTTTGTATATTTTGGAGATTAATTCCTTGTCAGTTGCTTCGTTTGCAAATATTTTCGCCTATTCTGAGGGTTGTCTTTTTATCTTGGTTATGGTTTTCTTTGCTGTGCAAAAGCTTTTAAGTTTAATTAGGTCCCATTTGTTTATTTTTGTTTTTATTTTCATTATGCAAATCTGTCAGTGTGATACACCACATTAACAAATTGAAGAATAAAAACCATATGGTCATCTCAGTAGATGCAGAAACAGCTTTTGACAAAATCCAACACCCATTTATGACAAAAAAACTCTCCAGAAAGTGGGCATAGAGAGAACCTACCTCAACATAATAAAGGCCATACACAATAAACCCATAGCAAACATCATTCTCAGTGTTGAAAAACTGAAAGCATTTCCTCAAAGATCAGGAACCAGACAAGGATGTCCACTCTTACCACTATCATTCAAATAGTTTAGGAAGTCCTAGCCATGGCAATCAGAGAAGAAAAAGAAATAGAAGGATCCAATTTGGAAAAGAAGAAGTAAAACTGTTACTTTGCAGATGACATGATACTATACATAGAAAATCCTGTAGATGCCACCAGAAAAGTACTAGAGCTAATCAATGCATTGGGTAAAGTTGCAGGATACAAAATTAATAAACAGAAATCGATTGCAATCCTATGCACTAACAACAAAAGATCAGAAAGAGAGATTAAGGAAACAATCTCATTTGCCATTGCAACAAAGGAAAAAATACCTAGGAATAAACCTATGTATAGAGGCAAAGGACCTGTACTAGAAAACTATAAGATATTGATGAAAGAAATCAAAGAAGATGCAAGCAGATGGAGAGATATACCATGTTCTTGGATTGGAAGAATCAATATTGTGAAAATGGCTATACTACCCAAAGCAATCTACAGATTCAGTGCAATCCCTATCAAGCTACCAATGGCATTTTTCACAGAATTAGAACCAAAAAATTGTACAATTTATATGGAAACACAAAAGACCCTGAATAGCCAAAGCAATCTTGAGAACGAAAAATGGAGCTGGAGGAATCAGGCTCCCTGAATTCAGGGTATACTACAAAGCTACAGTAATCAAGACAGTATGGTATTGACACAAAAACAGGTATAGATCAATGGAACAGGAAAGAAAGCCCAGAGATAAACCCACGCACCTATGGTCACCTAATCTTTGACAAAGGAAGCAAGAATATACAATGGAGAAAAGACAGTCTCTTCAATAAGTGGTGCTGGGAAAACTGGACAGCTACATGTACAAGAATGAAATTAGAACACTCCCTAACACCATACACAAAAATAAACTCAAAAGTGGATTAAAGATCTAAATATAAGGCCAGACAGTATAAAGCTCTTAGAGGAAAACATAGGTAGAACACTCTTTGATGTAAATCACAGCAAGATCTTTTTTGATGCACCTTCTAGAGTAATATTCAGTTTCTTTAAAATATATACAACTATTCAGTTTTCTTGTCTTTTGTCCATTTTTGGTTATATGCTATTCAAGGGAATTACTCATCTAATTTTTCAAATTTATTGATAATTTGTTCATCATATACTTGTATAATCTTTGTAATGTCTGTACATACAGAGGAATACCCCATTTTTCATTCCTATTAAGGCTACTTGTGCTTTTTCCTCTTTGTTTTAAAATACATATTTCTAGAGGATTATTACTTTTATTCATCTTTCCAAAAAACAATTTTTTGGATTTCTTCATTTGATCTATTGCTTTTTTTTTACAAAATATTTGGGGTATTTTTTAATTAACATTTTGTTATTGATTTCAACTTTAATTATGGTCAAAGAACATACTCTGTATGGTTTGAATACTTTGTTTTGGTAAATGTTTTATGTGTGTAGTTATACTAGCTTTCCAACAGAAAATGTTTGCTAATTTTTTTAATCCTTTTTTGTATGTTCATATTTAACTTTTTTTGTATGTTCATATTTAAGGTGTGTTTCTTGTGATTAGCATAACTTTTAACTTTTTTGTATGTTCATATTTTAACTTTTTTGTATGTTCATATTTAAGGTGTGTTTCTTGTGATTAGCATATTGTTGTTCACTTGCAGTCTGACAGAATTTGTCTTTCAAGCGTAATATTTAGTCTGTTTACATGAAATGCAATTAGTAATATTTGTGAATTGAATTCTATTATCTTACTATATTTTTATTTTTCTACCTGTTTTAATTTAATCTCATAGAAACTTGTAAATATGCAGTACAGTATTAACTTAATCACCATGCTGTACATTATATCCCCATGACTTATTTTATAACTAGAAGTTTGTACCTTTTGATACCCATTTCACCAAAGCTGCACTCTGTCCCCCACACTGCCCCCAGCAACCACCAATCTGATCTCTGTTTCTATGAGGTTTTTTTTTTTAAGATTGATGTAAAAGTAAGATCATATGGCATATGTCCTTCTCTGACTTATTTCACTTAGCACACTCTCTAAAGGTTCATCCATGTTGTCACAAATGGCAACATTTCCTTCTATTTATGGCTGAATAATATTCTGTTGTGTATGTGTGTGTATATATATATATATATATATATACCCCACATTTTCTTTATCTAGTCATTCATTGATAGACAGGTTATTTCCATATATTGACTATTGTAAATAATCCTGCAATGAACATAGGTGAGTATATATCTCTTTGAGTTAGTGTTTTTCATTTTCTTTGAATAAATACCCAGGAGTGGAATTGCTGGATGATATCTTAGTTCTATTTTTAACTTTCTGAGGAACTTCCAACTGTTTTCCATTGTGGCTGCACCAACTTACAGTCCCAACAGTGCCCCAGGGTTCCCTTTTCTCCAAATCCTTGCCAACACTTGTTATTTTTTGTCTTTCTCATAATTGTCATTCTAATAGGTGTGAGGTCATATCTCATTGTGGTTTTGATTTGCATTTCCTGGATGATTAGTGATGTTGAGAATCTTTTCATGTAACTGTTGGCACCTGCATGTTTTCTTTATAAAAATGTCTTTTCAGACCCTCTGTCCATTTTTTATTTTTTAATTTATTTGATTGAAATAGTTGATTTACATTGATGTGTTAATTTCTACTATACAGCAAAGTGATTCAGTTATACATATATATACATTCTTTTTCATATTCTTTTCCATTATGGTTTATCACAGGATATTGAACATAGTTCCCTGTGCTATACAGTAGGACCTTGTTGCTTATTCATTCTATGTATAATAGTTTGCATCTGCTAATCCAAAGCTCCCAATCCATCCCTCCCTAACCCCATTCCCCCTTGGCAACCACAAGTTTTTTCTCCATGTCTGTGAGTCTGTTTCTGTTTTGTAGATAAGTTCATTTGTGTCATATTTTAGATTCCACATATAAGTGATATCATACGGTACTTGTCTTTCTCTTTCTGACTTACTTCACTTACTCTGATAATCTCTAGGTCCATCCATGTTGCTGCAAATGGCATTATTTCATTCTTTTTTATGGCTGAGTAGTATTCCATTGTATATATGTACCACATCTTCATCCATTCATCTGTTGATGGACATTTAGGTTGTTTCCATGTCTTGGCTGTTGTAAATAGTGCTGCAATGAACATTGGGGTGCATGTATCTTTTCAAATTAGAGTTTTCTCTGGATATATGCCCAGGAGTGGGATTGCTGGATAATATGGCAACTCTATTTTTAGTTTTTTTTTTTTTTGCGGTACGCGGGTCCCCCACTGCCACGCCCCCCCGCCCCACGCCGTGAAGCACAGGCTCTGGATGTGCAGGCCCAGCCGCTCCGTGGCATGCGTATTTTTAGTTTTTTAAGGATCCTCCATACTGTTTTCTTTAGTGGCTGTACCAGTTTACATTCCCACCAACAGTGCTGAACAGTTTCCTTTTCTCCACACCCTCTCCAGCATTTGTTAGTTGTAGACTTTTTAATGATGGCCATTCTGACCAGTGTTAGGTGTTACCTCATAGTAATTTTGATTTTCTGCCCACTTTTTAATCAGATTGTTATTTTACTATTGATTTCCATCAGTTCTTTACATATTTTGGATATTTTATTAAATATATGATTTGCAAATATTTTCACCCATTCAGGAGCTTGCTTTTTCATTTTGTTGATAGTTTCTTTTGCTGTGCAGAAGGTTTTTAGTTTGATATAGTTCCACTTGTTTATTTTTGCATTTTTTGGTGTCAAATCCAAAAAATCATCCCCAAGACCAATGTCAAGGAGCTTACCACCTATTTTTCTTCTAGGAATTTTATGGTTTCAGGCATTAAGTTCAAATCTTTGATGTATTTTGTATTGATACTTTTGTATGGTATAAGATAATGGTCCAGTTTTCCCAACAGCATTAACTGAAGAGACTGTCCTTTTCTCATTGTTCTTGGCTCCTTTGTTGTAAATTAATGTACTACATAAGTGGGTTTATTTCTGTGCTATTCAGTTCCATTGATCTGTGTGTCTGTTTTTATGCCAATACTATACTGTTTTAATTACTATAGTTTTGTAATAGAGTTTGAAATCAGGGAGGGTGATACCTCCTGCTTTGGTCTTCTACCTCAAGATTGCCTTATTTTTTCATGGTCTTGTGTCCCATTCAATTTTTGGATTGTTCTGTTTCTGTAAAAAATGTCATTGGAATTATTTTTTTAACATCTTTATTGGAGTATAATTGCTTTACAGTGGTGTGTTAGTTTCTGCTGTATAACAAAGTGAATCAGCTATAGATGTACATATAACCCCATATCTCCTCCCTCTTGCATCTCCCTCCCTCCCTCCCTATCCCACCCCTCTAGGTGGTCACAAAGCACCTGATCTCCCTGTGCTATGTGGCTGCTTCCCACTAGCTATCTATTTTACATGTGATAGTGTATATATATCCATGCCACTCTCTCACTTCGTCCCAGCTTACCCTTCTCCTCCCCGTGTCCTCAAGTCCATTCTCTATGTCTGCATCTTTATTCCTGTCCTGCCCCTAGCTTCTTCAAAACCATTTTTAATTTTTTTAGATTCCATATATATGTGTTAGCATATGGTATTTTTCTCTTTCTGACTTACTTCACTCTGTATGACAGACTCTAGATCCATCCACCTGACTACAAATAGCTCAATTTCATTTATTTTTATGGCTGAGTAATATTCCATTGTATATATGTGCCACATCTTCTTTATCCATTTGTCTGTTGATGGACACATAGGTTGCTTCCATGTCCTGGCTATTGTAAATTGAGATGCAATGAACATTTTGGTACATGACTCTTTTTGAATTATGGTTTTCTCAGGGTATATGCCCAGTAGTGGGATTGCTGCATCATATGGTATTTCTATTTTTATTTTTTTAAGGAACCAACATACTGTTCTCCATAGTGGCTGTATCAATTTACATTCCCACCACCAGTGCAAGAGGGTTCCCTTTTTTTCAAACCCTCTCTAGCATTTATTGTTTGTGGATTTTTTCATGATGGCCATTCTGACCACTGTGAGGTGATACCTCATTGTAGTTTTGATTTGCATTTCTCTAATGATTTTGATAGGGGTTGCATTGAATCAATAGATAGCTTTGGGTAGTATGGACATTTTAACAATATTAATTCTTTCAATCCATGAACTCAGAGTATTGTTCCACATTTTTTTTTCTTCTACAGTTTTTTTCATCAGTGTCTTATAGTTTTCAGTATAGGGGTCTTATGCCTCCTTGGTTAAATTTATTCTTATATGTTTTATTCTTTTTTTGTTTTTGTTTTGTTTTGTTTGCGGTACGCGGGCCTCTCACTGCTGTGGCCTCTCCTGTCGCGGAGCAACAGGCTCCTGACGCGCAGGCTCAGCGGCCATGGCTCACGGGCACAGCCTCTCCGTGGCATGTGGGATCCTCCCGGACCAGGGCACGAACCCGTGTCCCCTGCATCGGCAGGCGGACCCTCAACCACTGCGCTTTTATAAAACAGGGAAGCCCTGTTTTATTCTTTTTGATGCAGGTGTAGATGGGATAGTTTTAATTTCTCTTTCTGATAATTCATTTTTAGTGAATAGACATACCACAGATTACCATACATTGATTTTGTATCCTGTGACTTTACTGAATGTGTTGATTAGTTCTAACAGTTATTTTGATGAAGTCTCAGGGTTTTGAAAAAATAATATCATGTTATTTGCAAATATTGACAGTGCTACTTCTTCCTTTCCAACTTGGATGCTTTTCTTTTTCTAGCCTAATTGCTCAAGCTAGTACTTCCAATATTAATTTGGATGAAAATGGTGGGAGTGTGCATCCTTTTCTGGATCCTGATTTTACCTTTTCATTGTTCAGTATGATGTTAGCTTATCATATATGGCTTTGTTATGTTGAGGTATATTCTCTCTCTCTATACCCACTTTGTTGAGAGGTTTTATCATAAATGTTGAATTTTGTCAAATGCTTTTTCTGCATCTATTGAGATGATAATGTAATTTTCATCCTTCATTTTTTTAATGGGGTATATCTCATTGATTAATTTGTGGATGTTGAACCATTCTTTCATCCCTGGGATAAATCCCACTTGATCATGGTGTATGATCCTTTTAATGTATTCTTGAATTGATTTGCTAATATTTGTTGAGAATTTTTTTCCCCTATTCTTCACAGGGATATTGGCCTGTAATTCGTGTGTGTGTGACATCCTTGTCTGGTTTTGGTATCAGGTTAATGCTGGCCTCGTAAAATGAGGTTGAAAGTGTTCTTTCCTCTTCTATTCTTTGGAAGAGTTTGAAGAGACTCTGTATTAATTTTTTTTTAATTCTACCATTTAACAAGTGAAGCCATCTGGTCCTGAGCTTTTTCTGTTGGGAAGTTTTATTTCTGATTCAATATTCTTGCTAGTAATCAGTCTGTTCAGATTTTTTATTTCTTGATGACTCAGTATTGGCAGGTTGTATGCTTCTAGGAATTTAGCCATTTCTTCTAGGTTGTCCAACTTGTTGGCGTATAATTGTTTAGGCTCTCTCATCCTTTGTATTTCTGTGGTTTGGGGTGTAATATCTCCTCTTTCATTTCTGATTTTGAGTCCTCTTTTTTTTTCTTAGTTTTGTTGAGCTTTTCAAAGAACCAGCTCTTAGTTTCATTGATCTATTTGTCTTTTCAGTCTCTATTTTATTTACTTCCATTCTGATCTTTCTTATTTCCTTCCTTCTATTAACCTTGCACTTAAGTTTTTCTTCTTTCACTAGTTCCTTGAGGTGTTAAATTATGTTATTTGAGATTTTTCTTATTTCTTAATGTAGGCATTTATCACTATGAACTTCCCTCTTAGAACTGCTTTTTTTTTTGCATCCCATATCTTTTGGTATGTTGTACTTCCATTTTTTTTTGTTTTAAGGTTTTTTAATTTATCTTTTAATTCTTTGACCCTGTGGTTATCAGTGCATATTTTTTATCTCCACATATTCATGAATTTTCCAGTTTTCTTTTTATAATTTATTTCTAGTTTCATACTATTGTGGTTAGGAAAAGATGCCTGATATAATTTCAATCTTCTTAAATTTATTAAGGCTCATTTTGTGGCCTAATATATGATCTATCTTAAAGACTGTTCCATGTGCACTTGTAAAGAATGTGCATTCTGTTGCTTTGGGATGAAATGTTCTAGATATATATAAATATATATATATTTATATATATAAAAGTTAAAAACTTAATATTCAACTGTCCATTTCTTACCCTTTTTATTTCTTACCCTTTTTTTTTTTTTTACCATTTATTCAACAAATTCAGTGAATTTTTCTAAATTATTGAACTTGACTTTTTTAGAATGTTTGCCACTTTTACCATTTCTTCTTGAATAAACCACTGCAAAAATGAACTAATCTACTGTTGCTCTCACAATCCTGATTCTTCATTTTCTCCTCCAATTTCTTTCCTCTCCACATATAATGTACCTAATTGATCTTCCCATTCTTTATTTTCTTTCTACATTGTCTTAAGTCTCATTCATTCTATAGCAGCAATTATTTGTAAAACTATAGTTCCAATTTTCTGTTGCCTGTTGGATATTCTATTGTAAAAGATATCTGAACTTCCAACCTTAAAAGCCCAAAGAAGAGTTTTTTTCCATCTCTCCCACTGTTAAATTTTAAAGCAAAACACACATTATTTTCACAGTTCTGTCACTCTTAACTAGGGATAACATTCCCATAGTTATCCAAGCTTGAAATTTTAGTTGTCCTTTAATTATACAACCCTTCATCATGAAAGTATTCTAACTAAATTACTTATTGTTTATACTGTGATGAATTCATCTTGAATTCATTTTCTTCTTTCTACCTTATCTATAAATTCATCTTTTCACCTTAACCTAGACTATTGAATAGGCCCCTAAATGATCTCCCTGACTTTAGTTTTTCTCTTTGCCAGTCTATCCATCAAGTCACTTCTATATTAACCATCTGATCATTCTGTCTTATTACTTGGAAAACAAAACTGGAGGAAGAAAAAAATGCTTTCTACTGGCTAGAGAGCAAAGCCTGAAATTCCTAATCTGCTTTATTGATCCAACTTTTCCCTAGTCCTCATATTCTCTTTCTCTATTCTATTTTTTAATGTGTATCTTGTACTATTCTTTTATACATATATTTCAAGTTCTTACTAGGAAAAATTAATATTTTCTGAATGAAATCTTACACCTTTGCTAATTTTTTGTGCAGAAGTAGTACAGAGTTGGGTGAGTTTTAACCTCTTCCTTATCCATGTCTGCTGGCCAGTTAGCCACCTTAAATATAACCCACATTTTCTAACCCAAGTGGAAAATAGGGAACTGGTACTGAAAATATAACTTCAAGACAAGGCTCTATCAATCATTGAAGCTCCTGACAATCACATGTTGCTACTAAGTCTGTCCCACATGGAAATATTGAAGCAACCTCTCTTTTGAAACCCTCCCATCCTATTAAATCTAAACTCAAATTCTAACACATCCATTCCACTTTCTTTGATTCTTTAAATTGGAAGAATTTCTCCTTGCACTTCTTTTAGCATTTTCTTTAACTTCTCCAATGAGCTATTTTCTGTACAGTATTATATGTCTTTATGTACCTACCTTACCCCTGCTTATTTACAGACAAGATGAGGAGAGGGTTCATAATATGCTTTCTGTATATTCCATATTGTCCATCATAGGCACTCAAATATTTGAACTAACTGTTTATAATAGTTTGAATATAGCCAGATTCTCCCCCCTTTTAATTAGGTCCAGTTGTGTGGCATTTGCTCTGACATCAGAAGTCTATTTATATTTTTATATGACAACAGATGTTGTACCTGTTATTTGACCTCTTTTCTACTGGTCAACTTTTATTTTGCTTTAATATTATTCTCTGCTTCCTTTAGTATAATATCTTTGTAAAGAAATATATGCACATACATATTTATATGCATATACCTGAATAAATATATGTCTCTATATACATCTTAAGTTATAACTGCTAGGACATCTTCAGATGATACATTTCTTTGAATCTATGACAGTGACTTGTGTGTTTATCTTTTTACATCCTGTCAGTACCTCACTCACTACCAGACACATAGTGCTTAGTAAATGCTCAGTGCCTGAATGTTTAGTAAATTGATTTTTTGAAAACTCAAAATACGGAGCACTGATTTGTATATTTGCATATTAACTATAATAATTTTTAGTATCTTTCTGTGGTAACTAACTAAAAATGGAACTGGTTTTCAATTCTCAATTAAATGTGACCACCAAGTCACATATAAAGCAGGAAAAAATATTTAAACAATGTTTTGGGGAGGGGGGACAATTTTCTCCTCAAAATCAAACTGAGGAATCTGTAGAATGCCATATACAGTTATGAATTTGGAGTTATTCTGAAACTGGCAAACATCTGCACCTTCCACATCTGGGGCAGCATCTGTTCTGTGTTGCTAGAAGAAAAAAACAAGAAAAGTGGGGTAAACACCACAGCACAATATCAAATTCTACAAATCTAACAAATGTATTTATTTATTGTCGATCAAGTGGCCAAGAAGCGGTGTGAGGCCCATACTAAGATGCTTGATAATTGCATTTCTCAACTCCCTTTAGAAAATGCCATACTCTGGGCCTGGGAATAACAAGCTTTTGCATAACAGCACAGGGACCTATAAATAAGAAACTCATTAAGCTACCTGTAGCAGGCCTCTACTCCAACCCTGCACTGGCTTGGGGAACTTAATGAGGTGATAATGAGGAGAAAATGGTTTAGCTCCTTTTTGGCCTGGTTTGCAATGGGTAGGGAAATCCCAGTCTTCAGTGAAACAGCCACCATAGAGCCCAATTCATCATTCAGGGTGGGTCTATACCAGAGAAATAATTTGCTTCTAGGCCCCGAAGTTATTTGGCTCCCCTGTCTATGGAAACAAAGCAAGCTATTCATTCACACTTGAAGGGACTGTCCGAATAACACCAATAAAGGGTGTTAAACTAGCTGGTCATTAGCATTTGAAGGGAATGGCCAAATAACACCAACAAAGGGTGTTAAACCAATCCACATTGTGTGTGTGTGGTGGGGGGGTGGGAGCACTGTGCAATTCTAAGTGGATTAATGCTAGCATTATTTTCTCACTATGAGCCCAGCCTCCTAAGATTTCATATTCATTCACGGCTGGACCAAACCTTCTTGGCCAAGCTCTCTCCTTCTTTTTCCTATAAAGAAACTAAAGCAGTGTGCTGGGGTTAAGAATATAACATTTAGCATATTCGAGACGAGACAGAGATTGGATCACCAAACTGTTGGGCATCCAGGCCACAGTGCCAAATTCAGTAGGATATTCTATGGCGGTCCCCAAGAGGGGTCCAAGAAGAATAGATGAATGATCAGTTTCATTAAATTTAAGCTTTTCTCAGTTAGGTTAAATGCTGCTATTGACAACCCTCAAAGTAAAGAAAAAACCAAAATTGACAAACAGATCCTAAAATGTATAGGAAAGAACTGAGACTAAAGAAAGTGAAACTCTTCCTGAAGAAATGATGGGAGCTTACTCTACCAGACACCAAAATTCATCATAAAGCTGTGGTAATTAGGGCAGTAGGGTACTAGTGCAGGGATAGATAAATGTAAGAGGAAAGAACAACCATAAACAGATACATGCATCTATGGAAATGTGATGTACAACAAAGGAGACGTTACAGATCATGGGAAAATGAGCAACCTGATTAAATGATGCTGTGGCAATTGCTAATCCATATAGAAATATCAACATATAGCCTTACACAATAAGATACAAGAAAATAAGCAAAATAAAAGTTGACCAGTAGAAAAAAGATCAAATAACAGGTACAACATCTGTTGTCATATAAAAATATAAATAGACTTCTGATGTCAGAGCAAACGCCACACAACTGGACCTAATTAAAAGCGGGGAGGATCTGGCTATATTCAAACTATTATAAACAGTTAGCTAAGCAGGCACAAATAGTTCAAATATTTGAGTGCCTGTGATGGACAATATGGAATATACAGAAAGCATATTATTAACCCTCTCCTCATCTTATCTATAAATAAGCAGGGGTAAGGTAGGTACATAAAGACATATAATACAGAAATCCTCTCTATAATGTCTCTTAGGGAAGGACATTTATTCTCTAGTTGAAAGCAGCCCAGAAAATTCAGGAAAAACATATAGTCAATTAAAGTCAAGATTTCATACTGTAGGTGTTACTATTATTCTACCAGGTAGAAGTGGCAAGATAATGCACATATGCTACAGTGCTCAGTAATTTTATTTACATTATTAAATAAATATTTTTGTGGGTTACACAATAAAAAGCCTCATTTTGTAGATAAGAAAATGTCAGCTAAAAGATTAAATAGCTTATCTTGCCTGAAACAACTAGTAAGTGCTGGAGCCAAGAATTCACACCCAAAGAATATAGTTTTCAGTAATAGCACATAATTGAGACCCAGAGAATCTACAGACCTCAGTTGATAGGCATGGTGATAATTCAGAGACAATTTTCAAGTAGAGAGTTTCAAGTAAATTATGGCCTATTGGACATACGAATTTATCTTTACCCTTCACCAAATCAACAACAAAGGATAAAAAGCATTGCAAGCTCACAAGGACAAAGCTAATGGGAGACAAAAAGATAGCATTTGAGAATGATGCACATTATATAACAAAGCACAACAAAAAAATAAAGTTGAACTCTTCTTATCCACAAGGGATAAGGGAAGGCAAGGCCAGTGAGAAGCAAGTCAATTCATGCTGCAGAATGGGGTTGGGGTTGTAGAGGTGTAGGAGTTTGGGGGGTTGGGGGAGGCAACAGCACTAAGCCAGGGTGCAGGACAAGGCTGAAACAAGATGACTGGTTTAACACTTGTTCAGCTCCCTGGCACTCTCCCCTCCCCAGATTACGAGGCTAAGCAAATGTCCCCTCCCACACCTTGCATCTCCACAACAATTTGTGGTCTATTGGTCAGATTGATCTACAACTTCTGCCATAACCTTGAAACTCAACAGGCCCCAAAACTTCATTTTCCTCTTAAAACTAATTTCCCTTCTGAATTTCCTCATTTTGGTGAATTTTACCATCATTATTATATTGGGTTATTTTATTAATTTGTAGTAGGTTTTTTTTTGATATACTGATATGAATCCTTGTTGATTACATATTCTCCCAGTTTTTGGTTTATCTTTTCATGTTCATATTTTAATAAGTAAATTTAAAATTATAAAGTAATTATATTTATCGATTTATTTTTTAGTTAGCATTTGTGTGTGTCTTGCTGAAGAAAACCTTTGCAATTCTGAGTCTTTAAAGATAGTCTCCTACAATTTATTCTAAAAGCTTAAAGTTTAGACTTACACATTTAATTCTAATCTATTTGGAGCTTGTTTTCTTGTATCTTATTGTATAAGGCTATATGTTGATATTTCTATATGGATTTACAATTGCCACAGAACCATTTAATCAGGTTGCTCATTTTCCCATGATCTGTAACATCTCCTTTGTTGTACATCACATTTCCATAGATGCATGTATCTGTTTATGGTTGTTCTTTCCTCTTACATTTATCTATTTATCCATCCCTGCACTAGTACCCTACTGCCCTAATTACCACAGCTTTATGATGAATTTTGGTGTCTGGTAGAGTAAGCTCCCATCATTTCTTCAGGAAGAGTTTCACTTTAGTCTCAGTTCTTTCCTATAAATTTTAGGATCTGTTTGTCAATTTCCTGTAAAAATACCCGTTGAGGTTATGATCAAAATCACACTGATACTTTTTAGTAATTTTGAGTTTTTGTAAACCATGAATATGGTATATGCTTTATTTATTGAGATTTTGTCTTTCTATATATATTTTTCATAAAAGCCTTGAATTTTTTAGATTTCTATTTACCATCTATTTTTTTGTTATTGTACATTGTAACTATTCTACTTTTTGCTGTTGTGTACAAATGTAATGGGTTTTTGTATAATGAAACTATTCTACTTTTTGCTGTTGTGTACAAATGTAATGGGTTTTTGTATAATGATCTTATATTTAGCAAACTTACTAATCTATATAATCTTCCAATAGCAAACTTACTAATCTATATAATCTTCCAAAAATTGTTTTGCATATTCTTTATAGTTGTCTATATTGAGAAATATTACACCAATTGTTCATCAAATGTTTTGTTTCTTCCTCTCCAAACCTTAAAAATTTTGTTCTCCTCTTATTGTATGGGTTGGAAACTCTAGGACAATATTGGTTACAATTGGTGTTACTGGACACTCATCCTCATAGTAAGTTATGATTATAATGTTTCACCATTAAGATGTTATTTGCATAGTTTGCTAAAAGATTTTATAAAAATGTATTAATATTGACTTTTATAAACTGCATTTTATCAATTAAGAAAATCATTTTCTCAGAATCAATCCCCAGACAAAATGGCAGAGTAGAAGGACCTGAGCTCACCACCTCTCATGAAAACACCAGAATCACAACTAACTGCTGAACAACCATTGACAAAGGACTGCACCCTACCAAGAAAGATATTCTACTTCCAAAGACAAAGAAGGCAGAATGAGACGGTAGGAGGGGCACATTCATGATACAATCAAATCCCATACCTGCTGGGTGGGTGATCCACAAATAGGAAAATAATTATATCGCAGAGGTTCTTCCACAGCAGTGAGCATTTTGAGCCCCGTGTCAGGCTTCCCAGTCTGGGGCTCCAGCATTGTGGGGAGGAGCCCTCAGAGCATTTGGCTCTGAAGGCCAGCAGGGCTTGATCTTAGGAACTCCACAGGAATGGGGGAAACAGAAATGTCAGTCTTGGAGGGTGCACACGAGGTCTCATGTGCACCAGGACCCAGGAACAAAGCATTTACTTCATAGAAGCCTGGGCCAGACCAACCTGATGGCCTTGGAGAGCCTTCTGGGGTGGTGGGGGTAGCTGTGGCTCACTGTGGGGACAAGGGCAATGGTGGTGGAGATTCTAGGTAGTACTTAGTGGTGTGAGCTGTCCTGGAGGACACCAAGACCTGGCCCCACCCAACAGCCCGAAGGCTCCAGTGCTGGGACACCTGAGGCCAAACAACCAACAGGGCAGGTATACAGCCCCACCCATCAGCCATCAGACAAGCTGCTTAAAGTCTGACTGAGCCCACAGCTGCCTCTAAACACACCCCTTAACACAGCCCTGCCCACCAGTAGGCAGGCACCAGTCCCTCCCACCAGGAAGCCTATACAAGCCTCTTGGACCAGCCTCATTCACCAGGGGGCAGACACCAGAAACAAGAGGAACTATAATCCTGCAGCCTATAGGACCACAACCACAGAAAGTTGGACAAAATGAGATGGCAGGGAAATATGTTACAGATGAAGGAACAAAATAAAACTCCAGAACAACAACTAAGTGGAGATAGGCAATCTACATGAAAAAGAATTCAGACGAATGATAGTAAAGATGATTCCAGAATGGATGCACAGACCAAGAAGATACAAGAAATGTTTAACAAAGAGATAGAAAATTTAAACAAGCAAACAGAGATGAATAATACAAGAACTGAAATGAAACATACTCTAGAAGGAATCAATAGCTAACTGAGGCAGAAGAATGGATAAGTGAGCTAGAAGACAGAATGGTGGAAACCACTGCCATGGACCAGAATAAAGATAAAAGAACATTAAACACACCAACATTTGCATTATAGGGGTCCCAGAAGGAGAAAAGAGAGAGAAAGATGTGAGAAAATATTTGAAGAGATAATAGCTAAAAACATCCTTAACATGGGAAAGGAAGCAGTCAGCCCAGTCCAGGAAGCACAGAGAGTCCCAGGCAGGATAAACCAAAGGAGAAACATGACAAAACACATAGTGATCTAAATGACAAAAATTAAAGACAAAGAAAAAATATTAAAAGAAACAAGGTAAAAGCAACAAATAACATAAAAGGGAATCCCCATAAGGTTGTCAGCTGATTTTACAGCAGAAACTCTGCAGGCCAGAAGGGAGTGGGATGATATATTTCAAGTGATGAAAGGGAAAAACCTACAACCAGGAATACTCTATCCAGCAAGGCTCACATTCAGATTCAACAGAGAAATCAAAAGCTTTACAGACAAGCAAAAGCTGAGAGAATTCAGCATCACCAAAACAGCTTTACAAAAAATGCTAAAGGAACTTCTCTAGGTGGGAAAGAGCCCAGAAACTTAAAACAACCTTGTACATATATAGACTGCTATATCAAAACCTCGTGGGAACAGCAAACCCCAAAACTACAATAGATACACACAGAAAAAAGAAAAAGCAAACCAAACACAACACTACATTGGTCATCAAACCACAAGAGAAGAGAACAAAAGAGGAAGGGAAGAAAAAGACCTACCAAAACAAACTGAAAACAATTAAGAAATAGCAATAGGAACATACGTATCAATAATTATCTTAAATGTAAATGGATTAAATTCTCCAAGCAAAAGGCATAGGCTGAATGGATAGATAAACAAGACCCATATATATGCTGTCTGCAGAGACCAACTTTAGACCTAGGGACACATACAGACGGAAAGTGAGGGGATGGAAAAAGGTATTCCATGAAAATGGAATGAAAAGAAAGCTGGAGTAGCAATTCTTAGACAAAGTAGACTTTAAAATAAAGACTTATAAGAGACAAGAAAGCACACTAGATAATGATCTGATCAAGAGATCAAGAAGAAGATATAACAATTGTAAATATATATGCACTCAACATACGAGCAACTCAATATATAAGGCAAATGTTAACAGTCATAAAAGGGGAAATCGACAGTAACACAGTAAGAGTGGGGAACTTTAACGCCCCACTTACACCAATGGACAGATTACCCACCCAGACAGAAAATTAATAAGGAAACACAAGCCTTAAATGACACAGAGCAGATAGATTTAAATGATATCTATAGGACATTCCATCTGAAAGCAGCAGAATAAACTTTCTTCTGAAGTGAACATGGAACATTCTGCAGGATAGATCATATCTTGGGCCACAAAGCAAGCCTTGGTAAATTTAAGAAAATTGAGATCATATCAAGCATCTTTTCCAACCACAACTATGAGATTAGAAATCAATTACAGGAAAAATACTGTAAAAAACACAAACACATGAAGCCTAAACAATATGTTACTAAACAATCAATGGATCACTGAAGAAATCAGAGGGTATCAAAAAATACCTAGAGACAAATGACAATGAAAACACAACAATCCCAAACCTAGGGGACACAGCAAAAGCAATTCTAAAAGGGGAGATTATAGGAATACAATCTTACCTCAGGAAACAAGAAAAGTCTCAAACAACCTAACCTTACACCTAAAACAACTAGAGAAAGAAGAACAAACAAAAGCTAAAGTTAGTAAAAGGAAAGAAATCATAAATATCAGAGCAGAAATAAATGAAATAGAGACAAAGAAAACAATAGCAAAGATCAATGAAAGTAAAAGCTGGTTCTTTTAAAAGATAAACAAAATTGATAAACCTTTAGCCAAAGTCATCAAGAAAAAAAGGGAGAGGACTCAAATCAATAGAATTAGAAATGAAAAAGGAGAAGTTACAACTGACACCACAGAAATACAAAGGATCATAAGAGACTACTACAAGCAACTATAGGCCAATAAAATGGACAACCTAGAAGAAATGGACAAATTCTTATAAAGGTACAACCTTCCAAGACTGAACCAAGAAGAAATGAACAGACAAATCACAAGTACTGAAATTGAAACTATGATTTAAAAACTCCCAACAAACAAAAGTCCGGGACCAGATGGCTTCACAGGCAAATTCTTTCAAACATTTAGAGAAGAGTTAGAACCTATCCTTCTCAAACTATTCCAAAAATTGCAGATGAAGGAACACTCTCAAGCTCATTCTATGAGGCCACCATCACCCTGATACCAAAATGAGATAAAGGTATCAAGAGACCAGCAACTTAAAACAATCTTGTACATATATAGACTGCTATATTGAAACCTCATGGTAACTGCAAACCAAAAATCTGCAACAGACATACACACAAAAAAGAAAAAATTTAAATACAACACTAAAGGAAGCCATCAAATCACAAGTAGAACAGAAGAGGAAAAGTAGAATAAAGACCTATGAAAACACTCCCAAAACAGTTAACAAAATGGCAATAAGAATGTACATATTGGTAATTACCTTAAATGCAAATGGATTAAATGCTCCAACCAAAATACATAGACAGGCTGAATGGATAGAAAAATAAGACTCATATATATGCTGTCTACAACAGGCCCACTTCAGACCTAGGGACACATACAGACTGAAAGTGAGGGAATGGAAAAAATGTATTCCATGCAAATGAAATGAAAGGAAAGCTGGAGTAGCAATACTGATATCAGACAAAATAGACTTTAAAATAAAGACTGTTACAAGAGACAAGGAAGGACATTACATAATGATGAAGGGATAAATCCAAGAAGAAGATATAACAATTGTAAATATATATGCACCCAACATAGGAGCAACTCAATATATAAGGGAAACGCTAACAGCCATAGAAGGGGAAATCAACAGTAACACAATAATCGTGGGGAACTTTAACACCACACTTACACCAATGGACAGATTATCCAGACAGAAAATTAATAAGGAAACACAATGAAATTAAAAGCTGGTTCTTTGAGAAAATAAACAAAATTGATAAACCTTTAGCCAGGCTCATCAAGAAAAAAAGGGCGAGGGCCCAAATCAATAAAAATAGAAATGAAAAAGCAGAAGTTACAACAGACACCACAGAAATACAAAGGATCATAAGAGACTACTACAAACAACCATATGCCAATAACATGGACAACATAGAAGAAATGGACAAATTCTTAGAAAGATACAATCTCCCAAAACTGAACAAGGATGGCTTCAGAGGTGAAGTCTATCAAACATTTAGAGAAGAGTTAACACCTATCCTTCTGAAACGATTTCAAAAAATTTCCAAGGAAGGAACACTCCCAAACTCATCGTATAAGGCCACTATCACCCTGATACCAAAACCAGACTAAGATACCATACCACAAAAAAAGAAAATTACAAGCCAATATCACTGAAGAACATAGACACAAAAATCCTCAACAAAATACTAGCAAACCAAATCCAACAATACATTAAAATCCCACCATGATCATGTAGGATTTATCCCAGAGATGCAAGGATTTTTCAATATCTGCAAATTAATCAGTGTGATACACCACATTAACAAATTGAAGAATAAAAACCATTTGATCATCTCAATAGATGCAGAAAAAGCTTTTGACAAAATCCAACACCAATTTATGATAAAAACTCTACAGACAGTGGGCATAGAGGGAACATACCTCAACATAATAAAGGTCATATGTGACAAACCCACAGCTAACATCATATTCAATGGTGAAAAGCTGAAAGCATTTCCTGTGAGACCAGGAACAAGACAAGAATAAGACAAGAAGTGCCTTTTTACTTCTTCATCATCAGAGTGCCAGAACACAAACGACCTCTCTGCCTCCACAGGATTGTGGCATCTGCCACGTGGTATCTCCAGGTCCCATGTATGTCAGTTGCTGCTGAAGAGATGGATTTGGAAGATGGAGGAGAGATGCCCAAGCAACAAGATCCCAAGTCTAACAAGAAATCTTGAGATGTGGGAAGCAGGGGCCTCTCATCTCCTACTGGCTGGAGCCAAGGAAGTTGAAAAGCTCACTTCTTTAGAAGCACCTGTCCAGAAGGTGAACTTGCTTTCTGAGAGATGGAGAGTAATTTATTTGTTTTGCTACATATTGTTCCATATTTCTTTTAAAGGGACAATAAAGCAGACTGTGATGGGGAGCATGCCAGGTGTGGGTTTGGATGTTCCAGTGGCGCATTCCCATGTGTTAAGATATTCACTCACCTCCAGTGTTCCTGCCCACTCCTCTTTTCCACTGAAAGACCCAATAATACTCCAAACTTCCCGTCTCCTTTAGAGAGACATGAAACTGTCAAAAGAGCTAGACAATAAAAGGGTATGTTCCTAAAAAAAAAAAAAAAAGTGGTGCCACTCTCACCACTTTTATTCAACATAGTTTTGGAAGTCCTAGCCATGGCAATCAGAGAAGAAAAAGAAATAAAAGGAATCCAAATTGGAAAAGAAGTAAAACTTTCATTCTAAATATGCTACCAGAAAACTATGAGAGCTCATCAGTGAATTTGGTAAAGTTGCAGGGTACAAAATTAATACACAGAAATCTCTTGCATTCCTATACACTAACAATGAAAGATCAGAAAGAGAATTTAAGGAAACAGTCCCATTTACTGTCATATCAAAAAGAATAAAATACCTAGGAATAAACCTACCTAAGAAGGCAAAAGACCTGTACTCAACACATTATAAGATACTGTTGAAAGAAATTGAAGATGACACAAACAGATGGAAAGATATACCATGTTCTCGGGTTGAAAGAATCAATATAGTCAAAATGACTGTACTACCCAAGGAAATCCACAGCTTCAATGCAATCCCTATCAAATTACCAACGGATTTTTTTTTTGCAGATCTAGAGAAAAAAATCTTAAAATTTATGTGGAAACACAAAAGACCCTGAATAGCCAAAGCAATCTTGAGAAAGAAAAACAAAACTGGAGGAATCAGGCTCCCTGACTTCAGACTATAGTATAAAGTCAGAGCAATCAAAACAGTATGATACTGGCACAAAAACAGACTTATAGATCAATGGAGCAGGATAGAAAGCCCAGAAATAAACCCATACACCTATGGTCAATTAATCTATGACAAAAGAGGCAAGAATATACCATGGAGAAAGACAGTCTCTTCAATAATTGGTGCTGGGAAAACTGGACAGCTACATGTAAAAGAATGAAATTAGAACATTCGCTAACACCATATACCAAAAAAACCCTCAAAATGGATTAAAGACCTAAATGTAACACTGGATACTACAAAACTCTTAGAGGAAAGCATAGGTAGACATAAATTTACTCTTTCACATAAATTGTAGCAATATCTTTTTGCATTCACCTCCTAGAATAATGAAAATAAAAACAAAAATAAACAAATAGACCTAGTTAAATTTAAAAGCTTCTTCACATCAAAGGAAACCATAAACAAAATGAAAAGACAGCCCACAGAATGGGAGAAAATATTTGCAAACGATGTGACTGACAAGGGATTAATCTCCAAAATATATAAATAGTTCATGCAGCTCAATAGCAAAAACCAAACAACCCAATCGAAAAATGGGTGGTAAATCTAAATGGACATTTCTCCAAAGAAGACGTAGAGATAGCCAAAAAGCACATAAAAAGATGCTCAACATCACTATTAGAGAAATGGAAATCAAAACTACAATGAGGTATCACCCCACACTAGTCAGAATGGCCATCATCAAAAAGTCTACAAACAATAAATGCTGGAGAGGGTGTGGAGAAAAGGGAACCCTCCTACACTGTTGGTGAGAATGTAAATTGGTACGGCCACTTTGGAGAACAGTACTAAAAACAGAGCTACCAATATAGCTCTAGACCCAGCAATCCCACTCCTGGGCATATCGGGAGCAAACCAAAATTTGAAAAGATACATGCACCCCAATGTTCATTGCAACACTATTTACAATAGCCAGGACATGGAAGCAACCTAAATGTCCATTGACAGAGGAATGGATAAAGAAGATGTGGTACATATATAAAATGGAATGTTACTCAGCTATAAAAAGAATGAAATAATGCCATTTGCAGCAAAATGAATGGATCTAGGGATTATCATACTAAGTGAAGTCAGACAAAGACAAATATATGATATCACTTATATCTGGAATCTAAAAAAAAAAAAAAAGATACAAGTGAACTTATTTACAAAACAGACACCCAGACTTAGGGAACAAACTTATGGTTACCAAAGGGGAAATGTTGCAGCAGGGTGGAATAAATTAGGAGGTTGAGATTAGCATATACACTGTACTATATGTAAAATAGATAATCAACAAGGACCTACTGTATAGCACAGGGAACTGTATTTAATACTCTGTAATAACGTCTATGGGAAAAGAATCTGAAAAAGAAAGATATATGTATAACTAAATCACTTTTCTGTACACCTGAAACTAACACAACATTGTAAATCAAATATACTTCAATATAAAATAAAAGAATTAAAAGAAAATCATTTTCTCTTTTAATCTACCTGTACAGTAAATTATAGTTGTATATTTAATAGCATTAAATCACACTGAAATTCCTATAATAAATGTAATCAGGTTTTTTAAAATATGTTTTTGTGGAATTTTTCATATAAATTCATGAATGAAATGGGCTTGTGATTTTCCTACCTTGAACACCCTTTTTTGATTTCAGAATTATACTAGTCATATTATGACTTACAGTGCCCTCTATTTTTATGTCCTCTGGAAAAATTTATATAATATTGAAATGGTATGTTCCTTCAATGATCAGTAGAACTTTTCAGGAAAATCTTCTAGTTCTGGCTTTCAATTACTTTAATGAATACAGAATATATAGTTTTTCAATGTCTTTTCAAGTCATTTGTACTGTTACATTTTTCTAGAAATGTGTCATTTTTCTAATTTTCAAATTTCTTGTCATTAAGAGATTCACAGTTCTTAGTCACAATTAAATCTAACCTGTATCCAGATAGAAAACCCAGAGATAAACCCACGCACCTATGGTCAACTAATCCATGACAAAGGAGGCAAACATAAACAATGGAGAAAAGACAGTCTCTTCAATAAGTGGTGCTGGGAAAACTGAACAGCTACATGTAAAAGATGAAATTAGGAACTCCCTAACACCATACACAGAAATAAACTCAAAATGGATTAAAAACCTAAATGTAAGACCAGACACTATAAAACTCTGAGAGGAAAACATAGGAAGAACACTCTTTGACATGAATCACAGCAAGATCTTTTTTGACCCACCTCCTAGAGTAATGGAAATAAAAACAAAAATAAACAAATGGGACCTAATGAAACTTAAAAGCTTTTGCACAGAAAAAGAAACTATAAAACAAGATGAAAAGACAACCCTCAGAATGGGAGAATATATTTGCAAATGAATCGATGGACAAAGGATTAATCGCCAAAATATATAAAAAACTCTTGCAGCTCAATATTTAAAAACAACCCAATCCAAAAATGGGCAGAAGACCTAAATAGACATTTCTCCAAAGAGGACATATAGATGGCCAAGAGGCACATGAAAAGCTGCTCAACATCGCTAATTATTAGAGAAATGCAAATCAAAACTACCATGAGGTATCACTTCACGCCAGTTAGAATGGGCGTCATCAGAAAATCTACAAACAATAAATGCTGCAGAGGGTGTGGAGAAAAGGGAACCCTCTTGCACTGGTGGTAGGAATGTAAATTGGTACAGCCACTATGGAGAACAGTATGGAGGTTCCTTAAAAACTAAAAATAGAGTTACCATATGACCCAGCAATCCTACTACTGGGCATATACCCAGAGAAAACCATAATTCGAAAAGACACATGCACCCCAACATTCATTGCAGCATTATCTTCAATAGCCAGGTCATGGAAGCAACCTAAATGCCCATCGACAGACGAATGGATAAAGAAGATGTGGTACATATATACAATGGAATATTACTCAGCCATAAAAAGGAACGAAATTGGGTCATTTTCAGAGACGTGAATGGACTGAGACTGTCATACAGAGTGGAGTAAGTCAGAAAGAGAAAAACAAATATCGTATATTAATGCATATTTGTGGAATCTAGAAAAATGGTACAGATGAACCAGTTTGCAAGGCAGAAAGAGAGACAGAGATGTAGAGAACAAATGTATGGACACCACGGGGGGAAAGCGGGGGTGGTGGGATGAATTGGGAGATTGGGATTGACATATACACATATGTATAAAATAGATAACTAATAAGAACCTGCTGTATAAAAAAATAAAATTTAAAAAGTTACTGTTAAAGAAAAAATCTAACCTGTATACAATTATTTCCCATTTCTTACTAATATTGTTTATGCATCATCTCCATTTTTCTTTTTTTTAAATCAATTTTACTTTAGGTTCTCTTCAAAGAACGATTTCTTTGTAGATACTCTCTTTTGCATTTTTGTTTTTTATTTAAAATTTTATTTGTATTATTTCTAGTCTTCTATTGCTTTAGGTCTATCATATTTAAGTTTATTGTTCTTTTCCTGACTTCTTGTATTAGATGCTTAGGTTGTTATTTTTCAGCAATTTTTTAATTTAATGTAATGATTTAGGGCTGTAAACATCCTTCAAATTATCACTTTTGCTGCATTCCACAAATTTTGTATAGTTTAATTACATTGTTTTGTTTTGTTCCTCCAGTTCCATTCTATCTTCTTTATACTGTCAGTGGTTGTGAACTATATTTTTAGTTTCTAAATTACGTTTTTAAAATGTATCTTTTTGTTATTAATTTCTTACTAAATTGGATTGCCACAAAAAAATCATGGGCCTAAGGCATAGTTTCCTTTCCTTATCCCAGTACTAGTATTAGCATTTACCCCAAAGGCAGAATTTACTTTCCTATTTGCTTTTATCTTGCCACTCTTTTTCCACTTTCAGCTCACTGTTCTTTTTCTTATGTGTTTCTTGGTTCTAGGAAAGTTTTGCTCTTACACATGATTTCAGCAATGCATTAAAGAATAGTTGTGCTAGTGTATCCAGAACGTAGTTAGTTTCTAGTAGTGAAGCCTTTCATAACAACTGCTTAATACCTAGAAAACTCTAAGAAATCTTCTCCAACTACATGTTGGCAATTTTTATTCACAAAGTCAAATGAAAATATAGGGCATTCAAAAGCTTGGAATGTTGTCCAATATTTTCACCTATTCAGACTACTCAACTCTTTATGGTTCCCCAACTGCATGCTAAGAAGAATAATGTCCAGAACTAGTAGTCTAAAAAGGTTTGCTTTAACTACGTTTGCTTAATTTCAGGCTCACACCATTTCTGGTGTACATAATTATGTATATTGATTTAAGAGATCTTCCTTTCTGGCTCTTAGTGAAAAACAAGTAAACAGAATAGATGGTGTTGTCAAATTTTCTTGGCTATATAAAGAGGTGATTGGAATAGATAAGCTCTAAGATGCCTTTCAGTTCTAAGAAAATATGCCTGTGTCTAAAAACAATAAAACAGTATTTCCCATTAATTATGTGCCAGTAAATAATTGAGAGTTAAGTAAACATTGCATTTTCCCTCTGTTAATGGAGTAGCAACTTCTAAAGTATCTTTTCACCTTTTAGTCCTTACAACAATCTAATGCTGCCCTCAAGTCACTAATAATTGTTGCTGTATTTACCTGTTCTTTATAGATTGAGATTTAGCACAGTCTTTGTTAGTAAATGCAGGTGGGTAATCCATCCCTAAAATCAAAGTTCAAGTATGTACCCTTGGAACAGGACTCCAGGGAGAGAGCAACAGCTCATCTTGCAGCCTGTAACCAGACAGTTCAGAAGGAACAGGCTTATTAAACTGAGGCAAATTCGACCCAGTTTTATTTATGATGTCAGAAACCAGGAAGAGGAAACTGAGTTTGTAAGGTTAAGAAAATATAAGGAGTGACCTTGAGAACAATTGTCATGTTCTGCAGAAATAAGTACTGAAAGAATATTTATTAAAAATACAGGTAGTATGTATATACACACATGAATTCACACACAGACACACACACATACATATATGAAATGAACTTCTAAGAATATATCATTACTTTCTTTGTAAACGTCCTCTAAAACTAGGCTTTCTTTTTACTCAGAATAATTTAAATTTAATTGAAGTACTGAAATACAGCAGAGTCCTTAATGGCCTTTGCAGGGTCTCAAGTATATTCAAAGATCTATAAATAAAACTTTAGAAAATAAAACTTGAAAATGTTCACTCCTGAGATCAGATTCATAGGAAATCTGTACATGTAACCACTATTGGCTTTAACTGTTACATAATGATGTAATGTAAAAATAATAAATATTACTATGCAGAATGGAGATAATTATGTAATTATTAGGCAATAATTTCACTTTATAAAAGTTAGTAAAAGGATTCAAGATTGATAGAATTGTATGAATCACACTACTGTAAGGTACAAAATTTTATATTTTTCAACTGGAAAGGTTGACAGTTGAAATATATGTGAAGGAATACTAAGCAGCATACAGATATTCTTATTAAATTAGGTAACTCAATAAATAAAAATCAATCTCTGCCATTAACTTTCTGGAAGTAAATGAACTTAGTGTCTTTTTATTTTTTCAGGTTTGAAATTCCTGCTTATTCTCTAATATTCAATTATAATTGAGAGAACTTAAGTCTAAAAGAGGAAGAAAAATGTCTGGGTAATTTATCTTATAGCATTAATGGGTAAAACAGAGGCTTCTATATAGTCATTTTAAGAAGCAGCTCATACAGAAATGGACTGGAATGTTCTCTCACTCTCAGAATTTTCTTCTTGTGTATCAATTTTCTGGTGGGAAGTGAATATAGAGTAACAACAGCATTGTTTGTCAATGTCTTCATGTGACTGTTAGCAATGCATCCTTGCACATATTGTTTCAGACAAAAAATTAGTATTTTGCATTAGAAGAGGATAATTAGGCAATAAGACACAATAAGTGAGTGTGGTTATCATGAGATAAACACACACATGGGGTGTTATGAGGCACAGCCAAGTGTCTGTAATCCCTCTAGGGTATGATTATCTCGTGATAACCACACACTCTGGAGTTGCCTTATTGCTTTTATAAAATATCTTTATTATAGGAAGAAATGTGCATTTCTGTGCAGAAAGGAGATGGAGCTGGCAATTTCGAATGCCGAACAGCAGCTTCAGCTGAGCTACGTGGTTTACATAGATAAATCTATCCCATTGGAATGTTTCCCCAGCCAAAAAAAATGCTCCCTAAATCCAAGCAGTCATAATCTATAGTGATGTGCAGCTATTTGGAGCATTTGAGAAATTCCCTGCCTGGTTCTTTTTTTTTTTTTTTTTTTTTTCCTGCCTGGTTCTTAAGCTGTTGGTTTGATGGTTGCAATGGGGTGAAGGCTGAGATGCACAATGGCAACAGGATCTACACAGTGTCCTGAGAACCCAAATTGTGATTCATAGAAATGTCAAAATTCTGGACTTTTTCTGGTTTCTTGATCAGAATTAATGTTTTAAATTCCTTATAGAAACAGCATCTAACAACTGAAAAGTTAGTAAGGGAGAGAAATTACTAGGGTCGAAACATGAAGATTGAGATGAACTCAAAATGGTGAGAAAAGAGTTTAATGAATGTCCCAGATAAGAGATTATAAACTTGAGGCCAATAGACTACAGAAACCAAGGGCTTTAAACCTAAAGAAAAGAAGGCCAAGGGAAAGAATGATATATACATCCATAAATACCTGAATTATAATCATATGAACTGGATTTATTCTCTATGACTCCAGAGACAGAATTAACTTAAGTAAAAATCATAGGAAAAAGGATTTCATTTTACCATAAGAATCCACTTCTAAAATTTGAGTGATTACAAAATACATCTGTTTTTCCTGAAAAAAAAATTCAAGCAAAGACTGAGTGATACATTGAGATTCCTCCATTAGAGATTTCCCATATCTCAAAAATTGATTCTACAATAAAAATAAAAGTTATGGCTATATATAAAATCTGAGAAGATTCAACAACATCTAATATGCAAGAACTGGAAAGAGACTGTGAACCTAAAGTATTTCTTAGATATCTTCTATTAGGAATAGAAATAACTAGTTCTTATATGTCATGAATTTTTAGGTATACTAAATATAATAAGATTCAATTGTATTGAGACATCCTTGTGTATATGTATAGAGGATTGGCTTACATGAACCTATTTGATTTAAAAATTACAGCTCACTCTTCTGTGAAGCTGATCAATTATTAATCTAATATTCTAAAACTGTGTTGAAAACATGTTGGGCAGTAAACATTTTATTTCAATAAATTTCCATTGTTCAATTGTGAGGTAATATCAGCAATGGACCAGCCTATAAATTGTGTGTAAAATAAAGATCGATATTTATATTCATGTTGGGCAGCCAAATCCTTGGAAAAAATTCGGAGAATTTAGCCCAGTTTGGGTACTTTCACAGTACTCATCAAAATGTGTCAACTCTAGGGCTTCCCTGGTGGCGCAGTGGTTGAGAGTCTGCCTGCCGATGCAGGGGACGCGGGTTCGTGCCCCGGTCCGGGAAGATCTCACATGCCGCTGAGCCATGGCCACTGAGCCTGCGCGTCCGGAGCCTATGCTCCGCAACGGGAGAGCCCACAACAGTGAGAAGCCCGCGTACCGCAAAGAAAAAAAAAAAAAGTGTCAACTCTAATGTAAGACTGTTGCTTAATATAGGATACGAAATCAATGTAATTGATTTGATTGAATTTTTAAAAAACCTTCTAAGAATAAATGCCATACTTTTTAAAAATGCAACAAAGCCAATAATTGGTGTAAGTGTAAAACTAAATTGTGTCTAGAGATCTCCTATGCAGCCATGGTGATGCTTTATTGGTTTCTGCATTTCACTAACTGATATGCTTTCATGTAAAATCAATACCTCACAGTCTAATATATGTTGCATTGTTATGGTGTGGGTTCTGTAGGCTAAACTACATTTTTGTTGTATAACTCCAAATCTTCATTTTACAATAAAACTTGCCATAGGGAAAATTTAAAGGGGCACCATTTGCTTTCTGAATATGCAAAAGCATCTTTCACATAATTGACAGTTGTTTCAACGGAATGCTATCATTTCTAGTCTAAATCCCCATCTTTTAATTTAGCCCTAGGCCATACCTTTTAAAGAAATTGCCATCCATGAAATATCAGATGCTCCAACAGGGCCAGACTTGTGTACCTCTCTAGTAGAGCTGTATGAAAATTTCACACCTACACTGAAACTGCCAAAATATGCTTCTTCACTCTTTTCAGTACCAATGGGAAAACATATATTTTTTCCCTTTGGGCAGTTTTGACAGTTTTAATACAAGTGAAAAGCAGTCTTTTGCCGGCATAAAAAAGAGAAAAAGGGAGAAATCTTGAAATTACAATGTGAGAACCTCAGAGTCTTAGGAGGAGGTGGAGGGGAGAGGAAAGTGAAAAATCTAATACTTAATCTTATCCAAGGCTGACCACGTGATCAGCAGTGTTCAGTGTTTGCTGGGGAGGATCACAGCAAGTGAAAGAGGCTAAATATTTTAAAGGTAAAGCCAATACTAGACAAAAATAATTTAAAAATGGCAATAAAACTTGAGCCTCCTGCAGCATTTTCCCTCAGAGTTAGATCCTAAGTAAAGTCAATTACTTCTAAGAATCTATTCCACATTGCCAAGCTTACTTTCTTCCCTGCTGACCCCCACCCTGTGTACTGTCAAAATTTAGAAATCTTCCTTGGCTTTAAGGAGAGAAATAAAAATATAAAAGTCAACTAATATATCCCTGAGCCATTTCATTGCCCTATGGAAAAATCACTTTTTCTTTTTCATTTTCTTTCTCTTGAAATTTTTGAGGAATCCTACACCTGTAGGGGAAAGAAGCTTCTTTGCTGAAAGGGTTTTAAATAGAAAATTGTTATTTACAATGACACGTTCCTCAATCACTGCAATCCCAGAACACTCAAAAGGCTTGAGTGTTCTAAGAGGTCTAGAAAATACATATAGATGTAGCTCAGGGAATTCAGTCAAGCAGAGAATTCTGCTGGACCCATGGATTCCTATACCATTTTTACACTCTTTAGTCATGCTTTAAAACAACTGAATACCCAACGTAAATATCAAGTCAATGGAAAATCAAATGTGCTGAACCATTTTGCTTCCACCCAAACTCATCTGGTAGAGTACTATACTTTCAGACCACGTGAAATGAATTTTAACTTGACTCATGTGGAAGTCTGTACTACATGTAGTTCAAAGCATTTACATAAAGATGCATCTCTTGTCACTTTGAAGATAGGGTTACTGTGTAATGAGAGACAGAAATGATGGACCTTTTATAAATATATGAAGAGGGGAAATAGCTTTCGTCTTGTTTGGCTTTTGTGATAATTTTAGAAGGGGGACAATTCTGAGTTCTATATTTGTAATTTAGAGAAAAACTGCTGGTGAATGTATCTGAGGAATGCATTTGCCCTTTGGATTATTTTGTACTTTGTCCATTAAATAACAAAGAGTCATTTGAGTAAATGCTATTATTTTAACTTTTGTGTACCCAATTACTGTAGACTGTTGGATTTGGGAAACTAACACCTAGGCATAGATAAGCAGAAACTATACCATGTGTCAACATTTCTGGGGGGAAGTAGACAGAGGTGTAAATTTGTTTTACTGTTTTTATAGTAAAAAAATAAACATGGACTTTTCCAATGACATCACACTAACTTTGTACTCATTCGTAGCTGAGAGAAAGTCAACTTTCTCTCCCAGGGACTCCTTCCAATCAATCATCTTCCAATATGGTGGTTCCGGGAATTGGGGCTGGGCTGACAGTGCCTTTTCACTGCCAATTGTGCCTTCCATGGAGTCATTTCCGGCTACTTTCCTCTACTGAGGTAGGACCTCCAGGCGGCCCATGTGGCCCCCGCCCCATGCCTGCTAATGCCAACTCCAATCCAGCAATCTAGTCCTGAAGCCACCTGTGCTGCCTCAGCACCACTGAGGCAGGTGTTACCATTGAAACTGCCTCCCTGTATTGCCTTGTCTGGAGACCCTGGAAGGTTGCTCCCAACTAACTCTGCATTGCTCTTTCCAAACAGACTTTGGGTGAAAAATGTTGTTTCTTGTTAAAAATGTTTAGCTTTCTCTTTCCTGAGGACTCAGATACATGTGCATAGGGGTCAGTCAAAAAGATGTGCAGGTGACCTACCTCATGTTATCCTCAGTGCTGTTCCTTTCCTTCAACAATGGAAGAAATGCTATGGGACAAAGCTCTTGCCTTTGGCTTCCTCTTTGGACAATTTTTTTTTTTTCAGATGCCTCCTCTGCTCATCCCGACTCCCAGACAAGAAAACATACCCCAAGTACACAGATAGTTTGGCCAAATTGTGGCAGACCCTGCTAATTTTCTTCTAGTGTCCCTTTGCTCCTTCTTCATTTTAGTTACAGAATCTCAGCAGGGCATGTGGCAAGTCAGCTAGACACAATATTTCCCAGCCTTCCTTATGCTGACATATGACTTAGTGACTAAGTTCTTGCAGTAGGTTTGACAAGAAGTGGCCTTTTGAGGTTTGGACCTTAAAGGCTGTCCCACATAAATTTCCCTCTTTCTCCTGGCTGGGAAATGGCAACAGCTGGAATAGCTGCCTTGGGCCAGAGATGGAAGGCACACACTGAGGATGGCAGAGTATCCAGCAGCCTGAGCACTACATTTCCTGTGGACAAAAGGAAGCCTCCCTCCCTGGACTGCTCAGCTCTGAGCTGTAATGCGAGAGGGATATAGGCTTCTAACTCATTTGTTCTACTCTATTGTTGAGTATCTTTATTACAGCATTTTGACCTGTATTCTAACCAATTTACTAGGTTTGAGAAGAGAGGAGACATTCCACATGCATTATATCATATACCAGAAAGTGTAGTAAATTAGTGAACTCAATCAGCTTTCTTCTATATTTTGGAAGGCTAGGTTTGGGGAAAAATAATCCCACAATTACATCATGGAAATGGTAATAAAAGATGCCTGGATACCTTTAACGTGGAGACTAATATAGCTTGCAAATAAACCGAACCAGTATCTCAAGATGAAAAATGAAACTGTATGTAAAAATAGATTGTATATGTAAGAATTTTGTGGACCATAAAGTGTTAGTTACATAATAATTATTAATGATTATTTTACCAATAATAATTATTGTGCTTTATCCAGAGACCTAAACAGAACATATTTCTGCTATTATTTCAAGTATTCTTTAAAAATCAGAAAATGGTATGTTTCAATCTTTGCAATGTTTCATTCAGTATATATTTGTGGACCATGTGCAGAAGAGCCTGACTATATACCATAGAAGGTCAATACCAGTGATCCTACAAAAACTCAAGTTTCATATATGTTTGAATTCAGATAAATATTCACACAAGATTCTAAAACGAATGTCTCTAAAGAGCAAATTTCCAAATTGCACATTTGTTGATCTGTGTTTATGAATATAGAAAATATACATACAGAAAAATATATAGGACACTGCTTAAGAGAGGGTTAGTGGAATTTTTTAATTATAAGGAAACAATAACAAAATGAATGGTTTAAAGAAGAATTGAATGAGAGGAGAAGGGTATTCCTATGGGGTTGCATAATATAGGAAACTCACATTTTTTCCTATTTGAAATCTGTGGGAAGCATTTTTTATGTTGCGTACCTCTTTGTATGTGTGGTTACGTAACGGTCTTGTCTTCTCTTGAAGATAACTGGTTAAGCCTGTGAAATGTTCATTGATCTAAGTGGATGGGTCTGAGGGGAAGGGCTTGTCAGCTGGGACAGCTTATCAGAAGAGGGCTGTTCTTCTCACCCCCCTTCTTCCTATTTATTCCTAAACGAGAGAAAATTCCCCTGGGAGCATGGAGGCCTCAGCGGGAACATTGGAAAGACTCAAGAGATGAGAAACGGTTTGTAAATGAGCATTTAAAACATGAAAACACTCTTGCTTTTAAAGCCAATGAGAATAAAGTACCAGTGGGAGACGTGAGTTGACAGCTGGGACTCTTCATCTGTCTGGCCAAGGGATTCTGAGTCAATCTCTGACGGATGAAAAGTAGTACTGGGAGAACTCGGGCCTGTCAGAATCTGCTCAGAATTCCTGGGCTTGCCATTTCAAACCAAATTCAAACCTTCCAGAGCTTGAGATTAAAGAGAGTGTTTACAGAAAAATAAAAGAGGCTTGAAAATGCTTATTAAGAGGCATCTTAGAAATCTTTATAAAGCGTCATCTGGGATGATTTACATGCAAATGAATCTGAATGTGCTTGGCATACATTATGTAGGGTTTTCAGATTTGATCAAATCTGGGCTGATCACGGAGAAAGAAACACACACACTACAGCCACGAGAGACTGAAGCAAGGAGAGCTTGCCCAGTCCTGGTTTGTAGCAGAGCAGGGATGAGAGAATACATGAGTGCTATTCATTCAGTCACTTAAGGACAACTTTTGCTCCCAGGGCTGTAGTTTTAGTCCAGAGATAGCGCAAGAGTTTTCTGGAAGCCTAAGATGCCCTCAGAGCTGCATGTCTGTATCAAAGAAGCCTTGAGCAGGAATTTACCCCACATCCAGAAGATGCCAGAAGCTATAGCTTTATTCCAGTGTTTCTTGGGCGTCTGCACTACTTCCATCAGGAGTATCTAGGCTTCCCAGATGGTCTCTGGTCTGAAGGGACCTCTCTCAGTGACAGGACAGGAGCCGGGACCCTAGGCCTTTGCTAATCAGAGTCTGAATTATTAAAGAGGTTTCCCAAGTTCAGGAAGTTGCCACAGAATGTAGGATGTAGATAAATGTAAATAGAGACAAAAAACTGCCACCAGGTCCTCAAACCGCCATAAGCAGGAAAGTCATAACAAGGTTATATAACAAGCTAAACTAGGTCTCTTGGAAAAGTTATGGAACTTCTGAGTTCCTACTTAATGCTAAGTGACTAATGGTCAGCACAAAAAATATGAGTCCTAGAAACTGCACAAAACAAACATGTAAGGGAGTGTGTGTGTTGCTCCATCAAATAGATAGAATCATCTGCTTTGTGCATTACATAGTACAGCATCCCCAGAATATCAGGTAGTCACTAGCCCTGCCCTCTAGCCAGATTTTCCTGATTTTTCCCCTCAGTCTCTTCTAAAATCAGCAGCTCAAGCTCAAGCTCAAGGCCAAAGTGGGCACTGAAGAAAAATACAAAGTAGGCACAAGTTTGCTTTGATGCCTGTTCCCTCTTATTTCTGGACCCTTGTTCATGTCTCTCCTTTATACCAAGTCTCCTCCAATCCCAGGTATAGACCTTACACTTAAAAATAAGAGTTGGTGAAGATGACCACTAAGGGTTTTTGTCCTCAAAAAATATTTGCTATGTTTAAAAATAAATAAGCACCTATTAGATAATAATTTAATTTTCTATAAATATCTAGTTTACCCATTAGTGTTTCATTGGATAAGTCTGGTTATCAGTACAAAACAGAATTTCCCCCCAGATCATTCAAATGAAGAGGCTCTTATGAAAGGAAACCTTTTGGAGGTGTAGGCAGGGCCAAGAGAACAAATGAAGAATGGTGAGGAACCCAGAAACCAGCAGCAGAAGAAACCATTAACACTCCTACTGCTGAAGAAGCAAGTGGAAAAACAGTATTACAGGAGCTCAGAGAGAGCTAGAGTCATAGAGGGAGGCAGCTGTTCCTAGAGGTGTGATGACAAAGCAGGCAGAGAACAGAAGATATGCCCCAAACATGTTCTTCTCCTGCTGATGTTTCCCATTGGCTCAACTCAGCCAGAAGCCAGAGCGCAAGGGAGTCCAGTCGCTGATGCATCTGTAGGAGTTGGCCAACTGAGGCACCAAGCAGGGAAGAGGATATAGAATGGAGTAGTGCATGGGTAGCAGGTAGAAGAAAAATCAGTTCATTAATCTAATTTTCTTTTCCTATAGCTCAGTGAGGATGTTCCTTTCTAACACCCTACATTCTACATGGTATTTAAGTCATTCTAAGTTCTGGTTGTAGGAATTCAAGTAAGCTCAGTTTCAAAATCCCTTTAGTATCACAAAAACTTTCTAATTATTTTCTATCTTCTATTCATCTTCTCAATAATCTAATTAATTTTCTTAAAATACTACACAATTCAATTATTCTCTTATTCTAAACCCAGCTCAAATGCCACCACTTTTATTATGATTTTCTCAGTTGTCCCAGGCACAGATGAGGCCTCCTGTTTTTGAGTTCTTAAATACACTGTCTGAGCCACTTGCATGGTGTTTATCACATGCCTCATCCAGAAAATGATATACATGTTTTCCTCCTATATCATATCAAATCTTCTTAAAAGCTGGGATGGTTTCTTGGATATATCCATATCCCTTACTAGGGACATGTGGGAAATAAGGCTGCTTACGGTTGGTGCCATTTTGTGGAGGACCTTGGTGTAGAAGCCTATGGTTGCAATCCGTGGATGCTCTAGGACAGAGCAGAGTGGAGAAATGAGTCTAGCCACATAAAAGAATATACCTGTAGACACAGAGGAGGAGCTTCAAGATGGCAGAAGAGTAAGATGTGGAGATCACCTTCCTCCCCACAGATACATCAAAAATACACCTACATGTGGAACAACTCCTACAGAACACCTACTGAACGCTGGCAGAAGACCTCAGACCTCACAAAAGGCAAGAAACTCCCCACGTACCTGGGTAGGGCAAAAGAAAAAACAGAGACAAAGAATAGGGATGGGACCTGCACCAATGGGAGGGAGCTGTGAAGGAGGAAAGGTTTCCACACATTAGGAAGCCCCTTCGGGGGCGGAGACTGTGAGTGGCGGAGGGGGGAAGCTTCGCAGCCGCGGAGGAGAGCGCAGCAACAGGGGTGTGGAGGGCAAAGAGGGGAGATTCCCGAACAGAGGATCAGTGCCGACCGGCACTCACCAGCCCGAGAGCCTTGTCTGCTCACCCGCCAGGGCGGGCGGGGCTGGGAGCTGAGGCTCAGGCTTTGTTCGGAGCGCAGGGAGAGGACTGGGGTTGGCGGCGTGAACACAGCCTGAAGGGGCTAGTGCACAACGGCTAGCTGGGAGGGAGTCTGGGAAAAGGTCTGGAACTGCTGAAGAGGCAAGAGACTTTTTCTTCCCTATTTGTTTTCTGGTCCGTGAGGAAAGGGGATTAAGAGCGCTGCTTAAAGGAGCTCCAGAGACAGGCGTGAGCGGCGGCAAAAAGCGTGGACCCCAGAGACGGGCATGAGACGCTAAGGCTGCTGCTGCCGCCACCAAGAAGCCTGTGTGCGAGCACAGGTCACTATCCACACCTCCCTTCCGGGAAGCCTGTGCAGCCCGCCACTGCCAGGGTCCCGGGATCCAGGGACAACTTCCTGGGGAGAACGCACAGCGCACATCATGCCCATGCAATGTCAGTCCGCAGGCTGACTGCCGCCGCAGGCTTGCCCTACATCTGTACCCCTCCCTCCACCTGGCTTGAGTGAGCCAGAGCCCCCGAATCAGCTGCTACTTTAATCCTGTCCTGGCTGAGCAAAGAACAGATGCTCTCAGGCGGCCTACATGCAGAGGCAGGGCCAAATCCATAGCTGAACCCCAGGGGCTGTGCAAAGAAGAGAAAGGAAAATGTCTCCCAGCAGCCTCAGGAGCAGCGGATTAAAGCTCCACAATCAACTTGATGTACCCTGCATCTGCAGAATACCTGAACAGACAACACATCATCCCAAATTGAGGAGGTAGACTTTGGTAGCAAAGATATATTATTTTTTCCCCTTTTTCTTTTTGTGAGTGTGTATGTGTATGCTTCTGTGTGTGATTTTGTCTGTATAGCTCTGCATTCACCATTTATCCTAGGATTCTGTCCGTCCATTTTTTTTGTTTTTTTTGTTTTGTTTTTCTTACTTTTTAAAACTTTTTTCTTAATACTTATTTTTTCTTTTAATAACTTTATTTTATTTTACTTTTCTATTTTATTTTATCATCTTTCTTTCTTTCTATTTTTTCTCCCTTTTATTCTGATCCGTGTGGATAAAAAGCTCTTGGTGCTCCAGCCAGGAGTCAGTGCTGTGCCTCTGAAGTGGAAGAGCCAACTTCAAGACACTGGTCCACAAGAGACTTCCCAGCTCCACGTAATATCAAACGGCAAAAATCTCCCAGAGATCTCCATCTCAGCACGAGCACCCAGCTTCACTCAACGACCAGTAACCAACAGTGCTGGACACCCTATGCCAAACAACTAGCAAGACAGGAACACAACTCCACCCATTAGCAGAGAGGCTGCCTAAAATCATAATAAGTCCATAGACACCCCAAAACACACCACCAGACATAGACCTGCCCACCAGAAAGACAACATCCAGCCTCATCCACCAGAACACACGCACTAGTCCCCTCCACCAGGAAGCCTACACAACCCACTGAACCAACCTTACCCACTGGGGACAGACACCAAAAACAACGGGAACTACGAACCTGCAGCCTGCGAAAAGGAGACCCCAAACACAGTAATATAAGCAAAATGAGAAGACTGAAAAAGAAACAGCAGATGAAGGAGCAAGATAAAAACCCACCAGACCTAACACATGAAGAGGAAATAGGCAGTCTACCTGAAAAAGAATTCCGAACAATGATAGTAAAGATGATCCAAAATCTTGGAAATAGAATAGACAATATGCAAGAAACATTTAACATGGACCTAAAAGAACTAAAGATGAAACAAACAACGATAAACAACACAATAAATGAAACTCAAAATTCTCTAGAAGGGATCAATAGCAGAATAACTGAGGCAGAAGAACGGATATGTGACCTGGAAGCAAAAATAATGGAAATAACTACTGCAGAGCAGAATAAAGAAAAAAGAATGAAAAGAACTGAGGACAGTCTCAGAGACCTCTGGGACAACATTAAACACACGAACATTCGAACTATACAGGTTCCAGAAGAAGAAGAGAAAAAGAAAGGGACTGAGAAAAAAATCTGAAGAGATTATAGTGAAAACTTCCCTAATATGGGAAAGGAAATAGTCACCCAAGTCCAGGAAGCACAGAGAGTCCCATACAGGATACATAAAAGGAGAAATATGCCAAGACACATATTAATCAAGCTACCAAAAATTAAATACAAAGAAAACATATTAAAAGCAGCAAGGGAAAAACAACAAATAACACACAAGGGAATCCCCATAAGGTTAAGAGCTGACCTTTCAGCAGAAACTCTACAAGCCAGAAGGGACTGGCAGGACATATTTAAAGTGATGAAGGAGAAAAACCTGCAACCAAGATTACTCTACACAGCAAGGATCTCATTCAGATTTGATGGAGAAATTAAAACCTTTACAGACAAGCAAAAGCTGAGAGAGTTCAACACCACCAAACCAGCATTACAACAAATGCTAAAGGAACTTCTCTAGGCAAGAAACACAAGAGAAGGAAAAGACCTACAATAATGAACCAAAACAATTAAGAAAATGGGAATAGGAACATATATATCTATAATTACCTTAAATGTAAATGGTTTAATGCTCCCACAAAAAGGCAAAAACTGGCTGAATGGATACAAAAACAAGACGCGTATATGTGCTGTCTACAAGAGACCCACTTCAGACCTAAGGACACATACAGACTGAAAGTGAGGAGATGGAAAAGATATTCCATGCAAATGGAAACCAAAAGAAAGCTGGAGTACCAATTCTCATATCAGACAAAATAGACGTTAAAATAAAGACTATTAGAAGAGACTAAGAAAGACACTACAAAATGATCAAGGGGTCGATCCGAGAAGAAAATATAACAATTGTAAATATTTATGCACCCAACATAAGAGCACCTCATTACATAAGGCAAATACTAACAGCCATAAAAGGGGAAATCGACAGTAACACATTCATAGTAGGGGACTTTAACACCCCACTTTCACCAATGGACAGATCATCCAAAATGAAAATAAATAAGGAAACACAAGCTTCAAATGATACATTAAACAAGATGGACTTAATTGATATTTATAGGACATTCCATCCTAAAACAACAGAATACACATTTTTCTCAAGTGCTCATGGTACATTCTCCAGGATAGATCATATCATGGGTCACAAAACAAGCCTTGGTAAATTTAAGAAAATTGAAATTGTATCAAGTATCTTTTCCGACCACAATGCTATGAGACTACATATCAATTACAGGAAAAGATCTGTCAAAAATACAAACACATGGAGGCTAAACAATACATTACTTAATAACGAAGTGATCACTGAAGAAATCAAAGAGGAAATCAAAAAATACCTAGAAAAAATTACAATGGAGACACAACGAACCAAAACCTATGGGATGCAGCAAAAGCAGTTCTAAGAGGGAAGTTTATAGCAATACAATCTTACCTTAAGAAACAGGAAACATCTTGAAAAAACAACCTAACCTTGCACCTAAAGCAATTAGAGAAAGAAGAACAAAAAAACCCCAAAGTTAGCAGAAGGAAAGAAATCGTAAAAATCAGATCAGAAATAAATGAAAAAGAAATGAAGGAAACGATAGCAAAGATCAATAAAACTAAAAGCTGGTTCTTTGAGAAGATAAAATTGATAAACCATTAGCAAGACTCATCAAGAAAAAAAGGGAGAAGACTCAAATCAATAGAATTAGAAATGAAAAAGGAGAAGTAACAACTGACACTGCGGAAATACAAAAGATCATGAGAGATTACTACAAGCAATTCTATGCCAATAAAATGGGCAACCTGGAAGAAATGGACAAATTCTTAGAAATGCACAACCTGCCAAGACTGAACCAGGAAGAAATAGAAAATATGAACAGACCAATCACAAGCACTGAAATTGAAACTGTGATTAAAAATCTTCCAACAAACAAAAGCCCAGGACCAGATGGCTTCACAGGCGAATTCTATCAAACATTTAGAGAAGAGCTAACACCTATCCTTCTCAAACTCTTCCAAAATACAGCAGAGGGAGGGACCCTCCCAAACTCATTCTACGCGGCCACCAACACCTTGATACCAAAACCAGACAAGGATGTAACAAAGAAAGAAAACTACAGACCAATATCACTGATGAACATAGATGCAAAAATCCTCAACAAAATACTAGCAAACAGAATCCAACAGCACATTAAAAGGATCATACACCATGATCAAGTGGGGTTTATTCCAGGAATGCAAGGATTCTCCAATATATGCAAATCAACAAACGTGATATACCATATTAACAAACTGAAGGAGAAAAACCATATGATCATCTCAATAGATGCAGAGAAAGCTTTTGACAAAATTCAACATCCATTTTTGATAAAAACCCTGCAGAAAGTAGGCACAGAGGGAACTTTCCTTAACATAATAAAGGCCATATATGACAAACCCATAGCCAACATCATCCTCAATGGTGAAAAACTGAAAGCATTTCCATTAAGATCAGGAAGAAGACAAGGTTGCCCACTCTCACCACTCTTATTCAACATAGTTTTGGCAGTTTTAGCCACAGCAATCAGAGAAGACAAGGAAATAAAAGGAATCCAAATCGGGAAAGAAGAAGTAAAGCTGTCACTCTTTGCAGATGACATGATACTATACATAGAGAATCCTAAAGATGCTACCAGAAAACAACTAGAGCTAATCAATGAATTTGGTAAAGTAGCAGGATACAAAATTAATGCACAGAAATCTGGCATTCCTATACACTAATGATGAAAAATCTGAAAGTGAAATCAAGAAAACACTCCCATTTACCACTGCAACAAAAAGAATAAAATATCTAGGAATAAACCTACCTAAGGAGACAAAAAGACCTGAATGCAGAAAACTATAAGACACTGATGAAAGAAATTAAAGATGATACAAATAGATGGAGAGATATACCATGTTCTTGGATTGGAAGAATCAACATTGTGGAAATAACTCTACTGCCCAAAGCAATTTACAGATTCAATTCAATCCCTATCAAACTACCACTGGCATTTTTCACAGAACTAGAACAAAAACTTTCACAAGTTGTATGGAAACACAAAAGACCCCGAATAGCCAAAGCAATCTTGAGAACAAAAAATGGAGCTGGAGGAATCAGGCTCCCTGACTTCAGACTATACTACAAAGCTACAGTAATCAAGACAGTATGGTCCTGGCACAAAAAAAAAGATAGATCAATGGAACAGGATAGAAAGCCCAGAGATAAACCCACGCACATATGGTCACCTTATCTTTGATAAAGGAGGCAGGAATGTACAGGATGGACAGCCTCTTCAATAAGTGGTGCTGGGAAAACTGGACAGGTACATGTAGAAGCATAAAATTAGATCACTTCCTAATACCATACACAAAAATAAGCTCAAAATGGATTAATGACCTAAATGTAAGTCCAGAAATTATCAAACTTTTAGTGGAAAACGTAGGCAGAACACTCTGTGACATAAATTACAGCAAGATCTTTTTTGACACACCTCCTAGAGAAATGGAAATAAAAACAAAAATAAACAAATGGACCTCATGAAACTTCAAAGCTTTTGCACAGCAAAGGAAACCATAAACAAGACAAAAAGACAACCCTCAGAATGGGAGAAAATATTTGCAAATGAAGCAACTGACAAAGGATTAATCTCCAAGATTAACAAGCAGCTCATGCAGGTCAATAACAAAAAAACAAACAACCCAATCCAAAAATGGGCAGAAGACCTAAGTAGACATTTCTCCAAAAAGATATACAGATTGCCAACAAACACATGAAAGAATGCTCAACATCATTAATCATTAGAGAAATGCAAATCAAAACTGCAATGGGATATCATCTCACACCAGTCAGAATGGCCATTATCAAAAAATCTAGAAACAATAATTGCTGGAGAGAGTGTGGAGAAATGACAACACTCTTGCACTGCTGGTGGGAATGTAAATTGATACAGCCACTATGGAAAACAGTATGGAGGTTCCTTAAAAAACTACAAATAGAACTACCATATGACCCAGCAATCCCACTACTGGGCACATACCCTGAGAAAACCATAATTCAAAAAGAGTCATGTACCAAAATGTTCATTGCAGCTCTATTTACAATAGCCCGGAGATGGAAGCAACCTAAGTGTCCATCATCGGATGAATGGATAAAGAAGATGTGACACATATATACAATGGAATATTACTCAGCCATAAAAAGAAATGAAATTGAGTTATTTGTAATGAGGTGGATGGACCTAGAGTCTGTCATACAGAGTGAAGTAAGTCAGAACGAGAAAAGCAAATACTGTATGCTAACACATATATATGGTATCTAAGGAAAAAAAAAAAGGTCATGAAGAACCTAGGGGTAAGACGGGAATAAAGACAGAGACCTACTAAAGATGGACTTGAGGATATGGGGAGGGGGAAGGGTAGGCTGTGACGGAGTGAGAGAGTGGCATGGACATATATACACTCCCAAACGTAAAATAGATAGCTAGTGGGAAGCAGCCGCATGGCACAGGGAGATCAGCTCGGTGCTTTTTGACCACCTACAGGCGTGGGATAGGGAGGGTGAGAGGGAGGGAGATGCACGAGGGAAGAGATATGGGAACATTTGTATACGTTTAACTGATTCACTTTGTTATAAAGCAGAAACTAACACACCATTGTAAAGCAATTATAGTCCAGTAAAGATGTTAAAAAAAAAAGTAAAACATCACTGGAGAAATCAGCCTTGCTGACTCCAAACTATACTACAAAGCTACAGTAATCAGAACAGTATGGTACTGGCACAGAAATAGAAATATAGATCAATGGAACAGGAGAGAAAGCCCAGAAATAAACCCAGGCACCTATGGTGAATTAACCGACAACAAAGGTGGCAAGAACATACAATGGAGAAATGATAGTCTCTTCAATAAATGGTCCTGGGTAAACTGTATAGCTACATGTATAAGAATGAAATTAGAACATTCTCTAACACCATACACAAAAATAAACTCCAAATGGATTAAAGACCTAAATGTAAGACCAGATATTATAAAACTCTTCAAGGAAAACTAAGGCAGAACCGTCTTTTTCATAAATCACAGCAATAACATTTTGGATCCACCTCCTAGAGTAATACAAATAAAAACAAAAATAAACAAAGGGAACCTAATTAAACTTAAAAGCTTTTGCACACAAAGAAAATCATAAACAAAACAAAAAGACAATCCACAGAATGGGAGAAAATATTTGCAAATTATGTGATTGACAAGGGATTAATCTCCAAAGTATACAAACAGCTCATGCAGCTCAATAGCAAAAAAAAACAACCCAATCAAAACATGGACAGAAGATCTAAGCAGACATTTCTCCAAAGAAGACATACAGATGTCCAAAAACCACATACAAAGATGTTCAGCATCGTTAATTACTAGAGAAATGCAAATCAAAACTACAATGAGGTATCACTCACACGGGTCAGAATGGCCATTATCAAAAAGTCTACAAACGATCAATGCTGTATAGGGTGTGGAGAAAAAGGAACCCTCCTACACTGTTGGTGGGAATGTAAAGTGGTACAACCACTATGGAGAGTAATATGGGGGTTCCTTAAAAAACTAAAATTAGAACTACCATATGATCCAGCAATCCTGGGCATATATCCAGAGAAAACCATAATATGAAAAGATACATGCACCCCAATATTCATTGCAGCACTATTTACAATAGCCAAGACATGGAAGCAACCTAAATGTCCATCAACAGAGGAATGGATAAAGAAGATGTGGTACATATATATAATGGAATATTACTCAGCCAGAAAAAAGAAAGAAGTAATGCCATTTGCAAAGATATGGATAGACCTAGAGATTGTCATTCAGAGTGAAGTAAGTCAGAAAGACAAAGACAAATAAATAACATTACTTATATGTGGAAGCTAGAAAAATGTACAGGTGAACTTATTTGCAAAGCAGAAATAGAGTCACAGATGTGGAAAACAAATTTATGGTTACCAAGGTGGGAAGGATGAATTGGGAGATTGGGATTGACATATATACACTCCTATATATAAAGTAGATAACAAATGAGAACCTATTATATAGCACAGGGGACGCTATTCAATATTTTGTAATAACCTATATGGGAAAAGAATCTGAAAAAGAATGGAATACGTATATGTATAACTGAATCACTTTGCTGTATACTTGAAACTAACACTACATCTTAAATCAGCTAAATTCCAATATAAAATAAAAATTAAATTAAAAAAAAGAATATACCTGGGAAACTAGTTAAGATAATTTTGGATGTGAAAATACTAATTTGTTATTCTTGTTCCTTTTTGTTTTGTTTTGTTTTTTAACATGGGTCTTCAGAAACTGTTTTAACTCACATAAGTGATTTTGGACTCTAAAATCTTACCACCAGATACATCCTTTATGCATCTGGGTGCAGAGATAGGTAATGTTGAACATGGTTTATCATAGAGTGTCACTTAAGATGAGGGAGACTGATGAAAAAATTCTCACATGAGACACAAGGGACTTCAGGAAGGATGCTTTGGCTTACAAAGTTACAGTGTTGTTTAGTTTTCCAGGATGGTTAGAACTAATCTTCTGCTGGGTGATCTATGCTTTTCCTCACATATATATAGGCTGTTAATAGTTATTAGAAAATTATTTTAAAATGTCCCAGGTGCTGTTTCTTCAAATACTGTAATGCCCCATTCCCTTTTATCCTACTGAGGCTCGAATTATAATATGTTCTTTATTTTTCAATGTGTCCTATGTTTCTCTTATGTTCTTTAATTTTTCCATTATTGTTTCTCTTTGTGTTTTAGTTTGGATATTTTATATCTATATTTTCTATCCATCCACATACCAAGTCATGAAAACTAGTTGTAGTTTTCATTTCCAAAATTTCCATTTGATTCTATTTCCTAGTTCTAATTTTCTAGTGAAATTCTCCATTTTCTATGTGTTTTCATCCATCTTTTCAAATATATTATTAATAGTTTATTTCAGTGTTTGCTAATATAAATATTTAGATCACCTGTTTGTCTTGCCCTTTTTTCAAAAAAAACCTTGTTTTATTTGTTGGGTGGAGTTGTATGGTTCTCTCTCTTGGCATGACTATTTTTGACAGAATGGTTGATATTGCATATATGAATATCACAGGAACTAATAACCAGTTGATATTATCTTCTTTTACAGAGGTTCACCCTTTCCTCTACTAGGCAGATAGAGGTTTATCACCTTAATGCAATCAATCATTGAGCTGAGCTAAGACAAGAATGCAAGCTTAGTAAAGCTCAGAGTAGTTCATTCTTGTTCTTAGGGTGTAGCTATCCATTGTTTTTCATTTTAGGAGCTGGTATGTTCACCAGGATCCCCCCTTTTTTGGGGTTGGGTGGGGGTTCCTCCTATACTCAACACTCTTTTTTGTAGTAAGGCAAGACTGCAAAAAATTCCCCTCTGCTTTTTATAGGTGTTCTGCTTAGTTTCATGTTCTCCTCTCCTCTGTAGCTTCAGAACTCAGCAGATACCTTGAGGGGGAAACCAGCTGTGTATCAGGCCTCCTTCTTTATCCCTTCCTTCTCACTGTGACCTTAAGTACTCAAATTTCCAATTTTATCTCCCAGTCTCATAAGACTGCTTGTTTCTCTGTGACTCATCAGTGGCTCTCTATCCACACAAAATCTGGATTTTCAAGTTTTCTTCATGTGCTGGGATCAACAACAAATGCCTTCAAAGGAAAATGGCTACATGTAAGCTCATCTTTGCAGTTCTCTCTCTCTGTAAACATTTTTCTCTCTTGTTCTGGTTGCTTCAGCAGTTCTCCGATGTCTTTAACAGATTTTTTTTTTTTTTGGTGGTATGGATGACTTTTCTAGTGACTCTCAATGAGATTGTTGGTCTGTTAAAAGCTATTCTATTCTACTCTAGAGTTGTCCTAAATATCATTTCAAAAGAAAAGAAGTAGGTAAAAGTAATTGAAATACAGTTGACCCTTGAACACAGGTTTGAAATGCATGGGTCCACTTATATGTGGATATTTTCCAATAGTAAATACTATAGTATTACATGGTCCGTGGTTGGTTGAATCCATGAATATAGAGGAATTGCTGATATGGAGGGCCAACCATAAGATATATGTGGATTAACCCCTGAATTGTTCAAAGTTCAACTGTAGTGTACTCAAAAATCTGATTTGTTAACTGAGAATTAGGACACCTGGGATATATCTCTGGCTCTGCAATTAATGAACTATATAGCATTGGGCAATTTACTTTGATTTCCTACATCCTTGTTTTCCTATCTGAAAATTGAAAACATTAGACTAGATAAGCTCCAAGATACTCTCTTTGATTCTGTGAGTTTGTATTCTCATGATTTGAACACTTTTGTTAGTTTATAAGTAGAATTTGATATACTGTCATAGGCCATCCTACAGAATCATCATCATCATAAGAAGAAATAGTAATTAAATCAGAGATATGCTTAGAAAATTATTGTCTTTAGGGTTCCATTTTCACTGTAATTTAATTAACATAACCAAAGACGTTTAAAATTACTAAGCTAACAAGTTTTTGTAAGTTTATTTATATTGACCATTACAATTAAGGTGTTTGCCTGGGACATTCCCAGTTCATATTTGTTGTCCCCAAATAATTATGAACAGTTTCTCTATTCACTCTAAAAGTATTTTGTTCTGGCTGAAAAATTATATGGTCATTCTAGTTATAATTCCAAAAGAAAGAGGAGCTCTAGCTTGATTACATGCATAATCGTTTTTATGAGACTGCTTTGAAATTATAATATTGAGTATGCCAAAAAGCAAAAATGACTATTGACAGAAAATATATTAATTTCTTTTCAGATATAATACTGATAGAGTCTAGAATATTCAGGCATTGTTTGGGTCTCTAGCTACACAGTGATTTTCTAAATGTGTTCATGTTTCTCACAGAACAGAGAGAATCACTTGGACAAGAGGTTATTTTGCAACAGGCCAATAAAATATCCAGTGAGTATCAGGGCTTTTAACAAACATAAACAACTACAGACACAATATCATTAAGAGTGCAAAAGTGAGTGACGGAGAACTGTTTGTAAGAGGACATGTACCTCTTATACTAATGATCTCTATGGACCTATCTACCTGGTGTTTAGAGATCTCATAGTTTAATTGTGAGGTTACAATGACTTCAATGAAAATATTTCAGTTTATTACTAGATTTATATATAAAAAATATTTTACTAGTTGGCTATCTTACAGGCAAGACGTGTGTGAAAGACGTATTTTGAAAATACTCTGGAAATTAAAAGGAATTACCTTTATTCGTAGGGTTCCAGTTTAAGATGTGACTTAGGAAGATCCTGAACTCATCTCCTCCCATGGACACATTGAATCTACGGCTACACATGGAACAATTTCCTCTGGGTTGACACATAATCTCACTATAAAGCCAACCCCCAGCACAGTCACCCACAATTGGGAAGAAACTCAAAGCCCAGAGCTTCTCTCTGATGAGCAAAGATTTGAACCCCTCATCGGTACCCCCAATTTTAAGGTATGCCTATGAAGGAGGAGCACTCAAAACATCTAGCTTTGAAAATCAATGAGGCTCAAGTCCCCAAGACACAAAAGGCTATAGAGAACTGAGAAATGACTTTTAATGGGCTAACAAGCTTAGACTCACTGCCCCACGGCCCAGTGCAGAAGAAGCCAGTTGAGGCACCCAGACTTTATGTGAAAGGGGCTGATATGATTATCTTAAAGTGTTGGCCTGAGGGGCAGGCATCTAATTGAACACACATCTAAGGGCCAATTGAGGTAATCTCTGGGAATAGAAGCTGGCAGGTGCCATCATTGCACTCTCCCTCTGCCTTGCTGTAACTTGCTGACCTCTTCCAGAAAGGAACTTGTACCCTCTTCCGGGGCCCCAATTTTTGTGGCTGACACCCACAGGACACTTCTAGATCCTCTGACTCTGTTGGCCAGTAGGGATTACACACGAGGGTCCCACAGGACTGTAGCCAATAGAGAAAGAGTTTTTAAATGACTACCATCTCCAGGGTACAGCAAGAGGAAACATTCTGAAGAGCCTAGTCTTTTCTGTGAAAGAGACCTATTAGCATATATGTATAGCTACAGCCCAAGGGGTCTCCTAAGACCTCAGAAGACAGGTACCATCTTTACACTCTTCCTCTGTCATGCTCCAGGGTGCCAGCATCTCCTGCAAGAAAACTTTTACATGCATCTGCAGCCCCGATTTTTATGTCTGGTAACCTGGATTTCATGGGTGCAACCCAGGGGATTGCTCTTGATCACATGGCTCTGGTGGCCAGGAGGACTAACATTCCGAGGTCCCATGGGACTGTAACCATCAGAGAGATACACGGGTTCTTAACACCGCCAGGACACTGCATACACAGCAAACTGAAACGCAGCCCCAGTCTTTCAGTGAAAGAGGCCTGTTTGCTTGTCCCAGAGCTTTAGCTTGAAGGCAGGCTTCTGGTTTGGCCCACATCTAGAAATCAATGGAGATATTCTCAAGGAACAAAGGCCAGTGATGGAATCTTTGTGCTCTCCCTCTGCCTTACTCCAGCTCACCAGTATCTACCAGGAAGGAGCTTATGCCTTTGTCTGGTGCCCTGATTTTTCTGTCTGCTGCCAGTAAACAACTATGGAATGCCAGTGGGCTTATACTTGTGGTCCCACAGAACCGTGTATATATATGCGTACTTTAAAAGCTGCTGCCTGAGGGTATGACTTCCAATCAGCCTGAATCTAGGTGCTGACTGAGATCCTCCCCTTTGGGACCCAGACAGGTCTTGGCATACCCTCAAATACTGGGAACCATTAAAAATAAAATAGGCTTCTTGGACAATCTCAAGGTTTATAGAGACAACCAAGAAGTAGGGCAGGGTTAAAGAATAAGTTTCATCTCCTACGTGAGGCCAATCCTTCAAGACTGGGAGAGGTGGCTGTTTTATCTAGTGCATAGAAACCAACATAGCAAGTGAAAAAAAAGATCAAAATATCCGGAAAAAAACACTTCATAATGAATTGGAAATAAATAATTTACCGGATAAAGAGTTGACAATAATGGTCATAAGTGCTCACTAAACTTGGGAGAAGAATAGATGAACACAGTGAAAATTTCAATAAAGAGACAGAAAATATAAGTACCAAATAGAAGCAACAGAGCTAAATACAAAAGCATCCACACCAAGATATATTACAATTAAAATGTCAAAATTTAAAGACGAAGAGAGAATTCTAAAAGCAGCAAGAGAAAAAACCTTGTTATGTACAAGAGAATTCCCATAAGATAATAAGCAGATTTTTCAGCAGAAACTTTGCAGGCCATAAAGGAGTTGCACAATATATTCAAAGTGCTGAAAGAAAAAACTTCCAACTAAGAATATTCTGCCAGGAAAAACTGACATTCAGAATTGAAGGAGAGAGAGAGCTTCAAGATGAGCAAAAGCTAAAGGAGTTCATCAACTCTAAGCTAGTCTTACAAGAAATGTTAAAGAGCCTTCTTTAAGATGAAAGAAAGGATGCTAATTACTAACAAAAAAACCATATAAAATTGTAAATCTCACTGATAAAGTTAAATATATAGTAAAGTTGGGGAATTAATCACTTATAAAGCTAGTATAAAAGTTAAAGGACAAAAATGGTAAAAATAACTGTAACTACAATAATTAGCTAAGGGAAACACAAAAAGATGTAAAATGTGACATCAAATATATAATTCATGGGGGGGGGTGTAAAATGTACAGTTTAGCATGCTTTCACTTAAGTTGTAATACGCAAGCCTCTTGGTAACCACAAAGCAAAAACCTATAGCAAATGCACAAAAGATAAAGTCATCAAATTACAAAGGAAGAGAACATGAAGGAAGGAACACAAGAACTACAAAACAACCACAAAACAATTAACAAATGGCAATGTGTACTTACCTATCAATAATTACTTTAAATATAAATGGACTAAATTCTTCAAAGATAGAGTGACTGAATGGATAAGAAAACAAGACCCATCTTTATGCTGCCTACAGGAAACTCATTTTAGATGTAAAGACACACAAAGAATGAAAGTGAAGGAATGAAAAATATATTTTGTGTGAATGGAAACCAAAAGAAAGCTGGGATAGCTATATTTATATCAAACAAAATAGAGTTTAAAACAAATATTGTAATAAGAAACAAAAAAGGGCATTACGTAATGATACACGGGTCAGTTCAACAAAAGGATGTAACATTTGTAAGTATTTGTGCACCTAAATATATAAAGCAAATATAAAGTTAAAAGGAGAAGTAGACAGCAATATAATAAGTAGAGGACTTTTAATACCCCATCGCATAAATGGATAGATCATCCAGACAGAGAAGCAAGAAACATTGTCCTTAAACAAATTAGACCAGAGCAACTTAACAGACAGAAAACATTCCATCCAAAGGCAGCAGAATACACATTCTTCTAAAGTGATCATGGAACACTCTCTACAATAGATTACATGTTAGGCCAGGGGTCCCCAGCCTCCAGTCCACAGACCAGTACCAGTCTGTGGTCTATAAGGTACTGGGCCACACAGCAGGAGGTGAGTGGCAGGTGAGTGAGTGAAGCTTCATATGCTGGTCCCCATCACTCCCCATCGCTACCTTACTGCCTGAACAAACCCTACCTCCTTCCCCCACCCCAGTCTCTGGAAAAGTTGTCTTCCATGAAACCAGTCCCTGGTGCCAAATAGGTTGGGGACTGCTGCATGAGGCCACAAAACAAGTAAATTTAATAAGATTAACATTATATCAAGCATCTTTTCCAACCACCATGGTAGGAAGCTAGAAATCATTAAAAGAAAAGAACTGGAAAATTCACAAACAAGTAGAGATATAGCAGCACGCTACTAAATAACCAGTTGGTCAAGAAATCAAAAGAGAAATAAAAAAATACCTTGGACAGATAAAAATGGAAATACAACATATCAAAACTTATGTGGTTCATCAAAAACAGTTCTAAGAGGGAAGTTCATGGAGATAAATGCCTACCTCCAGAAACAAGAAAAACCTCAAATGAACAACCTAACTTAATGCATCAAGGAACTAGAAAAAGAAGAACAAACAAAGCCCAACATTAGTAGAAGAAAGAAATGAAAACAATAAGAGTGGACACAAATAAAATAGAGACTAAAAAAATATTAGAAAAGATCAATGAAACTAAGCTGGCTCTTTAAAAAGATAAACAAAATGGACAAACTATCAGCTAGATTCACCAAGAACAAAAAAGACTCAATATCAGAAGTGAAAGAGGAGACATTGTAACCGTTACCACAAAAATACAAAGGATCAGGAGAGACTACTATAAAAAAATATACACCAATAAACTGGACAACCTTGAAGATACAGATAAATTCCTAGAAACATACAACCTACCAAGACTGAATCATGAAGAAATAGAAAATCTGCTAAGATGGATTGCTAGTAAGGAGATTAAATCAATAATCAAATACTTCTCAACAAACAAAAGCCCAGGACCAGATGGCTTCACCAAATAAATTCTACCACACATTTAAAGAACAATTAATACCAATCCTTTCCAAACTCTTCCCCAAAAATAGAAGAGGAAAGAACATTTTCAAACTCATTTAAAATCAGCATTACCCTGATACCAAAACCAGATAAGGATACCACAGAAAAAAATTACAGGTCAATATCCCTGATAAACACAGAGGCAAAAATCCTCAACAAAATATTAGCAAACTGAATTCAGCAATACATTAAGAGGATCCCACACCATGATCAAGAGGGATTTATTTGAGGGATGCAAGGATGCTTCAATATCCAGAAATCAATCAAGGTAATACACCATATTAACAAAATGAAAGATCAAAAGCATACGACCATCTCAATAGAGGCAGAAAAAGCATTCTACAAAATTCAACATCCATTTATGATAAAAATATAATCAACAAAGTAGTTATATAGGGAACATACCTCAACATAATAAAGGACATATGTGACAAGCCCTCAGATAATATCATTCTCAATGATATAAAGCTGCAAACTTTTCCACTAAGATCAGGATCAAGACAAGGATGCACACTCTCACCACTTTTATTCAACACAGTATTGAAAGTTATAGCCTAAGCAATTAAACAAGGAAAACAAATAAAAAACGTCTAAATTGAAAAGGAAAAAGTAAAACCGTCACTATTTGTGAATGACATGATATTGTACATAGAAAACCCTTAAGACTCAACCAAAAATCTGTTAGATTAAACAAATTCTGTAAAGTTGCAGGATACCATATCAATATACAAAAACCTCTTGCATTTCTATACACTAATAATGAACTTACAGAAAGAGAAATTAAGAAAACAATCCCATTTACAATTGCATCCAAAAAAGAAAAACCAAGGAATAAATTTAACCAAGGAGGTGAAAGACCTGTACACTGAAAACTATAAGACACTGATGAAAGAATTTGAAGAAGACACAAATAAATTGAAAGCTATTCATTGGTTATGGATGGGAAGAATTATATTGTTAAAATGTCCATATTACCCAAAGCAATCTACAGATTCAATGCAATCCCTATCAAAATTTCAGTGGCATTTTTCATAGAAATAGAACAAACAATCCAAAAATTTATAGGAACCAAAAAAAGGACTCTGAACAGTCAAAAAAATCTTGAGAAAAAACAAAGTTGGAGGCCTCATGCTCCCTGATTTCAAACTCTATTACAAATCTATAGTAGCAAAACTGTATGGTATTGGCATAAAAACAGACATGCAGATCATTAGAACAGAATAGATAGCCCAGAAATAAACCCATACATATATGGTCAATTAATTTATGACCAAGGAGCCAAGACTATACAATGGGGAAAGGGAAGTCTCTTCAATAGTGTTGGGAAAACTGGACAGCCACTTGCAAAAGAATAAAACCAGACCATTCTCTTAAACCATACACAAAAATTAACTCAAAATGGATTAAATACTTGAATGTAAGACCTGAAACCACAAAATTCCTAGAAAAAAATATTGGCAGTAAGCTCTCTGACATTGATCTTTCTGATGTTTTTTTTACTTGACAAAGCAAAGGCGAAAAAAGCAAAACTAAGCAAGTCGGACTACAAACTAGAAAGCTTCTACATAGTAAAGAAAACCATCAATAAAATGAAAAGGCAACCTACTGAATGGGAGCAAATATTTGCAAGTCATGTATCTGATAAGGGGTTAATATCTAAAATATATAAATAAATCATGCAACTCAATAGCAAAAAAACACAAACAACATGAATAAAAACAGGCAGAGGATCTGAATAGACATTTTTCCAATGAAGACATGCAGATGGCCACAGGTGCATGAAAAGATGCTAAACATCACCATTATCAGAGAAATGCAAATCAAAACCTAATGAGATATCACCTCACACCTCTTAGAATGGCTATTATCAAAAGGCCAAGAAATGAGAAGTGTTGCAGAGGATGTAGAAAATAGTGAACCTTTGTGCACTGCTGGTAGGAATATAAATTGTTGCGTGCACTATGAAAAACAGTATGGAGGTCCCTCAAAAAATTGAAAATAAACTACCATATGATTCAGCAATTCTACTTCTGGGTATTTATCTGAAGAATTTGAAAATGCTAACTGAAAAAGATTTATGCACTGCCATGTTCATTGCAACATTGTTTACAATCACCAAGATATAGAAATAATTTAAGTGCCCATTGAAGGATGAACAGATAAAGAAAATGTGGTTTATATATACATAATGGAATATTTTTCAGCTTTAAAAAAGAAGTAAATGTTGCCATTTGCAACAACATGAATGGAATTTGAGGGCATTATGCTAGTGAGACAGAAAAAGACATCACTGTATGATCTTACTTATATGTGGAATCTTAAAACAAAAACAAAAACAAATACACAAAAAAACAAGCTCATAGATACAGAGAACAGATTGGTGTTGCCAAAAGTGGGGAATGGGGAGTAAGGGAGTGGGAGAAATGAGTGAAGACAGTCAAAATGTCCAAACTTCCAGTTATAGGGATGTAATGTACAGCATAGTGACTACAGTTAATAAAAACTGCATATTTGAAAATAGCTTAGAGAATAAATCTTAAAAGTTCTCATCACAAGAAAAAAAAATTTTAGAACTATGTACAGTGATGGATATAAGTAGACTTACTATGATTTTTGTACATTTTGCAATATATACAAATGGTGTACATCTGAATATGGTGTTATGTATCAATTAAGCCTCAATAATAAAAGAAAAATACATATGAAAAAATAATTCGTCATTTTAGTATAAGGCCATCACTGAGTTTTCTCTTTGGTTGATTATGGAGTGTACATAAAACTTTTAAGTGTTTTTAAAATTCTATGTCTGCAATAAAAAATAGTGTCAAAACTTTATTGGAGACTGAAAAATATATATATTTAACTATTCTTTTCTCTGTTTATGCAAATTTCATTTTGGTGGTGATTCCCAACTGGCATGCAGTAAATTAGTGCTTAATTTTTCTAACTCTACTAGTAGAAGTGCCTAGAAGCAATAGTGTGCCTGATATATCTGCAATCATTTCATTCACTAATTCATTCATTCATCAATAAACATCTATTAAAACACTATTTTTGATGCTGGCTTATATTGCCTTTATCATTTAAATTTATTAAATCATAAGAATTTCCAAGCTACTGCCTGGTATTTAAACCCATATTAATTAATGACTAATATGATTCCATTATCTATACATAGCAGTTTTCTTAATCATTCTATTGTTGGCTATTTTTGTTATTTCTGGAGTTTTTCACAACTGTAGACCTGTCATAAACACCTACATATAAAGCATTTTGCATGTTTGGGATTATTTCCTTAGAAATGTTTATCAGAATTAGAATTACTGGGTCAGTAGAATTAACATTTTTAAGATCTTTTATATATTACCAAATTGCTCTACAAACTGTATGCATCAATGTACGTTACCAGCAGCAAGATATCAGTTAGGCTTTAAAAATAAAACTTACCAGTTTCATTATGGACAGCACAAATAAAAAAGGAAAATAGCAATAAAATCGTAATACAAGGCATTACAAAGCAACTTTTATTCTTGAAGATTTCAAATACACATTCCTTTCAAGATGAAAAAAAAATTTTCCTCAGTCTTTCAGATGGCAAATTTGTTTCCTTTTAAATGTGTTTTATCTTTGAATTTACAAAATTATAAGAAAAAACTCAGTTTTAGTGTGTAATAAGGAATACAAATATCTGTAAAATAGAATACTTGAATTTAGGTGAAGAATTGGAACCATGTTTCTAAAAGTATAGTTTTATTTGTAAAAAAAAAAAACAAATTAGAGACAATAATATTGTATGTGAAGCTCTCCTTCCTTAGTAGCTTATGGTCTGACTTTCCCAAACTTACTTTTTTTTTTTTTTTTTTTTGCTGTACGCGGGCCTCTCACTGCTGTGGCCTCTCCCGTTGCAGAGCACAGGCTCCGGACGCGCAGGCTCAGCCCACCATGGCTCACGGGCCCAGCCCTCCGCGGCATGTGGGATCTTCCGGGACCGGGACACGAACCCGTGTCCCCTGCATCGGCAGGCGGACTCTCAACCACTGCGCCACCAGGGAAGCCCTCCAAACTTACTTTTAATACTAGTAGGAGATTGACATTTACCAACTAATTCAGAAGCATGTAAGCGGGCTTACCCCCATAATTGTATTACTTATATTTGGGTACATAACATCTATCCTTAATTCAACCTGACTGGAAATGAGTTTTATTCCAGCTTTGCGTTTAGACTATTTTCCATATTTAAGACTGTGATATTCATTAACTTTCCCATACTGCTTTCACTAAAGCAGCAATTCTAGTTAGTGCACTGTACTTTACAATGGATGTTTATTTAGTATGCTGAATAATAATCTGACATCACTTGGCTTCCTGATATGGTCTTTGATGTTCTCCAATAAAGTTTGATCCCACTTACATCTGTATTGCTACTTATGACAACATAGTTCTGGAAACCCTTACTGAAGAACCCCCTTCTCTTAAACACACACACAGAAACATATACATCAAAAAGTTAAGTACTAAACACTCTTTGAATAACGACTAGGAAAGGAATCTCAACTGTTTATCTTCAAGATTTTTTTTACCAACAAGAGAAATTTTAACATATTCCATTTTATGATCTAACACACAGACAGTCACCTCACACTTTCACGTATACACAAACTGTGGTCAAAATTGTCTTTGCAAAAGCTAAAATATGTGAAGCATTCCATATAATCACCACAGAAGAACAAACTACCCAGTTACAGCTCTCATTTGATCATTAATTACATTAAGTTTTCAAATTGTAACATATCAAATTCCTTAAATTTATTCAGAAAAAACAAATGTATTAATTGATCAGGATTCAAGAGAATTTGATTGCTTACATGTAATACTTCACAGACTTTGCAATGCAAAAATCCATATTGAATGCAGTGATGATTGATTTATCATCCAAGTAATTATTGGGTAGAAGTAATTATTTTATGTGTATGCAACATATTTAATAAATCTTAATGCTGTATTTAGTACAGGAAACGAATGAACAGTCTTCAAAAATGGAAGCTTACATTATATTTATGGTCTGTTGTTTGCAAACCAATGATTTTTTCTTCTGGGCATTTGACATTGCATTCCCCTCCTGATTTCCATGATATATTACTCTCCTGACCTTAGTTCTCTGACTGCTAGTCTCTGATTACTCTTTGCCGTGAAATTAGTAACTCCTAAGCATAGTTACAGAATTCCTTCTCCTTTTTGCTTTAGGGAATTCATATACTCAGAAGAAACACTTTACTAACTAAATTTTGTCTTCTCTCAGTTTGATAACGTAGACTTTTGCAGCTATGAAGGTTCAGGTGTCTCCTGAAAAGTACCATTTAGATTAACTATCAAAACCTAAAGGTGGATATGTCAGAAACTAAAGTTGGCACTTTTCCTCCTCCACAATCTGCCACGCCTTAATTTTTCATTATTTTCTACATTGTTACCATTTTTCTGTTTTCCTTTGACACCTGCAGTCCTTTTGTTTTCTCTTTCTTATCAGCACCTTTGCACCAGATATAACGAAGAGACCCGTATCTTCTTTCCATCTCCATATTACCCATCACAAGTTAGGCCCTAACCATTATCCAAACATGGATAATCACACAGATTTTAACTTTAGTAAAGCTTCCTTGAACTGCCTTGCTCCTTGGACTTATTTGTGCTTGTAACATTAAATCTGGATTACTCTGACTTGCTAAATTGGTTTCACTCTCTTTCAGGTAAGTTTTGTTCAATACATACAATTTGTGTGTTTCTTTTGAATATACCATTTTCTTCTTTCTTCCCAACTCTATTTTCAAATAAATCCCTTCTATTCTTGGTTTGCATAAATTTCAGTTGCATTCAGGACTCTGCCATTGCAATTAGACTCCTAACTCTTCTACTGCTCTCACACAAAGTTAGAACAGTGCTTTCCAGGCTCAGCACCTACTATCTATTCAGTCAATACTTTTGTTGACTAAACTATGCCATGGGATAAATATACAGATTTATACATATATCTATCTTTAATGGGGAGATGGTGGTTTTTCAGTGTGTGATGGATAGCATCAGAATATTAGAATCTATAGGGGGCCCTCTGTCCCCCTATAAGAACATAGAAATCCAAGACTAAAATAAGAGAAAAAGTCAAATGTTTATAATAGCTACCCACAGAAAATCACCCAGGACACTGTTTTTGATATGTGGCGGAGAAGCCTTGAGAATGTCTGCGCCCGATTTATGTAATGAGTGTGCAACCTCAACTTTAGCCCAGAAATGTAATGAACTTGGAAACCAGAAAAGAATCAGTCACGTTGAGACCAGTCTAAAGAAAGGTGTGAGCAGAAACAGGTTGGTCTGAAAGAAGTCTAAAAAATAAAGATGAGTTGGAGACTATGAACATTCATGAACACTGTCAGAAGGAAAGGAATATTGAATGTGGGAGAATAGGAGCCTTCTGAGGAAGGAACAATTCTCTATGCCCTTCCATGTCATCAGTAAAATTTCACTTAGGATTTCCATGGGCCCTGACTCAATGGACTGAATAAACCTTATTCGCCCATCCAGATCCAGTTTCCATACTTCTCTGCTTTGCTCTGTGCCCCAGGATGTTACCTTCCTCAGCCTGTACATGAGGACTTCTTTAACTCAAACTTCTACTTGGTCTCAGTCAATGGAAGAGAGGTGGGAGTGCACAAAGATGGGGAGGGAACAAGGAGGAGAGGTCAGGGTTCAGTCCTTGACCTAAAGCCACAGTTTCTGTTAGGTGGCCTCTATTCAAAGGCTACAGCTCTCACCAGGTTCTGGTCACAGCTAGCTCCCTTTGACCTTTCCGGTCAAGCATTGGGAATACTGACCATTGTGTTGAGACTTCTTGGGTTCTTCTTCAGTTCATCATTATCCTTAAGCCCTGATCATGCCTATCTAAAGAGACATTTAACTATATGCTCTTCAATTACCCATTCTGTGTCATCTGCTTCTTCCTGGGACCCTGACATATACACATCATAATCACCTATTGACTGCTTTCTAGCTTCTTTGGAACTCTGTTACTGAAATAGGGGATAGAAAGAAGCATGTTCTGGTCAATAATTTTATACATATATGTATGTGTGTATATATTTAATGTGTGTACATGTGTGCATATGTTTGTGTGTGCACACACCTCCCTCATTATAAAAGAATGAGCTTTTGTTCTAACTTAAAAATCTCTAAAGGGTTTGGCTTGCCAGAATCAATCTTTGAGAACATGTTCTACTTTGGGTACACTGACAAACCTGAAATGTGGGGTCACTAGGCATTATAGAACTTTAGGCTGAGTGAGAAACAGGCATAAGGATCTTACCTAATTTGGGAATTTTTAGGAAAATGTCAAAATTGAAGCCTTTGAAGCCAGAAGCTAGTTTAGATTTTAATCATATAGTGGAAGTTGTATGATGGAGTTGGGCCAAATCTGGTTTCTTCTGTGGAATAGAATTACTGGAGCAATCCTATATTGGAATATGTTCTTTAGTTACATGATCTCTGTGTACTTTTTGACTACTGAGTCATTTTTTAGATCTGTAATGGGAATATTATCTTTCAGCCTGGGACCAAAATGTTGCATTTTGTTGGCCTGCCTAGACAAGATAAAAACAATTCTTTAATTTTCTAAAAAGAGATAAGCAATAATCAACAACCATAGAGAAAAAAAAATTTAGACATAAACAGGCAATTCATAGAAATGACATGCAAATAGTGCTTAGCAATATGAAAAGATGCTCAAATTTGCTCATAAAGGAGATCTTAAGGATGAGTGAGAAAACTGACAATCTGAGCCTGAAATATTTCATCACTTCAGAAAATAAAATTCTTCATCACTACTAGGGTCATGTCAAAACAAAACAAAAGCGTCAGAAACCAGCTGAAAGAGGCTCCCATTGTCCTACACAGGACAATTTGAGCATCAATAAGGGACAGTGTGTGAAGACAACTAAAGCATAAAACTATACTTAAATTCATGAGATCACAATGATATTAAAACAACAGCTAATTTGTCATATTTGAAGCATGCCAGGGAAGCAACTCGTTGTTTTAAAAACTGATAAAAAAAAATGGAAAGAAACAAGTGTTTATCCTGCACTTCCTCTACAAAATTACTTGACAAGGAAAGTTTCTCTAGAAATGTTTCAACAAAAAAATAAAGAAGGAATGATAGATTTAGAATATCACCATTTTCAATCCCTAATGCAAACATCAGATAAAGAAAAAAATCAGATACAATGTGGCTCCTGACAGATATGTATTACCAAAAGTATTCTTACTGAAAAAGAAATAAAAAGTCAAACCTGAATTCAATCAAGCCACTACACCTACCTACCACTAATCAGGAAATACAGAGGACAGTAAAGTATGCTAAATGACACCATGGGAGCAATCAACAAAATTCAGACTGTTAGAAATACTATGGGTTTGTGGGGTATTTAAATATTTTTAAAATTAGCTGCCAACACTTAAAGCTTTAGGATATTTTAAACAATAATCCTTAAGGCCAACTTTTACTGAAAATTCAAAATATCTGGTAACACTGTGTCTTCAATATAGAAAGCAACATTTATCTTGGGCCAGGTAAAGTTATATCCTCAAGACAGGCCATGTTTTCTCCAATTTACTATAGAACTCACCAGGCTCACTCTCATCCTGTTACTATAGGTCTCTAGATTTTCCATCTCTGTTTTAATGGGTTTTGTCATCAACTATAAGACTGAACCATCAGGCGTCGTTGTGCTCCTACAAGACATTGTCTGGACCTACCACAGTTTTCTTACCCATTTATCTACTGAAGGACATCTTGGTTGCTTCCAAGTTTTTACAATTATGAATAAAACTGCTGTAAACATCCATGTGCAGGTTTTTGTGTGACATAAGTTTTCAACTCCTTTGGGTAAATAACAAGGAATGTGTTTGCTAGATCATGTCATAAGGGTATGTTTAATTTTGGAAGAAACTGCCAAACTCTCTTCCAAAGGGGATGTACCATTTTGCATTCCCAACAACAACAGAGGAGATTTCGTGTTGCTCCACATCCTTGCCAGCATTTGGTGTTATCAATGTTTTGCATTTTGTTCATTCTAAAAGGTGTTTAGTGCTATCTGATTGTTTTAATTTGTACTTCCCTGATGATATATGATGTGGAACATCTTTTAATATGTTTATCTGACATCTGTGTATATTCTTTGATGAAATGTCTGTTAAGGTCTTTGGTCCCTTTTTTTTTTTTTATCAGATTGTTTTCTTATCACTGAATTTTGAAAGTTCTTTGTGTATTTTGGATAATAGTCCTTTATCATACATGTCTTTTGCAAATATTTTCTCCCAGATTGTGGCTTGTGTTTTCATTCTCTTGACATTGTCTATTGCAGAATATACATTCTTATTTTTAATGAAGTCCAGTTTATTAATTATTTCTTTCACAGAAAGTATCTCTGACATTGTATCTAAAAAGTCATCACCATACTCAAGGTTATTTAGGTTTTATCCTATGTTGACATCTAGGAATTTTATAGTTTTGTGTTTTATATTTAGGTCTATGATTCATTTTAATTTTGTAAAAGGTGTAAAGTCTGTGTCTAGATTTTTTTTGTTGTTTTTTGCATGTAGATTTGCAGTTGTTTCAGTGCCATTTGTTAAAGAGACTATTTTTGCTCCATTGTATGGCCTTTGCTCTTTCATGAAAGATCAGTTGACTATGTTTATGGGGTCTATTTCAGGGCTCTCTATTCTGTTCCACTAATCTATTCGTCTATTCTTTCACCAATACTACATTGTCTTGATTACTGTATCTTTATAGTAGGTCTTGAGTTGGGTAGTGCAAGTCCTCCAACTTTGTTCTTCTTCAAAATTGTCATGGCTTTTCTGGGTCTTTTGCGCTCCATATACACTTTAGCATCAGTTTGTTTATATCCACAAAAATAACTTGCTGTGATTTTGACTGGGATTGCATTGAATTTATAGATCAAGTTGGGATGAACTGACATTTTGACAGTATTTAGTCTTCCTATCAATGAATTTGGAATATCTCTGTTAATTCTTGTTCAATTTTTTTCAGTTTTGTAGTTCTCCTAACATACATCTTGTTCATATTTTGTTAAATTTATCCCTAAGTATTTCATTTTGAGCAGTGTTAATGTAAATGATGTTATGTTTTTAATTTCAATTTCCACATATTCACTGGTGGTATACAGGAAAGCAATTGACTTTTGTATAATTAACCATGTATCCTGCAACTTTTCTATAATCACATATTAGTTCCAAAAGGGTTTTTTTGGTCAATTTTTTCAGATTTTCTATATAGATGATCATGTCATCTGTGAACAAAAAATTTTATTCCTTCCTTCCAATCTCTGTCCCTTTTATTTCCATTTCTTGTCTTACTGCATCAACAAAGACTTCCAGTATGATGTTGAAAAGGAGTGGTGAGAGGGCACACGCCTACCTTGTACTTGTTCTTAGTGGGAAAGCTTCCAGTCTCCCACCATTAAGTATAATGTTAGCTGTAGGTTTTTTGGTAGATCATCTCTATCAAGTTGAGAAAGTTTCCCTCTCTTCCTAACTTACTGAGACTTTCTATCATGAATGGCTATTGGATATTGTCAAATGCTTTTACTCTATCTATTGATATGATCATGTGATTTTTCTTCCTTAGCCTGTTGATGTGATGAATTACATTAATTTTCAAATGTTAAGCCTTGCATAGCTGGGATTAATCCCACTTGGTGATGGTGTATAATTCTTTTTATACATTGTTGGATTTGATTTGCTAGTATTCTGTTGAGGATTTTCACATCTATGTTCATGAGAGATATTTGCCTGTAGTTTTCTTTTATAACAAGATGTCTCTGTCTGGCTTTGGTATTAGGGTAACGCTGGCCTCATAGAATGAATTAGAATGAGTTATGAAGAATTCCCTCTGCTTCTATCCTCTAAGAGATATTGTAGGAAATTGTTATGATTTCTACCTTAAATGTTTGGTAGAATTCACTAGTGAACCTATGGGCCTGGTACTTTCTCTTTTGGAAGGTTATTAATTGTTGATTCAATTTCTTTAATAGCTATAAGCCTGTTCAGATTATGTATTTCTTCTTGTGTGAGTTTTGGCAGATTGTGTCTTTCAAGGAATTGGTCTATTTCATCTAGGTTATCAAATTCATGGGCCTATGGCTGTTCATAGTATTCTCTTACCACTTTACATTTTCATGGAATCTGTAGGGATGTGACCTCTTTTCATTTCTGATATTAGTAACTTGTATCCTCTCTCTCTCTCTCTCTCTGTTGACCTGGCTAGAAAGTCACCAATTTCAGCTTTTGATTTCACTGATTTTTCTCCATTGATTTACTATTTTCTTTTTCATTGATTTCTGCATTACTTCTTTTTTTTTTTTTAATCCAGAGAAACTAAGAGACAAATTTATTCAAATAGAATATGACATACACTTCTACTGAAAACAAAAGTGAAATTGCTTAGGGTAAATAAATGGATTGTTCTTTTTTTTTTTTTTTTTTTTGCGGTACGCAGGCCTCTCACTGTTGTGGCCTCTCTGGTTGTGGGGCACGGGATCTGGACGCGCAGGCTCAGCGGCCATGGCTCACGGGCCCAGCCGCTCCGCGGCATGTGGGATCTTCCCGGACCGGGGCACGAACACGTGTCCCCTGCATCGGCAGGTGGACTCTCAACCACTGCACCACCAGGGAAGCCCTGGATTGTTCATTTTTTAATACTACTTATTCAGGTCTACCATTCTTATTCACTTAACCATTACCTTAGATAATATTTATTTACCATATGTCCTCCCAAAACCTGAACCTAAACCTGTTATTTGGGGTAATTTAAGAAATTGAGTAATTAGAAAAAAGCAAATTAAAAATGGGATTTTACTTTTTGTCAAACAAGTTGACCAGATTTTTAAAATTAGTGAGTAAAAATGTGGGGAAATGGATAAATTAACACAATTTTCTAAAATTTGACCATATTTATTTGACCACATATACTTATATTAAAAACAGTAGGTACTTTGATCCAACAACTCTCTTTTTGTTAAAGTCCATTTTATTCTGAAAAAAAATCTGCATTACTTCTTAATAAGAAGTATTTCTTAGAAATAATATTTCTTTTCATCTGCTTACTTTGGATTTGTTTTTATTTTTTTAGTTTCCTAAGCTGGAACATTAGATGATTCATTTTAGAACCAGTAGACAGAAAATATTATACTTATAGGTACTAATATACTTATTATACTTATAGAATTATAACAGTTTGATTTTATAATTTTCCTCTGAAAACTAATTTCACTGCATTCCACAAATTGATAAATTGTTTTCATTTCATTTTGTTCAAAATATTTTAAATTTCTAGTGAGATTTCTTCTTTGACCCATGTGTTATTTAGAAGTATATTGTTTAATCTGCATACATTTTGGGATTTTCAGTTATCTTTCTGTTATTAATTTCTAGTTTAATTCCATTGTGGTCCTTATATCCAGTTGAGTGATGGTGTTATTGAGTTCAACTATTTACTTATTGATTTTCTGCCTATTGGATCTGTCCATTTCTGATAGTGTTAAATGTCTCCAATGTGATAGATTTATGTATTTCTCCTTGCAGTTCTATCAGTTTTTGCCTCACATAGTTTGATGCTCTCTTGTTAGGTGCATAGACATTAAGGATTATTGTGTCTTCTCAGAAAATTGATGCCTTTATCATCATGTAACACCCTTCTTTACCCCGATCTCTTTCCTTGCTTTGAAATATTCTTTGTCTGAAATTAACATCCTGATTTCTTTTGATTAGTGTTAGCATGGTGTATTTTTTTCTACCCATTTTACTTTTAATCTAAATGTGTCTTTATAGGTAAAGTAGGTTTTTGTAGACATCCTACAGCTGGGTCATATTTTTTGATACACTCTGACAAACTCTTCCTTTTAATTGATGCATTTGGACAATTGACAAAGTAATTATTGATATAGTTGGATTAATAGCTACCATATTTGTTACTATTTTCTAATTGCTGTGCTTGTTCTTTGTTTCCATTTTTGACTTCTACTCTTCTGTTTTTGTTTTAATTGAGAATTTTATATGATTCTATTTTCTCTCTTAAGATATTAGTTATAATTTTTTTACTTTAAATGGTTGCCCTAGAGTTTGCAATATACATTACAACTAATCCAAGTCCACTTTCAAATAATACTATCACCTCATAGGTAGTGTGAGTACATTATAACAACAAAATCATCCTAATTCTTCCTTCCATCCCTTGTATAAATAATTTATTTTATTTTTATATATAAGCATACATAAGTGTATATATATATATACACACACACACACGCATGCATGCACATATATAACTATGCTTAGGAGCATATAAATATATATACTTACATATACACTGACATAAGCATACATAAGTTATATACATAAACACATATAATCAAACATTGTTGCTATTATTTTGAACTGTTACTTGTTAGAGCAATTAAGAATAAAAAAAGAAAGCTGTAATTTTACCTTTATTCCTTCTTTTATGTGCTTTCTTTATGTAGATCTGAGTTTCTGATCTATATCATTTTCCTTATTTCTAAAGAACTTCTTTTAAAACTTTTTGCAAGGCAGGTCTACTAGTAACAAATTTCCCTCAATTTTTGTTTGTTTGAAAAGTATTTTTCCTTAATTTTGAAGGATAATTTCACAGGGTACAAAATTCTAGGTTGGTGAAGTTTTTTTCTTTCAATGCTTTAAAGCATTTCACTTTACTCCCCTTTTTCTTGCATAGTTTGGGAACTCAGATGTGGTTCTTATCATTGTTCCTTTATATGTAAGTTTTGTCCTCTTGGCTTCTTCTAATATTTTTTTTCTTTGATTTTCTGTAATTTGAAAATGATATGTCTATGCATAGATTTTTTGGACATTTATCCTGCTTGGTGTTCTCTGAGATTCCTGGATCTGTGTTTTGGTATCTTACATTAATCTTGGAAAATCCTCAGTCATTATTGATTCAAATATTTCTTCTGATATTACCATTATATATGTATATATTACAACTTTTTTAGTTGTCTCATGGTTCTTGGATATTCTTTCTTTTTCTTCAGTTTTTGTTATCTTTACTTTTCAGTTTTGGATGTTTCTACTGAGATGATCAAACTTAGATATTCTTTCCTTGGCCACATCTGCTACTAATGGTCTACTAATGAAGCCATCAAAGGAATTATTCATTTCTGTTAGTACTTTTTTTGTTTTAATCTCTGGCATTTTTTTTTCCTTAGAGGTTTTACGTCTCTGCTTACATTTTCCATCTGTTCTTGCATGCTATCTACTTTGTCCATTCATTAGTCCCTTAGCATATTAATCATAATTGTTTTAAATTCTCAGTCTGATCATTTCAACATCCCTCTGATGTCTGTTTCTGATGCTTGCCCACTCTTCAAATTGTGTTTTGTTTTGATTTTTTTTTTTTTTTTGTCTTTCAGTATGCCTTTTATTTTGTTTGCTGGTTTGGGCTTTTGTTTTGATAACTGGATACTATATACTGTGTAAAAAGAACTGCTGTCAATAGGCCTTTGTAATATGGTGGTGAAGCATGAGGGTGGAGAGGAATGTTCTATAGTCCTGATTAGGTCTCAGTCTTTTTCTGGACTGTGAACTCCACAAGTGTCTCTGAGGTTTTTTTCTCCCCACTTAGGTGGGAGAGCATAGGTAGAGTGGGCTGGAGCTGGGAATATCCTTTTCCCAGGTCAGTTAGGCTCTGACATAACATAGCAGCTTAGGCTCTAGTTAATGAGCTTCTCCTAAGTGTAGAACTTAAGAAAAACAGAGTGCTTTGGCATATTTCAAAATGGTTCCCTTTCCCCTCCTCCTGCAGAAGCATGAGAGGATTTTTCTCCTGTATTTACTGTGGGAACCTGGTCAAGCTCATAGAGGTAAATCTCACAAAATTGTGAGGGTCCCCCCTGGAGTTTTTAACTCAGAGTTGTCTACACTGAGCTTCTAGTAATTTGCCAATTACAGTTCAGAATTTCCTACCTAGCCCTGGGTACCACAGTGGTTTCTACTTAGGAGTCTCTGCTTTGATAAAGTTGTTAGTCTATGTATTCACCTGTTGGTAACTCCAATTTGTGGGGCAGCTGTTTTCCCTTAGTCTCCACCACTTGCAGATGCTAGAAGAGTTGTTGATTTTTCAATCTGTTTAGCATTTTACTTGTTAGGACAGATTAGCAATCTCTAAACTCCTTACATGTGGAACTGGAAACCCTTGTCCTCATCTATACTTCATAGTATGACATTTGCTGACTCTGAATTATTAAAGTTTAGTTGGGAAAAGGAATGTCCCCTCAGCACAGATTGATGAAAAGGGAAAATAATGCAAAGTGATTCTGAAGTTTGGATAACCAAAAGATGGAAATTGCCAGTAGCTTTTAGAGAGACAATGCTCTGTTCAGACAAGATGATTTTGAGGTGATAATATTCATGTGAAAGTATCTCTTAGGAAGTTGGGAAGATGCATGTGGATGTCTATTCTCAGTCTTGCCCTATATGTGATGGCTCAGAACTGGAGATCTATCACATTCTATTTAGAGAGGGGAATGCCAAATATATTTTAACCAGTAATTTGAAAAGAAAAAATAGTCATCCAAATAAAGTAATATTATTTCCTGGTGCATACATTTCTGATAAATTCTTATGTATCTGTCTACTTAGTGACTTCTCTGTAGTGATTATTAATCCATGGTTAGTCCACCTTGCCTCACAGCAGAGTACCTAATCTAATTGTTCCGCTGTCCCACTCTTCAAGTGATGTTTTTCAGGCAATGTAATTAATATTTATATGTTTCTAAGCAAAATAAATTTAAGTAGTAAGTCTTCTTTTAACAAAACAATATCATATTCCAAAACTAAAAGCAAATGACCTTTGGATTATTTGTACTCATATTTTCTCCCATTGGCATGGAAACAGGAGAGTAGCTTTATGAACTGTGTATAAGGGAGAGGAAGGATTACAGAAACTGGAATTAGTAATAAGGACAGCCAGAACAAATGAGGAAAGATGCACAGACAGAAAATAAACAGAAAATAAGACCATTTTAATTAGTTAAGACAAGGACTTTAATTCTAAGCTTTACTTTATCAGATATTTTCCTTCAGCCTCCTAGAACAACACTCTTGCCCTGTGGACACACTTTCAGTAAGCAGAGCAGTGAGGAGAGATTAACTACAGATTTTTACTTAGTAAAGTTTTATCTTCAGCTACATCATTAAAATTGACAGAGACATCGCCAGAATTTCAGATGGGTGCAAAATGGGGCTCATGAATAAAAATAAGGAAAGATCAATTATAAATAGTTGCTTGATAGGAAAAAAAAAATCTCAGGAATGGAGGAGACTATTTCCATGTCCAGACATTTCAGTGCTAACTCAGCCCCCAATTTATAAATTGAATTCTAACCTGAGTATACATTTAGTGAAGCATTGCAGGTTTATAAATAATTCTTATGACCTGCAGAAATTTGATTCATGGCATCCTAATTGAGCAGGGCCTAATGTATAGAACCTTGTGTTTATGTTAGAGTGTTATATGTACATGGGTCTTTGTCCATTGCACCATTATTTCTCTCAGCTCCCTACAACCTGAGGCTCAAACTCTCATCTCTGCTTTCTGGATAAATCCTGAACACTTGCCAAGCAGGAAGGACTCTCCAGAATTTTGCCCTAAAATGCATTTCCTCTTTGCCTCTTTATCTTCTATTTACAAATTTTCAGCTCTAGCCAAAATCAACTACTCAAGCCTCTTGCTTTTTAACCTCTTATTATTTGTGCAAGCAGTGGCCCCAGCTGCAATATTCACTACTTTGGGCCCATCTATGGTCTCCACTTCTTCCACAAAGCCTTTCCTGATTCTCCTGTTGGCATAACATTTTCCTCCTCTGAAAGCACTTATTGAATATACAAGTTTTTTCGGCAGACATCTCCCACGTCTCTTAACACAAGTTAATTCTGTGTATTTGGTATATAAAGTGTCCATCAAACTATATCATTGTGTCTCCCATGACAAGTACTCATTACAGGGCATCCTACTTAGACCCTCACGCTCTGAAAAAGTGTCTAACTTGGGCATAGGTTAGTGATGCCTCCTACTCCTAAGTTTGGTTTTTGCAATGTGCAGTCCCAGGGGCAATATCTTCTTTATGCCAGGCATTGTTTTTGAATGTGAGTTTATTATTTCTAAGCTTCACCCTCCTAAGAGGTGGGTGGTCTTCATCAGGAAACTTAGAATTCAAATAAGTTACTCAAGGTCATGAAGCTCATAAATGTCTGAGCCAGGTCTCTATTCCAGCCCCACCAGCCTCTATATCTTACTTGCTTTTTACTGTGCCCTGATATTTTTCCTATATTTTTCTTATTTGATCATTTATCTTTAAAAAACAGAATTTCTTCATGCAGAATGTGTGTCTGAGTGTACATTTTCTTTTAAGTACAGAAGCCCAAATTCTCCCTCTGCTCAGCCCATGTCCCAACTTTTTCCCTAACACCCCCCAACCCCCGTCCCCCACACACACTCCCTCATTCTGTCTCTGTCTCTCTGATGTACATGTCTGTTTGGCATGTGGTGGAGGTTTCTGTGTACTTAATAAAAATTCTGGAATTCCTGCCTGGTGACTCCAAGAACTTCACAGGTAAAACAGTAGGATCCCTGATAGCAGTTGGGTGCAATATTTCCCACCATAGTCCCCTAAACTAAGACCATTGAGACCCCCAAAGCCACTGGTCAGAGGACTCTCACCTCTAAGATTTATACCAAGGGAAGGAACTTACTCTAAGAGGTGACGGCTTTTTGTACTTGCTCCGAGGATGTTTTTGTGTCAAAAAGGAGTGATAAATGATTACCAAGTCCCTGCATTTATCCTTCAGATTATTCTCTGACCCAAATTTTAGGAATTTGTAGCATG